>NW_026623339.1:2197140-2238168 GCF_030028575.1 Malurus melanocephalus | reverse complement strand
GCTCTAAGGTCTCCCTGGAGCTTTCCCTTCTCCAGGCTGGACAATCCCAGCTCTCCCAGCCTGTCTGTGGGAGGGGGTCTGTGGGGAAGCTCCATGAGGAAAACCCACTCAGCCACCAGCCATGTCCTGCTTCGCCCAGATCCCACAGCAAAGCCCAGGGACACCCCCTGGGGACATTCCCACGGGTCACCTGGCCACCAGGTGAGCTCCAGGAGGAACCAGTGAGTCCCGAGGGGCCGCACCTGCAGGTGAGCCGTGAGCTCCCGGTATTTTTTGATGGTCTGCTGGTAGTCAGCCACGGTTTCCTGCGCCGCCTCCACGCGCTTCTCGGCCTCTCGCACGCGCGCCGTGGCCATGTCCAGCTGCTCCCGCAGCTCCAGCTCCGTCTCCCGAGCGTTCTCCTGCAGCTCGTCGTTCATCTCGTTCATGGCTTCCTGCGGGACACGGTCACATGGTGTGGTCAGACACGTCCCAGCCCTGTGGGCAGCTTCTCTCTGATTCCGCTGCTGAGGCAGCTCCATCACTCCAGCCCCTTGTCCCAACCCCCTAGAGCAGCCCTGATGCCAGGGAATTCTGCCTTACCAGGTCCCCGACGGTCTCCCGCAGCTCCCGGACCTTCTCCTCCAGATCCAGGTTTCTCTCTGTCAGAGTCTCCACCATCTCCTCAGCACCCAACGCTGCATCCACCTGCAAGGACACACATCCCAATATATTTGTGTGCCAGGACACACATCCCAATGTATCCGTGTGCCAGGACACACATCCCAATGCAGGACACACATCCCAACCCAGGGCACACATCCCAATGTATCTCTGGTCCAGGACACACATCCCAATGCAGGACACACCTCCCAACCCAGGGCACACATCCTAATCCATCCACCTGCCAGGACACACATCCCAATCCATCCTGTGCCAGGACACACATCCCAATCCAGGACACACATCCCAATCCAGGACACACAACCCAATCCAGGACACACATCCCAATCCATCCTGTGCCAGGACACACATCCCAATGTATCTGTGTGCCAGGACACACATCCCAACCCAGGGCACACATCCCAATCCATCCACCTGCCAGGACACACATCCCAATCCAGGACACACATCCCAGTCCAGGACACACATCCCAATCCAGGACACCAGGACACATATCCGTGCGCCAGGACACACATCCCAATCCATCCTGTGCCAGGACACACATCCCAATGCAGGACACTCATCCCAATGCAGGACACACGTCCCAATGCAGGACACACGTCCCAATCCATCCCTGTGCCAGGACACACATCCCAATGCAGGACACACATCCCAATGTATGACACACATCCCAATCCATCCTGTGCCAGGACACACATCCCAATCCATCCTGTGCCAGGACACACATCCCAGTGCAGGACACACATCCCAATCCAGGACACACATCCCAATCCATCCTGTGCCAGGACACACATCCTAATGCAGGACACACATCCTAATCCAGGACACACATCCCAATCCATCCACCTACCAGGACATCTCACTCCATTCACCTGCCAGGACACACATCTCCCTGCAACCTGGAGCTCAGCACCACGGCCAGCAGCTCCCAAATCCTCTCAGACCACCATGGGATCCCTCTGCCAAGCTGTGGGATGTGGTTGAGGAATCCCTCACCCCATTCTGGTCCCACCTGTCCCAAAYATCCTGTCCCACCTSTCCCTCACCTGCTCCTTGAGCTCATCCACCGTCTTCTCCGCCTGCTTCACCTCCTCCTGCAGCTTCTCCCGCTGCTGCCGCAGCGATTCCAGCTCCGTGTTCTTCTTCTCCATCTGCTTCTGGAGCTTCACGTGCTCCTGCTTCTCGGAGGCAGACAAATCCCGCATCCTGGGACAGTGACAGATCCTATCAGGGCCAGCCCAGGAGTGCYTGTCCCCTCCCTGGGTGCTGCTCCTGGGGGGCACCAGCAGAGCCAAGACCCTCTGCCCGCTCCAGCAGGGATAATGGAGCTCCTCCAGAGCCTTCATCAGCCCCTCCTTGATGGGGACMTGAGCAACATTCCCAAAATTCAGCTCATTAACAGTGAGGGATGTGTCACACCTGAATTCACTGGYTGTGGATTTTCAAAGGAAAATCGAGCCCCAAGGCCTGGCAGGAGGGATCACCCACGGAAAGGCAGATCCCGGGGCTGGGCAGGATAACCAGCACCACATCCACAGGGGATTAAGCATGGAACAGTCTGGAGTGGCTCATTTGTCCCAATCCCCAGTGATTCCCYGTGACAAGGGACTGTCCCCTCCCTGTGGATGCTGTAAGGGCTCAGCAAAGATCCAAGACCCATCAGCAGGAATCACATGGGCTGCTCCAGAGAAGGACAGGATCACGAGGGAGCACAAGGGAGCCTGGGAAGGAATTTTGGGAAGCCCAGGGTTGCTCCCACCTGACAAGAGCCTCCTTGAGCCTGGCGTTCTGCTCTTCCAGCTGTTTGACCTGGTAGCTGGATGCTGCTCCATCAGAGCCTGTGGAAAAAGGGAAGAATCAGAATCCCAGAAGGAAAGAATCAGAATCCCAAAATCCCAGACTGGTTTGGGTGGGAASRGACCTTAAATCCCACCCATTTCTGTGGACAGGGACATCTTCCAYTATGCCAGGTTGCTCCAACCTGGCTTTGAACACTTCCAGGGATGGRGCAGCCACASCTTCCCTGGAAAAATCCATCCCAGMGCSTCYCCACYSTCACAGGGAAGAATTCCTTCCCCAAGCCATTCCCCATTCTCCAAGCCCAAAGTCCCTCTCCCTTCCCACCTTTCTCCTCRATCTCGTGCTTGAGGATCTCCAGGTCCATGGTGAGATATTCCACCTTCTCCTTGAGGGAATCCACCTCCTGCTGCAGGGACTCTGCCCGCTCCTCRGCCATCTCCTTGTCCAGCGTGGCCATCTCGATGGCATCAGCTGTGTCTGCCATCTCCTCCATGTACCTTTCCTTGGCTTCCAGGGCATCCTTGGCTTCCTGTGGRTGAGGAAACCCCAGAACTCTGGAGAGACCCCACAATGGCCCTCAGGTGATTATTGTCCCTCAAGKCTCTCCCAAATCAAATCCAGCAATTTATCTGGAATGGGAATGGGCCCGTGGGCAGCACTCCGGGATGTCCCCCTCCCCTTTTCTCTGCTCCCTGATCCACAGAGAGCCTGGCAGGAAAACCATCTGCAGGTGACGAGAAAGGTATGGAGACAGGGAATACTGCAGCAGACAGAGAAATCCCTGGGGAAAGAAACCAGGAATCCACCCTGGAAAAGGAGGGCAGGGAGAAGGAAAWGCTGCTTGGAGGGAATCCTGGGAGGTGCAGGCAAGGGAGGGGAAAAGGGAAGCACCTGGGAGGGAGGGAAGGAGGGAAGAGAAACACCTGGAGAGAGAGAGGGAAGAAAAAAGAGGGAAGCACCTTGAGAGAGAGGGGGAAGAAGGAAGCACCTGGAAAGAGAGAGGAAAAAGGAAGCACCTGGAAAGTGAGAGGGAAAAGGGGAGAGAGAAGCACCTGGAGAGACAGAAGGGTGAGGGAAGCATTTGGAAAGAGAGAAGAAGGAAGCACCTGGAGAGAGAGGGAAGCCCCTGGAAAAAGAAGGAAGAGGGAAGCACTTGGAGAGAAAGGGAATAAGGAAAGTAGTGCTCCACCCTGGCTCAGCCTGATTCCCAAATGCACTTGATGCCAATTAAGAGCAGAAGAAAGATCTCAAGTTCCACCAGCGGAGGTTTAGTTGGATACTGGGAAAATTTCYTCCCAGGAACTCCCCCCAGAGTCACCTCTCCAGGCACTGCCCCATTCCCAGGGACGCTCACTGACCTTCTTGGCCTCCTTCAGGCGTTTCTGCAGGTCGGCCTGCTGCTCCTGCATTTTGCTCTTCCATTCCTGCACCTGCTCCAGCTGGATCTTGTACTTCTCCAGCTCCTTGAGCTTGGCCTTGTCCTCATTCCGCTTGATTTTCAGTGTCTCCAGCTTCTCCTCAAGGTCCCGGACCTGGGCACGGAGATTYTCCTCCTCCTGCAACACCAAGCCAAGAATTAGGGAAGGAGCAGGGAGAGAGCTCCAGGGATGCTCCTGGAAGCCACAGAACCTGGCCTGACCTGTGTCATCGGTACTGGGGCAGTTTGAGAAGAGAGGGACTTTGGACAAGGGCCTGGAGGGACAGGACACAGGGAATGGCTTCCCACTGAATGAGGGCAGGGTTTGATGGGATATTGGGAAGGAATTCTGCCTGTGAGGGTGGAGACAGGCTGGCACAGGCTGGCACAGGCTGCCTGATCCCACTGCAGCATCCACATCATTCCCAGGTGATCTGTCCCCAGGGAAAACAGATCCAGGTCCTTTTCCGGCAGCTCAGCTCCCGGGGCAGGGAAAAGCTGACACCAGCATTCCTGGGTGAAGGACTGTGGGGACAAGGGGATGTCACTCCCCTCCCTGGCAGCTTTAGCTAAAGCATCAAATCCCAAAGCAGGMTGACAGCAAGGAACAGGTCTTGGAAAAATCCTACCCAGTGCAGGAACCTCCTAATGGATTCCTCCTATCCTGCTTTACTAGCCTGGACATTCTGATGCCACTGGCACCTTCAAATCAACCTTTTCTGCACCCAGTTACAGAAACCAGTTATCAGAGAGCTCTGGGAACTGGGGACACCCCCTATTTCCACCCCAGGTGCCTTCTTCAGCTCTCCTACACACAATCCCAGAGCTTTGTCCTCTCCTGCTATTCCCTCCCTGGCCTCGTGCCCCAAATCTCTCCCAAACTCTAATTAACTCCTTAATCAAAGCAGAATGAAAAAGCATTTTAAATATAAAAACAGGAATAACTCTGTGATGATTAGAAACCCTTGAGTCTGGGAAATATTGGACCTCTCCAGGTGAGCTTTGATCCCAAGGCAGGAATGTCCCCGAGGTTTATCCCTGCTGGTCCCTCCATCCCAGTTCTCCCAAGTTTGGGAAATATTGGACTTCTCCAGGTAGGCTTTGCATCCCAAGGCAATGATGTCCCCAAGGTTTATCCACCCCAGTTCTCCCAAATTTGGGAAATATTGGACCTCTCCAGGTGAGCTTTGATCCCAAGGCAGGAACATCTCCAGGTTTAACCTGCTGGTCCCTCCATCCCAGTTCTCCCAGCACCAGTGGGTGTTGCCAACTGGACCCTCTGGATTTTGTAGGATCCAACTCAGAGCCTCAACCCCCACCTGCCAACCTGCTCAGTTGCCACCTACATCCCATAGTGACCTGGCAAGGGGTCTTTGGATGTCTTCTCCCAGCTGTGCTCTGCTCTGTCCCACTGCTCCTCCTGTACCTGGTGCCCAAACTCCTCCATGACCCTCCAGGGCACCTCTTCCTCCCTGTTTCCTCCTCCTCCTCCTTCTCCCAGTGCTGGGAGCAGATTCTCTCTCCTCCCATCTTGGAAGCACCGGCAGAGCCCATCTCTCACCTGGGCACACTCACCTTGGTGGGCGAGGGCACCGGGGGTGCCCCCGGGGAGCCCAGGGAGGGCGTGGGGATGACGGGAGCCACCAGCGGGGTCTGGGCGGGCGTGCCRGGCTCGCTGCTGCTCATCTCCCCGCCGGACGCCGAGGCCGATCCCGAGGGCCCGGCCGTGCCGCTGGACGGCGCCGACGTGGGGGTCCGGGTGGGCTGCAAGACACCGGCACGGGTGAGGGGGGGATCATTCCCATCCCAGCTCCAGGTGGTTCCCAGAGTCCCGTTTCCAGCTGGGGAAACCCAGAGTGTGGTGGCAGCGGGGACACCCTGACTTGTRAGTGCCGCTGTGGGAACCCCAGGAATTCTGTTTGGGCAGAAGTCATGGATAATYCACYGGGGAARGAATCCAGGGAAGCTGCCCCATCYCTGGAAGTGTCTCAGGCCAGGTTAGACAGGGCTTGGAGTACCTTGGGACAGTGGAAAGTGTCCCTGYCCGTGGCAGGGGGTGGCACTGGACGATCTCCAAGGTCCCTCCCAACCCAAACYATTCCRTCATTCTGGGATTTGAGGTCCCAGCTCCAGAGTGTGAGACAGCAAAACCTTGGAGACCACAGAGATGGGAAGCCAGTTTTAGGGGAATAAAGGGAAAATTAACATGGAGTGGATTCCCAGAGTCGAGGGAGTACCAGTGGGGCCTGGAGCAGCCATAACTATTAAATAATCACTGGCTGAGCCCAAGTGATGGGAAAAAGCCCCCAGGCTCCCACCAGTCTCCTCACCTCTGACTGTGTAAATTAAATTTCCTGACTTGATTTTATTCCTGGAAATGGGATTTTTGGTGCCATGAGGGCTCACCAGGTGTGTGGGTTCATCCACGGGCACAGCCAGGCAGGAACAGCATCCACCCTATGCCTTTATTTTGCCAAAAAAGAGGCAAATCTGAGTTAACTCAACTGCAGCAAGTCCAGCACTCTTTGGACAGGCCCAGCCTGCCCTCCTGGGATAATTCCAGCTCTCCCAGGATGATCCCAGCTCTCCTGGGCACAGAGAACAGGGAACATCTCAGTGGCACCGAGCCCCACACGCCTTTTCCCAGATACAGCTCAAAACAAGGATGTTCGTTGTTCCTACTGCTTTAGGGGTCACAAATCCCTCACAGAGTGCAGGRTTAGGAGGGATATTGGGAAGGAATTCTTCCCATGAGGGTGGGGAGGCCTGGCACAGGGTGCCCAGAGCAGCTGTGGCTGCTCCTGGATCCCTGGGAATGCCCAAGGCCAGGCTGGATGGGGCTTGGAGCACTCTGGGACAGTGGGAGGTGCTCTTGGGTGGAACTGGATGGGCTTTAGGTCCCTTCCAACCCAACCCATTCCATGATTCCAGCATCCTGCCTCCAGCCCTGCCTGATGGAGGTGTGAGCCCAAGGGAGCAGGAGGTCCCACAGGACATCCCAGCAGAGACAGGAACAAGGAGCATTAAAACCAAAAGAATGGGATGGGATTCCAGTGTCCTGGGGCTGACAGAATCCACCTCTGCCTGGGGCAATGTCCTGGAAGCATCCAGTGAGGATAGAGCCCTTACTGCAGCCCCAGGAGAATTCTCCATTTCCAAACTCAATTTTTCAGGATTTCTCTCTCATGTTTCCTCTCCTCCAGCCACAAGCCCCTTCCCAAGGTGGATCCCACTGGCTGGAGCAGCTCCCAGGGCCAGCTGGGACCACACAGCCCTGCCTGGCACCTCAGGATCTCTCTGATCCCACTCAGATCCCRCTGCAACACCCGGCACAAGCCGGGACCGTCAGGGAGCAGGGCCTGGGCACTGCCATGCGGATTTCATGCTCTGCCACAGCCATTCCACCCCAGGAAAGGGTCCCCAGGGATCTCTGGATCTGCTCCAGAGGAGCCCATCACCCTCATGAGCTCCTCTGGGCTCTGCACARTGAGGTGGAAGGACAAGAAGAATGCATGGTGRRGTTGGGAACCAWTGGATYRTGTTTGRRTGGGKYTGGGACCCACTGGACCATATTCTGAGTGGGGCTGRCAATGAATGGCTCGTGTTTGAGTGGGGTTGGCAACCAGTGGTTCATGTTTTGAGTGGGRTTGGCAATGAATGGATCATRTTTGGGTGGGRTTGGCATCCAACMAGTCATGTTTGAATGGGGTTGGTACCTAATGAGCCATGTTTGAGATGGTGTTGGCACCCAGTGGGCTGTGTTTGAGTGGGGTTGGCAATGAATGGATCGTGTTTGGGTAGGATTGGTACCCAAAGAATCATCTTTGACTGGGATTGGCAATGAATGCATCGTGTTTGGGTGGGGTTGGCAATGAATGGATCATGTTCGAGTGGGATTGGCATTGAATGGATTGGGTTTGAGTGGGGTTGGCACCCACTGGGTTGTGTTTGAGTGGGACACACACTCAATGGGCTGTGCTCCTGATTGGGCTGGCACCCAATGGATCGTGTTTGAGTGGGGTTGGCACCCAAAGGGTCGGGTTTGAGTGGAGTTGGCACCCAATGGATCATGTTCGAGTGGGGTTGGCACTCAAAGGGTTGTGTTTGAGTGGGGTTGGCACCCAAAGGGTCGTGTTTGAGTGGGGTTGGCACCCAGTGACCTGTGTTTGTGAGGGGGTTGGTGGCACCCAATGCTCTGAGTGGCATTGGCACCCACAGGGCCATCAGTGCCCGGTGCCCCCCACGCTCAGTGCCCCACCATGGCTGCTCACCTTGGGCCGGCGGGCGGTGCTCTGGAGGGCAGCGGGAGCGGAAGCAGAGAGGACAGACAGTCACACAGGGACAGAGGAGCAGAGAACAGCCGGCGGTGGCCGGAGCGGCAGAGCAGGGAAAGGAGACAAAACACAGCATGGCATCGTTAGTGTGCCCGGCATCGTTAGCGTGCCCCGTGGCACCGGGCGTGCATGGCGTCGTTAGTGTGGGGATTCATTAACCCGCTCCCAGGGCTGCTCCAGGTGGGACCCACAGGCAGAGATCCCATGGGACCCCCTGGMACTGTTTCCATGGGATCCCCTGGCACAGCTCCCATGGGACCACGGGAGCAGAGCCAGAGTCAGCACAGCCCTTGGTCCCCCTAAGCCCCGTCCCCGCCCCACCAGCCCAGTGTGGGCACAGAGCTGGGGACAGGGGACACATCCAGAACCCCCATCCTGACCCCACAGATACCCAGGGGTAGATCCACATTGTATTTCCAAGGAATTTTGATCTTCAAAGGCAAAGCTGGGTTCAGGTTGGCTGGGCATTCCAAGCTCCGGGGCACGGTGGGGTTTGACCTCCCACACCTTTCCCAGAGACCCCCAGATCAGGAGGCAGAAGGGATTTAATCTTAATGATATTTCCCCTCTCCCCATCCCTCTGGTTTTCCAAGGGTCCTGGAGCACCCTGGACCAGCTGCCCCAGAGCACCCGGGCTCTGCTTTGTTTAACCAGAAATCCCGGAGACACCATGGAGCTGATCCCACACTTCCAACTTTTCCTTCCATGGCTGGAATTAAATCATCCATGATTTTGAGGCAGGACCCTCCCACACCCCTCCATGCACATGCAGCAGCTCCCAGCAGCAGCTCAGGGARGGGAGACCACGGGGCCTGGYTCGGAACAAGGACAAATATGAAATTAATTAGTATTTTTCCCATTYAAAACAATCCCTAATGGATGGAAAAGAGAGAGTGGCCAGGCTGGTGCTGGGGGGAAGTGGATGGACAGGAGCCCCTGGCGGGGGCATTGGGAACATCTGTCCAGCTGCAGCCTTGGAGCGCTTCCATGCCCTCCCTCATCTCTGATTCCATGACCTAATCCCAGCTGGGAATAACCAGGAGCAGAACAGATGGATAACAGCGCTGCCACACGATCCCACATCCAGGATGGGGCACATGGAGCCCATCAGGGAGCAGCAGCTCCATCCGATATCTGACACGGCCTCCTGAGGTCTCGGCAAACCTCGGAGCTCTGTTTCCCTTTTTTTAATATAAACCTGGATGCGTTTGGACTTCCAAACTTTCCATCTCCTCCGGCATCACTTCGGCTAAACCCCGCTCTGCTCACTTCCAGCCTTTTCCCAAAGGCTGCACTCCACGTCAATCCCGAGGGAAGACACTCCCGTCTTCCTCAACATCTCCTGCATGACCAAATTTGCCAGGAAAATGGAATGACAACAGGAAAAGTTCCAGAGCCTCAGCTGAAGTCACAKCTGGCTCGGGACGCCCTTCAGAAGCTCTCTGGCACCTTTCTGAAGTCCAGCTAAACGACATGGAGCAGCAACAAAAAGCTGGGAAACACTTGGAAAACCCCTTCTTTGGGGATTCCACAGGTGGAGATGCCCCCACTCCCTGCCACACACGTGGGGGGACTCAGCAGTGGGGCAGAGGTGTCTCACACYGACCACCAAGTCCTTGGACACGGGGAAATGCCACCAGAGACAACCCAGTCCTGTCCTGGGGGACACCAAATCCTTCCCTGGGGGACACTGAGCCTTGTCCTGAGCTATGGGATGGGGGACACTGATTCCTGAACTGGGGGACACCAAGCTCTGAACTGGGGGACACCAAGTCCTTCCTGAGGGACAACAAGCCTTGTCCTGGTCATGGAGTGGAAGACACCAACTCACATCCCGACTCCGACCACACTGAACCCTAAAGACAGGGAGAAGCTTCCTGGTAACTGTCCCTAAAGCCATGTGGAATGACAGGGAATAATCCTGCTTTGAGCCTCTTCCAGAACTTTGGTCCCCTCCATGTGATCCCATGTGCAGACCAGCAGAAGCTGGAGCTCCAAGACCCCCGGGATCCTCGACAAAGGGATGCTCTGGGATGTTCCAGCTGCTCTCTCCATCAGGAATGAGGGATGGCTGGGCTCCCCTCCATGCTGGCATCTTCCTGTCCATCCGTGTGCTCACAGCATGGCTGGCACCAGCTGGTCATTCCTGGGCTCTGGAAAGGCCGGTGACCAGGATGGGACACGGATTCTGTGACGATGCTCCGACCCCACCTGGACCCTCCTCGATCTGGGATGCTCCAATGCCCCTGCTGGGGATGGATGTTCTGCTCAGAGGTTCCAGGCTCTGCTGTGTAATGCTGCTGCATCAATATTTGATGGAATTATAAAACCTCTGCTCCCGGGGGAGCGTCGGGGGCTCTGAACCGGCGCCCTCGGACATGGACTTGGCTTCTGGCAGCARGAATGCTGGAAAAATCCTYCTGGATAYCAAGGACTGACTGTGGYGGGGGTGGCATCGCCCATTGAATGYGGGGTCCCACAGTCCTGTCCTGATTTGGTTCTGCTCCAGGTGTGGGAATCCTGATCCAGGCAGGAGCAGAGAGTGTCRGATGGGTGAGCAGGAATGTGTGAATGTCACCTTCCAGCAGGCAGGACAGAGGAGATGTCACTGGAGGCTTCTGATGTGGGAAAGCTGAACTTCACAGACTGGCTGGTGCTGTGGAGGATTCCTGGAGTTTCCAGGCGGATTCCGACTGGCAGCAGCTCCYGAGAGGGGCGGGTGGTGCTGGAGGTGATGCCCAGGCACTGACCCACTGCTGGTCCATGCTGATGCCATCCCACTCAATTCCTGGGAATTTGGCCCCTTGGAAGGGCCCTGCTCCCCTGGCAGCAGGATGAGTCCCTCAAGGTGTGGTTCCCTGGGATAGTGCCAGGAATTCTGCATTTTAAACACCCAGTGCCACCTGGCAGGTGCCCAGTCTCGCAGGGGCGATTCCACGGGCAAGGAGAGGAGCAACAGGAAAAGCAGGATGGAATCCAGGTGTGGGGCTGAGAACCAGTGGGTGGCTCCTGCTCCCCCTCCAAAGAGGCAGAGGGAAAGCAGCATCCGTGAAACTTTCCATTGGGAAGAGGATTAACAGGGACACGTGAYGAGGAGCGTTGGTGGCTGAGGTGCAAGTGTAAATCAGGAGCATTTACTGCCAGGTACTGGCACAACCAGCCCGGCTCGGGTCTATTCCCTGAGATCAGCCACGAATTCCCAGGATTTCTCTTTAAGCCGAGCGGTGACATCCTGGTTATGCTAAAAATAAACATATAGGCCAGTGCCCGCRCTGTCACCTGCAGGAATGGCAGCCTGGCAGGGACCCGGGTACCGCCAGCCTCTGGGAATGCCAAAGGCTGATCCCAACAGCGTGGCCAGCAGGAAAACCGGGATTGTGGACGTGCAGCTTTCCCAGAGTGGGCACTGGTGGCATTGGAAGTGGGGATGCCACCGGCAGCGGGAAGAGCACTGACACTCCCAAGCAGTGGGGATGGCACCAGCACTGGGGACAGGAACAGGGACAGCAGCAGGGATGGCATCGTCACCCCGGAGTGGGGCTGGCATCAGCACTGGGGACAGGGACAGCAGCAGGGATAGCACCATCACTCCTGGAGTGGGAACGGCACCAGCAGTGGGATCACACGGGCAGCAGGGACAGCACTGACACCCCCAGGCAGCGGGGATGGCATTGGCAGCCGGGGACAGGGATGGCATCAGCATCCCCGGAGCAGGGATGGCACCGGCAGCGGGGACAGGGCCCGGCGGAGCCGCAAAGCCGCTGCATTCGCCGCGGGCACGGCCGGGTGACACGGAGAGGGGACTCCGAGAGCGCGGAAGGCAAAGCCAGCCATAAACCGATGCTCTCACCCACCGCCCCCCCTCCCYGAGCCCGTCACGCTCCCAATTACAGCCCGGCAGCACCAACACGGGGAAAACGGGGAAAAGAGGGAGGAGGCGGTGGGAAGCAGGGATGCAATGCCGGGGATGCGATGCCGGGGATGCGGGCGCGGACCGTACCTTGCGTGTGGCCGGGGCCTGCCTCATCGTCGCGCAGGGACGGCCGGAGCAGGAGGAGACGGAGCAGCGGGTCAGTCAGCGCGGCCGGACACGGCAAATGGCCGCGGCCACCGCCGGCCGCTCGCCACGTCCTGCCCGGGGCTCGGCGGGGGTTCAGCGGGGGCTCAGCGGGGGCTCAGGGGGTCCAGGGCAGCCCCCCCCGGCCGCGGCCACTCGTCCCCGCTCCGCCGGTGGCTCCAACCACCGCCCCGGCGGCTCATGACATCACCGCGGAGGGGCCGCACCGCCGGGCGCCGCACCGAGCCGGGCGATGTGCGGATGAGGATGGGGATGAGGATGGCGCGGATGTGATGCTGCCGCTCTCGGGGAGGGGAGGGGGGGTTCTCAGCGGCTCAGCACCCCCCGGGACAGCCCCCGGCTGCGACCCCGCTGCCCTCCGGTGCGGGCGGCTCCGTGGCCGCGCTCGGCATCGTCACGGTGCCCGCAGTCGAACCCACCCCGCGCCGGCGGCTGCGAGCGCCGGGTAAATCCCCCGGGAGTGGACAGACGGACGGAGCAGAGCCCGGATGGACAGATGGACGGCGCCGAGCCCGGAGGGATGGACAGATGGACAGACGGCCCGTGGTGCCGCGCTGCCATCCAGCGCCAGCCCCGCGCCTCTGGCCGGATTCCCGGGGAGCCCTGCACGGCTGAGGGTGTGGAGAGACAGCCCCAGAATCTCAGAGAGTCCCTCCCCAAAAACAGCCCTGTGGAGCACAGGTCCTGAGCCTTGCTGCCCTGCCAGGACCAGACCCCGCATTCCTGGCCGGCATTCCCCCTGTCCCCACACAAGAACTCGGCCAGAAATGCGCAGGATGTCACCGAGCACCATCTCCCAACTCTGTGAATCCTCATCTCCTGCCCCACTGAGTGCTGGAGACCGGGACAGCAGCTCCCTTTCCATGCACACATCTTAATCCCACACATGACATTATGTAACACACACAGACCGTATCCAACTCCCATTGCAACTCCATTATTTTCTGATATTCCCAGCTAAGAGGGGAGAGGAGCTCGGGGTGCTCTGGGCTCACCTGCAACACCCCCTCCGACAGCACCTGCACACCCACACACAGAGGGGATTTTAGCTCCACTATTTCCACACCTTCTGCACAATCGTTCAAATCTCCTGGGAAAAGCCTTTAAGGGCCCGTTTTTCCTGGGAAGCAGCCCCCCACATTGTTGTACAGCGTCCAACTGATCTGTGGTGGGATGTGATTCCTGAATAACCCCTGGATCAGGGAGTCAAGCAGCTGTGGAGGAAGTACCCATGGCCAGGTTGGACCCGGCTCAGAGTGGAAGGTGTCCCTGCACCCCCATGGCAAGGGTGGCACTGGATGGGCTTTGAGGTCCCTTCCAACCCAAACCATCCCATGATTCCGGAGCCCTTCTGCCCTGGAGTCAGGATTGATGGGAATATTCCCCTGGAGAAGGGAAGGCTCCAAAGAGACCTCAGAGCCCCTTTTGGGGCCTGAAGGGGCTGCAGGAGAGCTGGAGAGGGACTGGGGACAAGGATGGAGGGACAGGACACAGGGAATGGCTTCATGGTGGAAAAGTGGAGATTTAGATGGGATTAGGAAGAAATCCCTGGCTGGCAGGGTGGGAAGGCCCTGGCACAGATTGCCCAGAGAAGTTGTGGCTGCCTCTGGATCCCTGGAAGCATCCAAGGCCATTTGGATGGAGTTTGAAGCCACCTGAGACAGTGGAAASAGTCCCTGGATGGGCTTTAAGGTCTCTCCCAATCCAAACCATCCACTGATCTGCTCTCCCACAGCTCCCTCTGGCTGCTGGCAGAGGGTGGAGGCAGGGGAGGGCTCCCGATKGACATTTTTGGGAGCTGTGATTGCATCTGTGAATGAAGAACCCCTGAGTTCCAAAAACCCTTCCAGGAGACAGAGCTGACGACACAAACCCAGTTTCTGCCGTTATCCAAAGCCATTCCAATGTTCCAACACAATCTCCCTCCCATTCCCACCAAATCATGGGGAAAAGGAAACCCTCATTAAGGATTTTCAGATGAAATTCTCCTGGATCCGTGGCTCTTAAGCCCCGGAATGATCCCARGGCCATGTCCATATCTGGAGGAGCCACGTGCCGACTTGCACGGATTTATCTTTAAGATAATTAAGGGTATTAGAGCTGCTCTAATGAAGCAGCTCCTCTCCTCACACACAGCTCTGCTCCCTGAATCCTGAATAAATAACTCTTCCCACACACGCGATCCAATAAATGCAGCAGCAGACAGAAAAAGCAATTTAACCAYGGGAAAATGGTGTCGGATGCTTTGGGCTGTCCCAGGGGCAGGAAAGGGAGGTTATTTATTCTAAATCCATGAGAAGGGAGAAGGAGCCTGTGGCACCACCACAGATGGGGCAATTCCTGGCTTTTTGGGGGGATTGGAGAGGACGCCAGGGTTAACTCCAGCTCTTTTCCACCAAGTCATCCGTTTTCAGCACCAGATGCTGCTCAGCTCCCAGCTCCAAAGGGTCACWTCAAAATAAACCCCTCAGACCTCGCCACAAACTCCCCTGGGGACACAAAGAGCTGCCACAGGGGTGTCACCCACCCTGAAGAACAGCAGTGCCTGGAAAATCAGCTGCGAGCTCATCCGGGCCCTGCCACAGACGTGGTTGGGGCAGCTGGGATGAGGTGGGTTTTGGAGCTGATCGGATTATCTGTTCCTTTAAAGGATTAACGGGGCTTGGGGCGGCCCCTGTGCGTTCAGCAAACCATCTGGGACCTGCTCCGGGCTGGAATGGACCATCTGCTCCTGCACAGAGACCGGGAWAACACCGGGAAAACAACCTGAACACTGACCCGGCCAGCAGCTGATCACCCCGGAATGGGATCGGAGCAGGGACAGAGACCCAGCCCTGGCACAGGGAATGGCACTGGCAGGATGAAAGGAACGGGRATGTCACCAGAGAGGGACAAACCTGATCCATCAGAGGAAAATCCCCATGATCAAACTGGCTGCAGCCGCAGGGGATGGGTGGCCTGAGGTGATGGGACAGGAGTCACCAGCTGGGTCACAGCACCAGCACGTGCCACCGGTGGATGTGGCACTTGGGGACATGGCTGTGACACTGCTCTGAGACAGTCAGACTCAGAGGGCTTTTCCAGCCTAAATATCCCACAATTCCAGGATTCCAGAGTGTCAGAGCCCGGTAGCCCACCCTGACACCCACTGGAGCCAGGACCAGCCTTTGCCTGCATCCCTGGGAGGGTCCTGCTCCCACCACAGCCCTGCCACCTCTGTGTCGCTGGGAGGTGACATCCATGACTCAGTGTCACCCAGCACTGCAGAGAAGGGATGGTCTGTCACCACCACAGACACATCGTCACAGGGATGAAGACGACACAACCTGCTTCATCCCAAAAATCACCTGGAAAACRCCTTCTTCCTGCTCTTTAACCAGGTTTTGGGGCCCCTTTGGGGTCCTTCCCAACCAGCCTGGCCCAGGACAAAGACCAGCACTCCCTGAGGACAGCCTGGATCAGCCAATCCTGCTCCAAGAACAAGGACACCGTGACACGGTGTCACAGCAAGGGACAGGGGACAGGACTCCCAAAGTCCTGCAGCTCCCAAGGTGCCCCCAGAGCTTCCCCCTGCTCYGAGCCCTGGAAACAGCACATCCCAAAGACCACAATGATCCCAAATCCATGGAATGACCACAGCAAGGGGGAAAGGCCCATCTGGCAGCAGCTCTGGACACGATTAAAGTCTATATTTGACACACAGGAGCYGCTGTAATCTCCAGAATGAGGATTTACCCGCTAATTACTCTCATTATCCAATTTCCCCTTGGCCAGCACATCTCTGTGCGGGGCAGGAGCTGCCCAAGGGGCAGGGGGTGCTCTCGGGGTCAGTAATGGCTGAAAAAGTAAAAATCTGAGGGGACAGCAGAACCTGGCACGGGGCTGTCCCTCAGTGGGGATGTCCCTGTGTAAGCTGTGCACATGTGGCCAGGATAGGGGTCAGGACAGTGACAGATCCATGATCCTCAGAAGAGTGAGTGCCACCACAATTCCCAGGACAGTGACAGATCCAGGAACCTCGGGACAGTGACAGTCACAAAGCCAGGATCCTCAGGACCATGACTGTCACACTCCATGATCCTCAGGACAATGATTGTCACACCCCCACAATTCCCAGGAYAGTGACAGTCACAAATCCGTGATCCTCAGGACAGTGACAGTCACAGCCCCAGATCCCCGGGGCAGTGACAGCTCTGTGATCCTCGGGATAGTGACAGTGAAAAATCCGTGATCCTCAGGACAGTGACAGTCACAGCCCCAGATCCCCGGGGCAGTGACAGCTCTGTGATCCTCGGGACAGTGACAGTCACACCCCCGTGATCCTAAATCCCAGCCACAGCTCCAAGCAGACAGCGGGGACAGAGCGGGGCCACCCAACAGCTGCAAACGCACCAGAACAAGGACAGAGAAGGAAGAACCCAACATTCCAAACAGGAATTTCATCCCACAGCAGAGTTCCCACAGATGGCACCCCTTGGAACTGGCAGGACTGGGATGAGGGGATCCACACGGACCCTGAAGCCTCAGGGACATGCAGAGCCCTGGATCTGGGGKGACACAAGGAGAGGACACCTGGGGACAGGTACTCTCAGCCCCCTTCCATGGACTCTTGGCAAATTCCACATTGCTCCTCACCTCCAGACTTCCCATGGACAGATCTCTTTGGACCATTTTTCCACCCAAAAATCGACACGGAAGCAGCTGGAAAGCAAAGCCGGACCGAGGGGATGCCRAAGGTGCGCAGGTACCACCTCCCTCCCCTCTCCCACATCTCCAGTGCCCACCTTAGCTTTTCTCCTGGCAAAATTCCCATGGGGAAAAMAAAAAATTCCCCAAATCCCCTATAGGGAATGATGATTTGGCTGTCCCTGCCCGTGGCRRGGGCGTGGAACAAGATGGGCTTTAATGTCCATCCCAACCCAAATCATTCTGGGATTCTTTGCCAAAACCTTTGGAATTTCAGCTCATCTTTGTCCAAAAGAGTTTTGGCTTCGATAATTGTCACAAACCAGGTGGGTTTGGGTGTCCCCAGGAGGAGCCAGAGCCCACGGACAGGACAGGACAGGACAGGACAGCCACTTGTCCCCGAGTCATCGGAGGGTTTATAAAAATATCTCGAAGGAACAGCCTCAGGCTGTGCCAGGGGAGATTTAGGTCAGATCCGGGGAAAATTCCTTCATGGAAGGGGTTGGAAAGAATTGGAATGGCAGAGTCCCCATTCCTGGGGGATGTCACCCTGCAGATGTGACACTTGGGGACACAGTTTAGCACCTCACTGGCCTCGGAGGCTTTCCCCACCCAAACCTTCCACGATTCCATGTTGGTGTGACACCACCGCATTCCGCCCCGGAGCRATGTCCCCTCCCTGGCTGGGAGCACATGCAAAGAGCAGCCATGCAGCGCTGGGATGGAGCGGGATGGGGACAGTGAGGATGACGATGGCCCCGGCATGCGGCCGCGCACGGAAAAGGGACAAACAGCACCTTTTTGGGCTTCGCTCCGCGCTGCGTGAGGAGGGAACAGAAGGAATGTTAGAGAGGCCTGGAGGCTCCGGGGAAATGCTCCCTGGGAAGCCCCCCCAGGCTGCAGGAAAGGCAAGAGGAGGAACAGAATCAGGGAAATTTAAGCAAATTAAGGAGAAAACAGCCCTGGAGTCACCCCCTTGCTCTGGATCTGTCTCCTGCCCTTGCACGGACAATCTGGACAGTCAGAACATGTCCAAAGGGGAATAAATCATTGCATGGAGCAAAGACAGGTTAAAGGGATTGGGGTGCCAGGATCTCCCAGGATGCAGGAGAAGGAGGATGCCAGGGGTGTGAGGACATGGGGAATGATTTCCCACTGAATGAGGGTAGGGAGAGATCAGATATTGGGAAAGAATTCCTTCCTGTGAGGGTRGSGAGGCCCTAATTCTCTCTCAGRTTGCYCAGAGAATTTATGGCTGCCCCATCCTTGGAAATGTCCTTGGAGCAACATGGGATAGTGGAAAATGTCCCTGGATGGGTATTAAGGTCCCTYCCAACCCAAACCATTCCATGGTTCCATGACAAACCAGTGGGAATGCACGTGGAGCAGCATCTCCTGTCCTGATCCCTCCTCCACATCCACAGCATAAAAAAAATTCCAAGAACAATCCCCACTCCCTGATTTCAAGAACACTGAGGCTTCCTAAATATTCCCTTTGTCTTTTAATGAATTCCAGGGTGGAATTAAACCAGGAGCCTCGATGTTACGGATCAGGCAGGGAGCACACGGGGCACAGGCTCCAGCAACGCCCAGGGGTTGAGATGGGTCACTCCCCACACAGCAAGAAAAGGTGAAAACCCTCCCAAATCCCTCTAATACAGGGCAGGGAATCCTTTTCCATCCTCCCCTCTGGCTGCAGCTCACATTCCCTGGGATCTGAGCCTGACAAACCCCCAAGTGCTGCTCCATTCCCAGCACCCAGCTCTGCAGCGGGGTGGGGAGCAGGATTCCCACTCCTGGGAATTCCAGAATGGCAGCACAGGGGGCTGGGCTTTGATGTGCCCCACAGGTGCCACATGCACAGAAGCCCCTTGTCCTGACAATTTTCTTTCCCATTACTTCCCACATCCCAGTTGGATCAGTTTATCCCTACAGAAAACCCAATTTCTACCCTAAAACACACAAACCTACCCGCTGCATCCCCGGGATCACCCAGTTCCCATCACTGGTCCCCAGGASTGGRKGTGCTGGGGGMACAGCTGGACTTGATTGTTTTTCCAGCCTCAGAATTCCATGATTCCTCACTATCCCACACTTGTATGGCCATTCCCGAGGACAGGAACCTGCTCCAGATTCCCATTCCTTATGAAATACCCCTCACATTAGGATACCACACGTCCCTGTCCGTGTTTCAGCAGCCACTGGGGCTCCTGGATGAAGACACTCGGAGGTGTTCACAGCTTCCATGGAAGCCAGAGAGAGTCAGTGTCACTTATCCCAAGGAATGCACTCTTCCTGTGGGATGGGAGGGTCCTTAAAGCTGCCCCTGGATCCCTGGCAGTGTCCAAGGCCAGGTTGGACAGGGCTTGGAGCAACTGGGATAGTTGAAGGTGTCTCTGCCCACACCAGGAACTGAGTGGGCTTCCAGGTCCCTTCCATGATTCCATGAGGGRCAGGGTTTGAAGGAAGCAGCCAGGGAATGCTGCAATATTGACTGGACTCAGATTAAAATGTGTGACACGGGACCTGTGCTGGATAATCCCTCAGGAACCAACAGATTCCTGCCCAGTGGCTGAAAATGACATTTTTACACCTTATTTCGTGTGGGTTTCAGGAAAAATTTGCTCTTCCATGGGTATTTTATCCCACAAAAAGTGTGTGTRTCCRTGTGCTCTTCCMAATGGGATGAAAACCTTTCAGAGGKGACAAAGTGCTGGGGYCACTCACCAGTTTGCTGGCCTTGGAGGCATCCAGGGAATCTGTGGAGAGAGCAGAAACAGAGCTGTGAGCCTGAGTGATACCCCTGTCCTCATCCCCACCCTGCACCCAGCAAGGGGACAGCAGAATTTTGGGAAGTGGGAGTGAAGCAGAGTCAGGATCTGCCAGGAAATGGTGGCACAATGGGGTGTGGGTTTGGGGGAACAGGGAATTCCTTATGGGAGCTGCTGGCTGAGAAGGGCAAACGCCTGGACACGTCTCAGAATTGGGGTAGGTTCCACTGCTCTCCTTGGGCTGAATCCTTGGAATTCAGGGATTCCTGAAGCTGGCACAGGCTGCTCAGGGAACAGCAAAGTCACCATCCCTTGGGGTGCTTAAACCCGTGTGGGTGTGGCACTTGGGAACACAGAATCATGGAATGGTTTGGGGTGGGAAGGGACCTTGAATCCCATCAATCCCACCCCATCCATGGGCAGGGACACCTTCTGCTGTCCCAGAGTGCTCAAAGCCCTGTCCAACCTGGCCTTGGACAGTGCCAGGGGTCCAGAAGCAGCCACAGCTTCTCTGGGCACCCTGTGCCAGGGCCTCCCCACCCTCACAGGGARGAATTCCTTCCCAATATCCCAATAASCCTGYCCTCATTCAGTRGGAAGCCTTTCCCTGTGTCCTGTCCCTCCCTGRCAGGTGKGTCTGAATTCCCRCCCCTGTCCAGATGTCYRGGGGTCACCAGCAGCTCCAGTGCCAGCCAGGAGGGGCCAGTGCTGGATCCATCCCTGCACCCTCACTGCAGCGCTGCTGCAGCAGCTGCTGTTTCCATGGAAACCCTTGGCAGGCAGCCACATCCCAGCCCTGCATCCCTGACAGCATCATCCCACACCCCACCTGCAGCCTGGGCTCCCCTGCTCCAGGACCCCGGGATGGGGAGGCTGGGAACAGTGTCTGTCTGTCCTGACCTGGAATTTGTGTCCAGGGAAGGAGCTGGGAAAGGTTCTGGAGCTCCAGGAGTGGCTGAGGGAGCTGGGAAAGGGGCTCAGCCTGGAGAAAAGGGGGATTAGGGGGGACYTTGTGGCTCTGCACAACTCCCTGACAGGAGGGGACAGCCGGAGGGTTTGGGCTCTGCTCCCAGGGAACAGGGACAAGAGGAGAGGGAACGGCCTCAGGCTGGGCCAGGGGAAGTTTAGGTTGGATATTGGTGAAATTCCTTCATGGAAAAGGCTGTCCAGGCCAGGCCAGTGATGAAGCCCCAATTCCTGGAGGAATTTAACAGCCCTGTGGTTGCAGCACTTGGGGACATGGTCAGTGGCGGCCTGGGCAGTGCTAGGACCTTGGAAAGCCCAAGGGCTTTTCCAACCTAAACAATTCCACGACTCTACTCCACGATTCTCTGCTGACTGCAGGATCCAAGGCAGAGAACAGGGAAGCATCCATTCCATTTTCCCAAGTAATTTTACTTCCTACTTCCTGGGAGAGGGGAGTTCCCACCCACAACCAATCACCAACCCCAGCCCTCCCTGATCCATGAATTCCGTGTCCYACAAATGCTTCCCACACTGAGCTCCCGGCTTGGCACAGGGAGCTGACAGAGCAGCCAAGGCAGGAAGCTGGCAAAGCCCCTTCCGGCAGCTCCCGGGATCCCGCAGCGCGTGTAGAAAACATTTCCCACAAAGCAGAGCTCAGGGGGAGGGAGGGAAGCCTGTCTGGGCACACAGCCAGGGATGGCGGGGCCGACGGATGTGGGAAAGGGGGAAGGAATGCTCAGAGGAGAGCGGGAGGGGATCCCTGTGCCGGGTGGGAATGGGGACGGCAAAGGGAGATTGCCCTGGAGACAGGGATGCTGCAATCCCACAGGGTTGCTGGAATCCCACAGGGATGCTGGAATCCCACGGGGATGCTGCAATCCCACAGGGGCGCTGGAATCCCACAGGGACGCTGCAATTCCACAGCCCAGGAATGGTTCAGTGGTTCTGCATTCCCACTSGGAAATATTCCATGATTTCCCCCTTCCTTACAGGAAGGATTTCCAACCTTTCCAGGAAGGATTCCCACTCCTCCAAAAGAGATTTCCCCTCTCTCCAGGAAAGATTTTCCATTTAATCTGGGAAGCACTTCCCACCCCTCCACGAGGGATTCCCCATCCGCCCAGGAAGGATTCTCACCTCTCCAAAAGAGATATCCCCTCTCTCCAGGAAAGATTTCCCATTTCATCTGGGAAGCACTTCCCACCYCTSCAGGAGGGATTTCCCATCTCTCCAGGAAGGATTCCCACCCCTCCCAACCCCATTCTGTTCAGGAATAATTTCCCGTCCCCTCCAGTCAGGATTTCCACCTCTCCAGTAACAATTTCCCACCTCCCCGGGAAGGATTTCCCAAATGTTTGGGAAGGGTTTCCCAGCCAGGCCATACCTCTCTTAGGGACCTTCATGGCAGCAGAATCTGGGGTTTCTGGGGACGTGGTGTCTGCTCCATCCTCAAACACCTGGATCTGGGAAAAGCACAACAACCAAGTCACTGCCAAAAATTCCCAAACAGGGAGATCAAGGAAAAGGTCCTTCTGGCAGTGGGTTCAGCAAAGAAGACCCCACGTTTTTGGCACGTATTTTTAATTTTATTGTTTCGGCTTTGCCACTGACCATCCTCCCTCCACAGGTTCCTTAAAAGCAGCTAAAACCTCCTTAATCCCATCAGGAATAAGGAATATTCACACAGGCAATGAGGAAAATCAAAGCCTTGGATTTGACAGCCCGGAACATCCATAYTAAATTCAGGGATTTCTCGTTGTGAACTATTTTTGAACACAATTTTCCTGGATGAATATGGAAAACATGGGAGGGATTAGATTCCTTAGAGAGAAACACCCCTGTGCCTCAGATCAGCACCTCCCAAATTGTTCCTGCAGGAATTTGCCTGATCCATCATCACCTCCCACCCGCGAGTTCAGCTTGAAAATCAAAATAACCCGGGAAACTGTCAGACAGGGATTCCATTTTGGGAAGATTCCCAACACCCAGAATGATTAAAATGGAATTAAAAGCCACAAGGAGACCAGGAAAAATGATGCCACAGAAATCATGACACCTGCAGCCACACAGGGTGGGAATTCCAAGTGGTCTGGGGGTTTCCCAGCAGACAGAGCCCAGGTGGGAATTCCAAAGCTGYTGGAGAGGTTGGGGACAGGGATGTCCCCACAGACTGGACACAGAGTGGCCATTGAGCTCCTCTGCCAGGCAGGAGCTGAATTTCAGCTCCGGGTAATGCCAAAATCAGGGATTTCCACATACCAGGAAAGGAACAGCCATGCTAGGAATTGCCAGCCCAGGTGGAATCAGGGAATCCTGGAATGGTTTGGGTGGGAAAGGACCTTAAAATTCCTCCAGTGCCACCCTCTGCTATGGGTAGGGACATTTCCCACTGTCCCAGGTGGCTCCAAGCCCT
Organism: Malurus melanocephalus; assembly: GCF_030028575.1. Classification (NCBI taxonomy): domain Eukaryota; kingdom Metazoa; phylum Chordata; class Aves; order Passeriformes; family Maluridae; genus Malurus; species Malurus melanocephalus. Next base: position 2,215,040 of record NW_026623339.1, on the reverse strand, counting down.
GTCCAACCTGGCTCTGGACACTTCCAGGGATGAGGGGACACATCCAGCCCCATGCAGAGCCCTGTGCTCAGCACCCTCTGCCCCTGCTGGGGGGTGCCAGGGGTGGGGTCCCCACTCTGTGCCCACCAGGTGGGAGCTGAGGAACACCAGGGACCCTCCCTGAGCCCCAGGGTGGCTCAGGATCAGCTCTGGGACAGCCCTGCATCCACGGCTTTGCTCTGGGATATAGAGGATTTGGGGGATTTGGGGCTGTTTATCCATCCTGTTTCCCATCTCTGCTCCAGGTATGTCTCAATCAATCCCCCCAGCTCGGGAATTTGGGACGGGGCTTGAACAGCACTCGCTGCACACCCGGCCCAGAGGCCAAGGTAACAACACAGGGAATGGCTGTCATTGACAGAGCGCAGGGCTAGATGGGATGTTGGGAAGGAATTCCTCCCTCAGAGGGTGGGGAAGAGCTGGGATGGAATTCCAAGAGCAGCTGTGGCTGCCTCTGGATCCCTGGAAGCGTCCAAGGCCAGGCTGGATGGGGCTTGGAGTACCCTGGGGTAGTGGAAGCTGTCCCTGATTGTCAGAGGGTGGCACTGGGTGGGCTTTGAGGTCCCTCCTGGTCCCACAGATCCAACTTTTTCCCTGCAAACCCCTCTTAGCCTTTCCCAGCTGGCCAGAGAGGCAGAGAGACACAGACAAAAGAGTTGGGTGCATGTGTCCCGTTTTAATGTGCAGGAAATTGGGAGTGCAGTGGAATTCCATTTGGGAAATCTGTGGTGACCCCAGCAGAGCAGCAGGGCAATTCCTACACACCAACAGCTTTTGGGCTCGATAAAAACACTCTCTGGCACTGGAGGGTTCAGCTCTTTGCGTTTGTCCCATTATTTAAAGTGTGGGGATAATTTTCCTTCATCCTGCCTTGAGCTGATGACAAAGTGACTGAAGCAGGGGATGGCTGGACTMATCTTAAAGATCTTTTCCAACCTCAGTGATTCCTGGAGTTTTTCCTGAAGGAGCCATTGCTGCAGCCTCCAACCACACATGATCCAAAGGCCCTTCCGATGGATGGGACAGCAGATGCTGGGATAGACCCCACGACCCAAATCCCCTCAATTTTGTGCTCAGTTTCCCTCTGTCACCCAGTATCAAGGCAATGAGAGGCCATGGGGTGGGACAAACCAGCCCCTTTGTGCCAGGGAAGGGGACAGGAGTTGGCTGGGACACGGGGCTGGGTGGCTCCAGTGTCACCTTGTGTGCCCTCAGAAGGTGACACAGGGAATGAACCTGGGAGATGTTTGCTCCTGGTCCCTGCTGCAGCACATGGGAAGCAAAGCTCAGCAGCTACACCCACACCGTGTGTTTTATCTCTCACCAGGTAAACAAAATTTAATTAAAATTCCCTGGTTTTGCTTCCAGGTAAACATCCAAGATCGATCCCAAACTCCACCTGCTGCAGGCAGGAAACACAGGGCAGCACCAGGCCGGGCACTTCATGGGAAAGCAGAAGGAAACCGTTGGGAATTCACAAAACTGTTGGGAATTTCACCCAGTCCATGTGAAAATATTCCACAATAACCCTGTGGGCTGAGCAAGACCTCGAGGAATGGTGCACAGGGTGACTGGAGCCAGCCCCAGGTGAGGTTCAGCTTGGGTTTGGAGCGTGCTGTTCCCTCCCTTGTGGGGAGAGTCACACAAACCCCACATCTCTGGAACTGGAGAGTGCTGTTCTCTCCCTTGTGGGGAGACACAGAGTCCCAAAAACTCCACATCTCTGGAACTGGAGAGTGCTGTTCCCTCCCTTGTGGGAATGACATTGAGTCACAAAAACCCCACATCTCTGGGATTGGAGAGTGCTGCTCCCTCCCTTGTGGGGAAATGGAAAGTCCCAAAAACCCCACATCTCTGGGATTGCAGAGTGCTGTTCTCTCCTTTGTGGGGGGACAGAAATTCCCAAAAACCCCACAACCACACATCTCTGGGATTGAAGAGTGCTGTTCCCTCCTTTGTGGGGAGATGGAGATTCCCAAAAACCCCACATCTCTGGGACTGGAGCGTGCTGTTCCCTCCCTTGTGGGGAGAGACCCAAAAACCCCACATCTCTGGGATTGGAGAGTGCTGTTCCCTCCCTTGTGGGGAGACACAGAGTCCCAAAAACTCCACATCTCTGGAACTGGAGAGTGCTATTCCCTCCCTTGTGGGAATGACATTGAGTCACAAAACCCCCACATCTCTGGGATTGGAGAGTGCTGCTCCCTCCCTTGTGGGGAGATGGAGAGTCCCAAAAACCCCACATCTCTGGGATTGGAGTGCTGTTCTCTCCCTTGTGGGGAGATGGAGAGTCCCAAAAACCCCACAACCACACATCTCTGGGATTGAAGAGTGCTGTTCCCTCCTTTGTGGGGAGATGGAGATTCCCAAAAAACCCACATCTCTGGAACTGGAGCGTGCTGTTCCCTCCCTTGTGGGGAGATGGAGAGTCCCAAAAACCCCACATCTCTGGGACTGGAGAGTGCTATTCCCTCCCTTGTGGGAATGACATTGAGTCACAAAAACCCCACATCTCTGGGATTGGAGAGTGCTGTTCCCTCCCTTGGGGGGAGACACAGAGTCCCAAAAACCCCAATCTCTGGGACTGGAGAGTGCTGTTCTCTCCTTTGTGAGGGGGACAGACATTCCCAAAAACCCCACATCTCTGGGACTGGAGAGTGCTGTTCCCTCCTTTTTGGGGAGATGGAGAGACCCAAAAACCCCACATCTCCAGGATTGGAGAGTGCTGTTCTCTCCTTTGTGGGGGGACAGAAATTCCCAAAAACCCCACATCTCTGGGACTGGAGAGTGCTGTTCTCTCCCTTGTGAGGAGATGGAGATTCCCAAAAACCCCACATCTCCAGGATTGCAGAGTGCTGTTCCCTCCTTGTGGGGAGACACAGAGTCCCAAAAACCCCACATCTCCAGGATTGGAGAGTGTTGTTCTCTCCCTTGTGAGGAGATGGAGAGTTCTAGAAACCCCTGGAGTGAAGGGAACTGCTTTCTCCCTTTTGGGAAGGGCTGTTTCCCTCTATTTAACGAGTGATCCGTGATCCTTGTGCTCTGAGGATCCCAGGATCCCACATACCTGGGATTGCCTCACGAAGATGCCGTGGTTCTCCTCGCAGGTGAAGTATCTCCTGCCCTGCACCGTCCCGTCGTTCTTGCCCTTGGCCTCGTCCAGGATGACCCCAATCCACTTGCCCGTGGCAAACAGGGTGGCTCCCATGTAGACCACGGTGCCACGGTGGCCCTTCCCGATGACCTCCACACGGGAGCCCACCCTGAGGGGCTTGCTGCCTCCGTCCGAGCTCATCCTGGGGGTGCTGGAGGCCTGGGGAACAGGGAAAAGCACGGCTGAGAAGGTTTGGATATTGGGATTTTCATTTTTTTGCCTCTTCCACCCGCTTTTATTTTGGGAGCCGGCCAAGGGTAATCCCTTCTGCTCCAGAACAGAAGCCACAACCACCACCAATGGTCGCTCYGGGCTCACAAACCTGATTTATCCCTTATTATAACATTTTTATAATGTTTTTATAAGCCTTGGAGGAAAAAAAGCCCCAAGAGCAGCACAGTCGATCAGCYTTAACCAACTCATACTCCATCTTTTCCCATTATATCAGCATTCCCATGGTTTTCCAGCCTGGGAATTCTGTGTCCAGGAGCAGACAGGCTGTTTGGGACACAGGTCATTGTCCCATCCTTCAGACTGTCAAGATCTGGTGGCTCCTGTGGTGTTCCAGGCACTCTCCCATGCCCAGACTCGGGGTATCCCACCTTGGAATGAGGGTGGGAAAGCCCAGCAGCTTTCCAGGTGGGATTGTCATTATCCAGGAGAGAGAAAACAGCCTCAGGTTGTGCTAGGGGAGGTTTGGATAGGATTTTGGAAAAATTCCTCCTGGCAYRGGCTKCCCAGGGCAGGGGTRGAGTGCCCAKCYCYGGAGGGATTTAAAACCTCAACAATTCCTTGATTCCAAACATAAACACTCATCCCCATTTCCATCCCAGTGGGCAGCAGGACACTCTGAGTGTGACATCCCAGAATGTACCTGGGTTCAGGTGTTGTTATGCAGGTGATCAATGTTTTAGGAGCAGCAGTGAGGTGTCGGATGTGAGGAACCCCATGGGGTATTTGGGATTATTAAAATCACAGGGAAATTTGTTGGGATCCACCCCCAATGCTCTGCTGTCAGCCTGAGTAAAACAGATTCATGGAATCCTGGAATSGTTTGGGTGGGAAGGGACCTTAAAGCCCATCCAGTTCCACCCCCTGCCATGGACAGGGACACCTTCCACTATCCCAGGGTGCTCCAAGCCCCATCCAGCCTGGCCTTGGACATTTCCAGGGATCCAGAGCAGCCACAGCTTCTCTGAGCAACCTGGGCCAGGGCCTCACCATCCTCACAGTRAAAGAATTTCTTCCCACCCAACTCTCCCCTTTTCCAGAGGGGAACAATTCCCCCTTCTCCTGTCACTCTATGCACCCCTYTCCAGATCTTTTGGAACCCCCTCCTCAAACCCTGACACCTTTCAATCCCACCACCTCTGTCTCAGAGCGGACGTGGATGTTCCCTGCCCTGCTCAGATCCATCTTCCCATTCATCCCGAGCTCTCGGCAGTCCCCAAAATGGGATCAGTTTGGCATTTCCCCCACCCCAGTGTCACTGGTTCTGGTCACTGTGCAGAAATGTGGAGTTTTAGTCACTCTGGGCTTGGCTTCAGCCAAAGAATCTGTTCTTTATCCCAGGAAAACAGAGCCTCTTTCACCCAGCACRGCAGGGAAAGGCCCTGCAGACAAACCTCGGCCACAGCTGGACACCACAGGGGCTTTGGGAGACTCAGGGAATCCTCAGCCTGTGGAAGAGCTCAGGGCATTTTGGAAGCTCCTGGAATCCCAACAAACCATCCCCTTCCCTTGCACATCACTTCCCCAGTTTGGAATGCACCGTGTTTGGGGTTTTGTAACTGATGGTTTTTCCACAAGCCTGAACTCCAGGTTTCATCCAAACTGGGAGAAAACAAACACAACCAGAAAAAAACAAAATAACCTTGTATTTAATCCCAAAATCTACCATGCAACAAAAAAACCATGACCCCAAAGACAAAACTGATGCTCCAGACTCAGATATCTCCTAAAGTTCTGGCTCCTTCCAGCTGCCAGGGCCACACCAACATCCTGCAAACATCTGGAAAATGAGAGCAGAGCTCCAAGAAAACAAAAAGCCCAAAGAAAAATCCCAAATCCCCAGTAAATGAAAAGGTTCCTGGACTGGGAGTTTTTATCCCTCCTGTTTTTTGTTTGGCACTGCAGCCAGGTAAGATCCATTGGATGTGACACCCTTCAAACCCTACAGTGGGAAGCCATTCCCTGTGTCCTGTCCCTCCATTCCTTGCCCCCAGTCCCTCTTCAGCTCTCTTGGAGCTCCTTTARTCACTGGAAGGGGCTCTGAGCTCTCCCCAGAGCCTTCCCTTCTCCAGGGGAACATTCCCAGCTCTCCCAGCCTGTCCCTGATGGATATTTTCAAACCAGCACTAATTTCATGGAAGCTTTTCCCGAGTCTTTCACACTTGGGAAAAGAAGGAGAGCAAAGAATTAATCTCTCCTACCCCATCCCATCCCTCAGGACCAGGCAATGGGTCTCCACCTTTTGTTTCCAACTAATCACAAATCTCTCTGTGGGATTGTCCCTCTGATGTGAGGACAGCTCCAGTCCAATGGATAAATCCCCAGCTGAAATTCCCACGAAGATTCAAACCAATGGGATTAATCCAAGTTTTAAAAGTGGAGGAACTCTCCAGGCTGGAAGTAGATGGGATGGGCATTCCCAGCCACTGTCCCAGCAAGGTGACAGTGGCTGAGGATCCGATGGACATCACAGGAGAGACGGACACACTGTGGTCACTCATCCTGGCTGTGGTGACAATCCTTGTCTGGCTGTGGGACGAGGGGGACAGACCCCACAAACACAGGGACAGTCATCCTCGGGGACACCATGGCACAACAGCCCAGCAGCAGCTGGTGACACAGCCCAGAATTTTCTCAGATTCCCAGGCCAGCTCCTATGGATCCCCTCTGTCACACCAACCTCCCCAGCAGAACACACTCGGGATATCCCAATCCTGGGAATGGGGGAAGASGATGGAGGAGCAGAACTGTGGGAAACCACACGGGAAGAGAGAAGGGCTGAGGCCACTCACAGTGACAGCCCTGTCACTGCTCAGTCTGGAAGRGGAATAAGCTCCTAAATCCCAGCAAATAAGAAATCCAGGGATTCACAGTGAAGGCAGCGGGGTCCAGCTGGGGAGACCCGAGGATGGGGCACAGGGCAGGTGGTGGGAATGGGGCAGCCAGAGGAAAAACTAGGAATGTTGAGCTTCCAGAGCAACCATCACTGGGGGAAGCCACCAGCCCAGGAGGAGCCTGTCCCACACCCCAGAGCTCCAGGGACACCTGATCCAGGTGAGGAATAAGCACCTGGCTGCACAGCCACCACCACCAGAAAGTGCTCCCCACAACTTCCTGCCTGGCACCACTCCGAAATCCAGAATTTTCCCACTTTCCCTCCTTTTTGAAGCATTGTAGACATCCACAGACTGTGTGCTCTGCTATGTGAAGATCCTGGTGCCGAGCCACTGAAAACGGGATGAATTCCCAGTGATTTGGGTCACCCTCGTGCTCCATCCGAGCCTGCCGGCTTCAGCATTCCGCTCCATCCCGGYGGATCACCCCAGGAATATTCAGTGTGTTCCTACAGGAGCACCTCCCCCACCAGGTGAGGCTGATGGAGCCTCAAACTGTCACTCAAAGCTCAGATCAAAAGTTTCAGGAGAATCCCGAGCAGCAAACTCTGACAAGATCCAAATGCCAGGTGAGACCCACAAAGCTGGGAGAGGGAAGGATTTGGGAATAATTCCGGGTTTAAGCCTGGTCAGCACCAAGTCAATGGCATGTGGTGCTCCCACCACATCCCTGTGGAAAGGAGGGATCACCCTGGGATTGAGGGTGGCTGCCATGGGTGACACCAGCATGTGGCACTGGGATGAAGTTCCCACCACCATGGTGTCACCTGATTCCAGCTGCCCAACTGGGAGGGTGTGGGTGTCTCTGGATCACAGGAGCAGTGTCCCCAAAACCTGGCGGGGACACAGCCGGGATCACCAGAGGCTTTGACCCTAGGAAGGGCTGGCACAGCCGTGGTCCCTGCAGTGCCCATTCCAAAATCCATGTGAGCCAAAAGTGGGTCAAAGGGATAAAGTGCTCAGAGTGCCCTGCCTGCAGTGTCCAGCRCTGCCCTGGAAGCCCCTGGCACCCCAGGATTCCCAGGCCCCACAGTCCTGATGCGACTCCTTCACCCCCATCTCCATCAGCCCTTGGAGACAGCATTTGGCTCCTTCCCCACACCCCCACCCCTTTGGAGCCCCCAAATCCCTGCAGGCTATCATGACAGAGCTGTCACAACTCAGGCTGGAATTTCACCCCCTTCATCATACTCCCCCATGGAAAACAGGGAGGTTTGGGGGGCAGGTGGGGGGCTCCAGCCACTGCCCCCTCAGACCCACATGGACACACATTCRGACCCTGCCGAGGTGGGCAAAAAAGGCTCCAGGCTGGGAAGTTTTCACTGCAGCCAAATCCCTTCGGCCACAGCCCAAATCCCACCAGCTCCAGGCCTGGTGTATCCCTCAGCAGGCAGGACACGGTACCCACGGAGGGGCTGGGGGTCCCATGGAGCRGTGGGAAGGGTCTGCTGTTCCCAGCTCCATCCTGGAGTCACTGCCAAGTTGGCACAGCCAGGCCCATACGCGCCTGCGGTGCCCGGCGGGGTCTGGGACACAATGTCACCGCGGYGGTGGCCACACAGGGACACAGCGACAAGGAGAGAAACTCCCGAAAAAGGCCTGGCCAGGGGCCGGGGGGGCCGCTGGCACCGCACAGCCCAGGGGTAGCTGCAATACGGAAAAACCTGGAAGCGCTTGCCAGGCCCGCGGAAGCTCGGCATCGCTCCGTGCTGCCTGGAAAAGCAGCCCGGAGGGAGGGGAGCCCGCGGCAGGCAGGAAAACACGCCGGAATCTTTGTGCTGAGCAGCCCCGGGAAGGCTGAGCCGGAGAGGAGGCTCGGCCCGCCGGACGATACCGGGGTAATTAATTAACCGAGGTAATGAATTGGGGTAATCACCACCATGGGCAGGTAACTCCGGCCAAAAGAGCCGGCCCTGGTGCAACCCGGAGCATCCACCTCCCCTCCCGGCATTATTGTCAGCGAGGGAGGTGCCACATTACAGGGATACGGGAGCGAGCGCAGGCAGCACAATCGAGAGATTTCCCTACAAAACCCAGCTATTTTCGCTGCGACAGCGTCGCGATCTGTCGCGATAGGACCCGGCAGAGCCAGGAGCTGTTGAGTCAGCCCCCCCCTCCCCCTTACCCGGCCGGACGCGTGTCTCCTGCCCTGGGCCATGCTGCCGCGCTCCAGAGATTCCCGATTTGCAGCCAACAGCTCTCGCAGCTCACGGCCGGCAGCATCCAGCGGCGCTTCCCAGCGTCCCGGCCGATCCCAGCATCCCCGCGCCCCCCCTCCCCCGAGGCTCCGCCGGGCGGCACACAGGCAGGGAAGCCCTTTTCTGGGCGAGGATGCTCCGAGGGAGGGATACAGAGAATTCCAGCGCTGCCGATAGAGCCACTCTGCGCCAGTGCTGCTCCAGACTTGTCACCGCGCCGGCGGTTCGCTGGGTCCTAACGCTCCCCGCAGGAGGAGGCACCGGGCCACCACCGGCGCGGCGACACCGCGCCCGCGGCCCCCGCGACATTCCAGACCTCCTCCTGCTCGCCCTGGTGTGGATGCTGGGCAGGGACACCGCCAAATTCCTCCCGCCCGGCGCCCACCGTGACGGCAGACAAGGCTCGTCCCACTTGTTCTTCCCTTCATGAAGAAATTTGAGGGAAAACAATGCCCTGGAGCAGGGTTTGTCCCAAATCCCCGGGAGCTGCACGGCCGGGTACAGGTGAGGGGATGGAACCCACGGGGTTAATTATGGGCGGTTTGGATGGTCGCCAATTGCTCTGCTCCTGGCTGTGACAGGTGACATTGTGTCCCATTGTTCCTGCCTGAGCTGACAGATCCCGAATTAACGCCCTCACCCCTCTCTGGGCACTGTTCCCGGGGCTAATCAGGCGAACGAGGGGATTTAGGAGCCATCAGAACCGGCCAGTGCCCGAAAATTCCAGCCCGGGATCCCAACACGCGAAATCACCCCCAAACCAGAGAGCCACAGAATACCCCGAGTTGGAAAGGACCCACAGGATTATCAATCCAACTCCTTCCCTGCACAGGACAATCCCAACAATCCCACCCTGGCCCTGACAGCGTCGTTGTTCAAACACTTCTGGAGCTCTGGCAGCCTTAGGAATGTGACCATTCCCTGGGGAGCTGTTCCAGTGCCCCACCACCCTCTGGATGAGGRATCTTTTSCTAATATCCAGCTAAACTTTCCCTGACACATTTTCAGTCCTTCCCTTGGGTGTTGTCCCATGTCCCAGGGAGGTGAGATTGGAGCTGCCCCTCTGGAGGAGCAGCAAATCCTAATGAATCTCGTCCAGGCTGGACAAGTGACCCAACACCTGAGCTGGAATCTGGCTTCAGGAACAGGAGGAGAGGGAGAAAATCACAGATATGCCCCCTAAAACCAGACACGTCACTGAGCATGGCACATGCAGGCAGAGGAAGGCCACAATGTCCCACAGAATGAAGCTGGAGGCCATTGAGGACGGTGGCCATTCAGGGATGGGATAAACAACATAGAACTCAACTGGAAACTGGGAATTTTTCACTGGGACCATCAGGAACTCAACCAGAGCCACCTCAGGAGCTTCAGCTGCTTCCCCTCTCCGTCCTGGCTTAAAGGCAATGTCACACACACAAAATCCATTTAAAATTCTCAAAGAAGCCACAAAGATGACAAGCTCCTTCTCCTTCCCTTGGCCCCAGCAGCACTGGGGACAAGCACGACATTCAGCACCAAAACCTGCAGCATTCCAGCAAAAAAAAAAGTGGAAAAAACACCCAAATCAGTGGATTTGGAGCAGGGGGGTGTGTCCCAACAGCTGAGGGACAAAGAGACCCCCAAAATAAATATCCCCTCTTCCCCTGTACCTCTTCATCCCTCTGCCAGGGCTCCACTCAGGATCCAGAGGATTCTCTCCAGTATTTTCCTCATCCCTGGCAGTGTCCACGGCCAGGTTGGACAGAGCTTGGAGCAACCTGGGATAGTAGAAAGTGTCCCTGCCCATGGCAGGGGGATGGAACTGTTGGCATTGAAGGTCTCTACCTATCCAAAACATTCCATGATTCTATGATAGGTATTAAGCCAGTTTAGAAGATAAATAAAATCAGAATTATTTTATCGATAGAAAGAAAAACACTCTCCAGCATTGGAAGCTCACAGTGCTTCACTGACACAATCTGGGAGGAAATATTACCTGTGTCACCTATTTATAGAAACATGGAATGGTTTGGATGGGAAGAGACCTTAAATCCTAACAATTCCACACYCTGCCMTGGGCAGGGACATTTTCCCCAATTCCAGGTTGCTCCAAGCCCCRTCCAACCTGGYCTTGGACACTTCCAGTGATCCAGGGGCAGCCGCAGCTTYTCTGGGAGTTCCCCACYCTCAGAGGGAAGGATTTCTAACTARTTCCTAAACTYTAAAGGATTTCTGCTCTTCCTCTGCCCTGCAGCCAGGCCCAGAGCCAGGGAGCAGCCAGGAGCAGGACAAGAGCCATGGACACAAACACTTGGAGGGTGCTCAGCCCATGGAGCCACGGTGGGAGTTGTGTTCCAAGGAGAAGCTGGAATGCCAAGAGGGAACTCAAATTCAAGAAAGCTCCCTCTAAGTGCAAGGAAAAGCAGGAAACAGCCATGGAATTCAGCAGGAATTCAGATGGGAGCAAAGGTGAGTGGGAGCTCTGGGAGCAATGGGSTGTGGGGCAGCATTCCCTCAGAGGATGGGAACTCCCTACTGCTYTTCCCACAGAACTCTGGGAATAAGAAAAAAAAAAACAAAGAAATTACCAGGGAATACCTGACAGGCTTTGCTCCCAGGTGGAGCAGAAGAGGAGTCATTAATTTAAAATGAAAATTACAGATGACACGTCTCCTTCTCATTCTCCTCCTCCCCAGTCAGAGTTTTCTGTGTTAAACTGAAGCACGAGGGAATTTTTTCCACACAAACACAGTTTCATAGGATCATAGGATGGTTTGGGGCTGGGAGGGATCTTAAACCCCATCCAGTGCCATCCCCTGCCATGGGAAGGGACACATCCCACTATCCCAGGTTGTTCCAAGCCCCATCCAGCCTGGCCTTGGACATTTCCAGGAATCCAGGGGCAGCCACAGCTTCTCTGGGCAACCTGTGCTGAAAATCATGGATCCATGGMATAGAATCATGGAATTCTTCAGGYTGGAAAAGCTCTCTGAGTCCAGTCATCAACCCAGCACTGCCAAGGCCACCACTGACCATGTMCCCAAGTGCCACATCCCTCCAGGGATGGGGACTCAYTCCCTTTCCTGGGAGGAATTTTCCCAATGTCCAACCTAAATCCCTCCATGAATGCCGACTCCACCACTATGAAAACCAAACCCATTTTCCATTCCAAACCAGGCCCCAGAAGGACAGTGAGTCCCAGGTTTTCACAGATATCCCATTTYTCAACACAATAAAGTCACAAGCACCACTCACCATCTCCTGGTTTATTTACTACTCAGATTTGGGATGAAAATGAATCCTCGAGGGAAAGAATCCTGGAAGATCCTGAGCTTAAACAAGAAACTGAGGTGGGACAGGAGCTTTATCAGTGCCTGAATCATAGGAATATGGGAAGTTTTGGTAATTAAAGCTCTGTGAGATGATCCAGAGCCCTCTGGAACACCCCAACCTCCAATGGGGCTTTGGCTGTTCCACCCTCAGCACAACCTGCAGATTCAGGCCCAAACCTGCTCTGTACCAAGGGAAACAATTCCATTTTCCCCTAAACTCAGGAACTGCCACATTGGGATGAACTGCTGCTCCAGCTGAAAAATATCTCCAGGATAAATAAACCTTTCTAGGCTTTCCAGGAACTCCAGCATCCCCTTTTCCAGAGGAACACACCCAATGTGTGATTAAACCTCTGAAATAAATTTCCTGCTGCACTGAGCAGGGGTGGAACTGGCACAGGGGACCCTGGCATCAGAAGCAGGACCCCAAAACAGCCCCTTCCCAGGTATTTTGGGATTTATCTGGAGCACCATGTACTGCAGGCACTGCCTTGTGCTCTCACTGGGATGGACACTGGACAGAGCAGCCCAAAGCATCCTCCACACATCAAGGTCACATCTGGCTGGGGCTGGAGCGATCCTCGCTCTCCTGGGAGCTCCAGGGATCCCCAGTGCCACCCATTTCCACTTCACAGGATGTGGATCTCCTCACAAACCACTCCAGCCATTCTYTGCAGGATCCACATGGATTTTCTGCCGCCCAGACTGTCTGTCTAGCTCATCATCGCAGAGAAAAGAAGTCCAAAAATATCCCCCCTCAACCTCCAGGCTTTTTCCTGGGATCTGGGATACAAGCCAGCCCCCTGCTGAGCAGCTGGAACATCCCCAGCTCAASGAGCACAAGGAGGAGGAAGGTTAAAAATCTTCAGAAACTTCCACTATTTATGCAGYAGAAGCAAAATTCCACCTTACTGGATTTTGATGCATTTTATACACATGTATTTCAGAGAAATTCCTTGACAAAGACAGTGGGAGTGGCTGATTTTATCAGGAAACTGAGCTCAGGAGAGAAATCCTAACCCAGCATTTGGAGTTTGGTGTTTAATGTGTCAAAATAAATCCCAAGTGAGCTTTAGACTGTATTAATTCCCCTCCAAGCCCTGAACATTCTCAGGGGACCCCGAAAGTCAGGCCAGGCCACAATCCTGGAGCCATGGAATGGTTTGGGTGGGAAGGGRCCTCAAAGCCCATCCAGTGCCACCTCCTGCCACAGACAGGGACACCTTCCACTGTCCCAGATTGCTCCAAGCCCTGTCTAACCTGGCCTTGGACACTTCCAGGGATTCAGGGGCAGCCACAGCTTCTCCGGGAAATCCATTCCAAGGCCTGACCACCCTCCCAGGGAAGAATTCCTTCCCAATATCCCACCTAACCCTGCCCTGTGGCAGTGGGAAAACATTCCCTGTGTCCTGTCATTCCAGGTCCTTGTCCAAAGTTCCTTTCTGCAGTGCCTGACCAGCCCCACTGGTCATTTGGACATTTCCAGGAATCCAGGGGCAGCCTGATATTTAGGGATATCCACCCCCCAGAATGAGGCCACTCAGCAAGGTCACTTGGGAATTTCATTCACCGGAGGAGGGACATGGTGTCAGCCAGGACAGCACTGCATGGATCACACAACAATTTCTATGGAATTATGGAGTGATTCAGGGTGAAAAATCCCTCTAAGACCACTGAGTCCAAGCATTCCCCAGYACTGCCAAGGCCACCACTGACCATGTCCCCRAGTGCCACATCCAYAGGGCTGTTAAATCCCTCCAGGTATGGGGACTGTCTCGCTATTCCCGGGCTAGACACCTTTTCCATGAAGGAATTTTTCCTTTTCCATCAAAGTATCCAGCCTTCCCTGGCACAACTTGAGGCCATTCCCTCTCYTCCTGTCCCTCATTCCCTGGCAGCAGATCCCAACCCTTCCCRGCTCCACCCTCCTGTCAGGGAACTGTGGAGAGCCACAAGGTCCCTCCCAATCCCCTTTTTTTCCTCCCCAACCGCTCCAGCTGCTCCCTCGGGACCTCATTCCAGGTGCGGCGGATCCCGGCGCTAGGACCCGGCGCTGGAGCCTGCGCCCTGCACGGCTGCACCGCGGCACCGCAGCCCCCGCAGCCCCCTCCCGCCCCCGACCCCGCGGGATCATCCCGGCGCATTCCCAGCTCTTCTTCGGCGTGGGATCGATGCTCCGTAGCCACAGCAACGCCCGGACACGCCGAGGATGCAGCGGGAGGTCAGTGGATTTCAGTTCATCCCCATTCAACACCCCGCGGGATTCCTGGCTGATTCCGAGTGGGATCATTCCCGGGAAAGCGGATTAAACCGTGTCCCTGCTCCGCTGGGTCCGCGGGGAATGGGAACGACACTGCTGCTCGTTCCATGCAGGACTTTCTGCATTTTCTCCCTCTCAAACCCCCTCGGATCTTGCTCCGAGTAATTTCCAGCTTTAAACTTTATTCCCTCTTTCCTTATGGAATTCCTGACCAGCCCCCTCCCTCAGAGGGCTGGTAAATGAGGGCACGGAGCAAGGGGGGAATACCCAGGGCTGCAAATCATTCCATAATCCATAAATCCCAATCCACCAAAATGCCAATCCCTCCAAAAACCCCAATCCCTGGAAAACATGGGARCAGAGGACTCTGCAYCATGCCAGGGGGACAATCCAGCCMCAGCACCRGCACGCTGTTCCCAYATCCCTGCCATCYTCACCACCCATGTTCTCCCCTGTTTTCCATTCTTTAGGCATTTTCCCCTGGAAAACTCAGGAATGGGTGTGAAAACCCTCCCACATTTTCCTTCAGCAGCTCTTGGGTGGGATTTSGGGCTGTGGAGAATCAGCACAATTTGTCCCCCATCAGGACAATCCCAATTTCCAGAGCTCCCTACACTGAAATCCACTAAAATYGCTCATTTTCCCCCTTAAACACACCAAAGGAATTGAATCCTTGTGTTTATTCCCAAAGCCTCCCTGCAGAGCCACCACCCAGCTCTGCATTCRGGAACAGAGGGAGAGGGAGAAAGGGAAGAATGAAGGAATTGCTCCAAGGTCACCTGGACAGGTGACCAAACTCCCAGCACAGAACCTGCTGGAAGAAGCCATGGAGAGCTCCACATTTTGGGAATTCCTGAGGAACACGCAGACGTGGAATTTTTGRTAATGGACATGGAAACCCAAAAATGCTGCAGGAAATCGGGGCTCATCCGCAGTGGAACAGCGCAGGAACGGCGCTGGAAGGTCCCTCCTGACCGGAATTCTGGAATTCCCTGACAGAGTCAGCAATGGACACAGCTCCAGGTGACCCTGGGGCCAACACGCTCACGTATGTGACCCTGTCTGGATTCCATCCCTTAATTAATCATTATTAATGAATTAATTAATCCGGTTAATTAATTATTCATGTATTGTGCTAATGAGGGCGGGTCGTGCTCTGACAGAATTCCCAGCACACAGAATCCCCTGCTGGAAAGTGCTGCCCTGGATTCATGGATCGGGAATATCCATCAGTGCCAACTCTGCCACCCYTAATGAGCTCTTCCCAATTAGCCCGGGCAGTAATTACCCCCCGGGCTGAGTCATTCCCATTCCCACCTCGCCTCCGGATCAAACATTCCTGCAATCCCGAGGGGAAAGTGCCCCCCGACCCCAATACTATCCCTGACTGCCCTTCACACAGAACCCCAAAACCCCATAAATACCCCGAACATTCCTAAATGCYCCCAAACATCCCCACAGACACCTCCACGGCCCCATAAATTGCTCACAGACCCCSAAACACCCCCATAGACCCTCCCACACTCCCCTAAATCACCCCAAACACCCTCATAGAGCCTGGCAAACCCATGTACAGAACCCCAGCGTTCCTTTGGACCCCATAAACTCCTCACATAGACCCCCAAACATCTCTTTATACCCCCATACCACCTACAGATTCCCAGGACACCCCTACAGACCCCATAAATCCTTCACACAGAACCCCAAACAACTCTTTATATCCCCAGAACACTACAGATTCCCAGGACACCACTACAGACCCCCATAAATCCCTCACACAAAACCCCCAACAACCCCATAAACTGCACACAATCCCACAGACCCCCATAAATATTTCACACAGATCCCAAACGCTCACCAGACCCCCTCAAACCGCTCCCACGGACCTCCCAAAACCCCTAAATCTTTTCGTACACCCCCAGAAAACCCCCCAAAACCCCATAAACCCCTCACACAAAACCCCCAACAACCCCATAAACTGCACACAATCCCACAGACCCCCATAAATATTTAACACAGATCCCAAACGCTCACCAGACCCCCTCAAACCGCTCCCACGGACCTCCCCAAACCCCTAAATCTTTTYGTACACACMCAGAAACCCCCCCAAAACCCCATAAACCCCTCATACAGATCGCCATACACCATTTACACCCCCCCAGCCGCACGTACAGACCCCATCACCCCTCTTCACCCCCACATACACCCATAAACCCCACACACCGACCCCAAACCACCCCCTTACACCCATTTACGCGCTCCCACACCCCTCACACCGCCCCACAACACCCCTTTCCACCCCCACACCATACCCCACACCCCCACAACGAAGAACGCTCGGCATCCCACCACCACCGCGACACCTCTCRCTCTCTCCCCCGCCCCAAATTTACATCCTCCCCCATTCCCGGGATCCTTAAACCCCCTCAGGCCTTCCCCGGTACCTCCGGCCCGGCCGCTCCCAGCGCCGCCGACCCCGCCCGATGACAGGACCCCCGAGGGCTGCCCCGYGCCGTGCCTGACGCCCAGCGCGGCCGTACGGCCGCGCTGGGCGTCAGGCACGGCRCGGGGCAGCCCGAGGGGGCAGTAAGGGCGGAAGGGGCTTCACTCTGTACGCATGCGCAAAGTGCAAAGTGAAGCCGGACAGAGGGAGGGGCGAGTGATGGCGGTGCCAGGACCGGGGAGGAGGATGAGGAGGAGGAGGAAGAAGAAGCCGGACGGGGTTGAAGGAGTGAGGACGAAACGCGGCTGGGAGACCCCGGTAAGTGTTGCCAAGCTGGATTTGTTACCCGGTGATAGCGAGGCGGTGTTGCCATGGGAACGGGGTGGTTATTCCCGRTCTGCCCTTCCTTGGGATCGGGTCCTGGTCCTGATCCCGGGACGTGGGGCGGGGGAAAGCGATCCCCAAAGGGGATGGCCACCCCAAAGGGGGTGGCCGGGGGTCACTGAGGGGKGGTGTCCCCAAGAGGGGGTCCCCAAGGAGGGGTTCGTGGGGAGGGGTCTTTTATTTGGGGTCCCAAAGTGGGGTCCCCAAGGAGAGGTTCTTGGGGAGGGGTCTTTGATTTGGGGTCCCAAAGTGAGGTCCCCAAGGAGAGGTTCTTGGGGAGGGGTCTTTTATTTGGGGTCCCAAAGTGGGGTCCCCAAGGAGAGGCTCCTGGGGAGGGGTCTTTTATTTGGGGTCCCAAAGTGAGGTCCCCAAGGAGAGGCTCCTGGGGAGGGGTCTTTTATTTGGGGTCCCAAAGTGAGGTCCCCGAGGAGGGATCCCCAAGGAGATGCTCCCTCAAGGGGAGGGTCCCCAAAGCTGTTGATGGGAGGGAGGGAATCCCCTCCCTTGGAATTTCCCGGTCCGGAAGGCTCCGGCGCCCCCGATCCCCYATTCCCGGTGTCCCATCCCGGTGCTCCGGTGCCCGGTGAATCCGGGGAGTGGCGGCGCGGGCGGTGACAGTGACGGTGACGGCGGGACACGGCCCTGCCCTGCCCTGATTACTCACCGGGCACCGGGTCCCGTCTTCCAGACCCCTTTCCGTACCGGCCGCCTCCTTCCCTCCCTTGTGTACCTGAGCTGCTTCCCGGAGGGTCTTTTCTCAATTCCCGGGGGTCTAYTCCCAGCCCAGAGGGTCTTTTCCCAGTTCCTGAGAGTTTTTCCCCAGTCCCCGGAGGTCTTTTCCCAGTCCACGGGGGTCTCCTCCTGTTTTATAGGTTTTTTTTCCCGGTCCCCTGGAAAAGTCTTTTCCCCTGGGAGTCTTTTCCCAGTCCATAAGAGCATTTTCCCGGTTTCAGAGCGTCTTTTCCCAGTCCCTGAGGTCTTTT
>NW_026623339.1:2183618-2196073 GCF_030028575.1 Malurus melanocephalus | reverse complement strand
GCGGGCAGTGCCCACGCTGACCACGCTGTGCCTGCAGAGCCTGGCCCAGCACATGCAGAGCCTCTGGGCCAAGGACTACAGTGACAACTACCTGGACGAGTACGAGTTCCGCTTCCTCGTGGGCCCCTTCAACGATCTGGGTGAGGTGTGGGGGCTGTGCCACRGCACCGGGACCCCCGTGTGGGGTGAGTGGGGGTCCCAGGCCTTGCTGAACCCGTTTTCTCCCCAGCCTGCGGGCTGGTGCAGGAGCTGCTGCGGCTGCTGGGGACGAGCCGGCGGCTGTCGCGCGCAGCGCTGCATCTGCTGCTGCTGCCACACCTGCGCCAGCTCAGCCTGCGCTCGTGCCCCGCGCTCGCCAACAATGCCCTGGGCAACCTCATCGTCCTGCGCTGCCAGGTGGGCAGGGGGCTGTGGGGCTGTGGGGCTGGGGAGTGAGGTTGGGAGTGACATCTGTGGGGCTGGGAGTACCCACTATCAGTGGGGCAGGGGGAGTGGGGCTGGGGGTGACCACCCTCCATAGGGCAGAGGTTGCCATGGTCCATGGGCTGGGAGATTGGGGGAGGGTGGGCCCAAACCTTTCTGAGGTGCCACCTCTGTGGGGCAGGGGGTGCCCCCCGCCCGCCCCACTGAGGGTCTCCCCGTGTGCCTGCAGGGCCTGAGTGTGCTGGACCTGGGGGGCTGTGGGCGGCTCTCGCCGTCCGTGCTGGTGGACCTGGCCGAGGGGCTGCCCCGCCTGAGCCGCCTGGGGCTGGCCCACACCCAGGCCAACGTCCAGGTGCTCTCGGCCGTGGGCTCCTGCTGCCGCCACCTGCGGGAGCTCGACGTGTCCGGCTGCAAGAAGGTGACACCGCGTGCCCTGCGCCACCTGGGCTACGACCCCCTGGCACGGACCCCCTGCTGCCCCGCACTCCGTGTCCTGCTGGCCCGCAATCTGGAGCACACCGGGGACAGGGACATGGTGGCCGCTGTGGCCTTTCTGCTGCTGGCCCTGCCGTGCCTGGAGGTGCTGGCACACGGTGCCGTGCCGGACGCGCTCCATCTGCTCCATACTCAGCAGCTGGATGGCACCGAGGACTCAGAGGGCTTCCCCTCGCTTGAGGAGCTGGCACAGAGCCAGGGAGCCACACCAGAGGGACTCCCGCTCAAGCTGCCCCTGCGGCAGCTGGAGGAGGTGGAGGAGGATGCCCTGGGCACCGTGCACGCCGTGTGTCCCAAGGCTGAGGAGGTCAGCGTGTGGCTGGGGGACAGCCCTGGCCCCGCAGGGCTCCGGGAGCTGCTGGGCTGGAAGCGCCTGTCCCGGGTGACGCTGGGCTGCACCGGGCGGCACGGCCGGGCACTGGCAGAGGTGCTGCCGCTGGCAGAGGGCCTGGGCACCCGCCTGCACACCCTGACCCTGCACGGCTTCAGCTGCCGGGACCCGCTCTCGCTGCCCTCRCTGCTCTCCAACTGCCCCGGCCTGCAGAGCTTCAGCGCCGAGCTGGAAGTGCCGCCGGACCCCCGTGCCCGCGACGAACCCCCAGAGGAGTCCCCTGCCTCACCGCCACGCTGGGCCACCGACCTGCTGCCCCGCGGGCTGCCCCAGCTGCAGAGCTTCTCGCTGACCCTGGCCGGGTCTGTGCCGGCCGCGCACAGGCCGGTGCTGAGCTCCACGCTGGCCTCGCTGCTTTGCGGGGCCCCGCAGCTCCAGACCCTGCGCCTGCTGGCCGTGCCCTTCTCGCTGGACTCGGTGCTGGAGCCGGCGCTGGCGGGGCCGGCGCTGCGGGAGCTGCGGGAGCTGTCGCTGGCCGAGAGCTGCGTGTCCGCCGGAGCCGTGTGGCAGCTGCTGAGCTCCGAGGGGCCCCTGCGGCGCCTGGACCTGTCCCGCTGCCCCGACATCCACCGGCGCGACTACGAYGGCTTCCTGCAGGCCGTGAAGAAGCAGCGGCTGGACCTGGATATCACCTGGGAGTAGCGGCGCGTGTGGCGCCGAGGGCTTTAATAAAAGTGTGACGGTCACATCAGGCTGGCACTGCGTCATCCCCGAGTGGCACAGGGTGGGTACAGGGGGAGCAGAGCAGTATCCGTGTCCCCTTCCCGCCCTGCTGAGGGGTGACATCGTGGTGGCTCAGTCCTGCTTGGTGAGTCCYGTCAGCCTCTCCGATGCCTCCCAGAGCTTCCGTGCCAGCGCGGTGTCACGCGCGGCCTCCGAGGGCAGCGACAGCCGGCAGTTGCTGTCGAAATATTTCCCGGAGATGCCCTCAGCCTCCTCCGAGACAGCGCAGAAGATGGTGCTGGCAGCGCCCTGCTCGGCTGACTGTGGGGGATGGAGGGTGAGAGGGGTTCTGTCAGCACCCACCTGCCCCACTGCCCCCAGGACGGGCAGGACCCGGCCCCGCTCACCTTCATGAAGGGCCGGAAGAGGCTGAAGACTGCTCGCACGGTGTAGCTGAAGTGGCGCATGATGCCGGTGTTCACCACGCCGGGACTGATCGCGTTGACTGTCACCCCTGCCAGGCCGCACCGTCAGCAGGGTGGGGACACTGGGGACCCCCGATCCCTCTGGAAGCAGCAGGAGCAGCCCCCAGCCTGACCTCAGAGCGGGGCTCTGCCACCCACAGGGGATCCCAGGGAGTCTCTAACCCTTGTCAGACCCCTCAGCCCTGCCGAGCTGTGGCACAGGAGCACAGGGTGTTGGCACAGGGGATGTCCCCATGGTGTCACATGGCACGGCCAAGCCCAGCAGTGCCTAGCACCCACCTGTGCCCTGCAGGCGCTGTGCCAGCTCGGTGGTGAAGAGCAGGTTCATCAGCTTCGTGCTGCGGTAGGCAGCATCGTACCCACCCGGCTGCCGCTGCCCCGTGAGGAACTCGCAGTCAACCGTGCCCGCTCTGTGCCGGAGCGACGACACGTTGACCACCCGGGCGGGCGCTGAGGCCTTCAGGAGGTCTGTGCAGAGCAGGGGGTGAGCAGGGAGGGCTCCCCAAAGGCTCCCAACCTCCCCCAGCCCCCACACTCACCCAGGAGCAGATTGGTGAGCAGGAACGGGCCCAGGTAGTTGGTGGTGAAGGTTTGCTCCAACCCCTCTGATGTGATGGTGAAGGGCAGCCCTGGAAAAGGGAGATGTTGGGCACTGTGGGACATCAGAACAGGATGCTGCACCCACCTTGGGGGCTGTGGGGCTGGCACGTACCAGTGACACCGGCGTTGTTCACCAGCACGTCCAGCCGCGGCTCCTCGCGCAGCACGGCGCTGGCRAAGGCGCGCACCGAGGCCAGCGAGCTGGTGTCCAGCAGCCGCAGCACCACCGCCGGGTTCCCGGTGGCCGCCTGGATCTCCTCCACGGCTGCCTGGCCCCGCTCCCGGCTCCGRCACGCCAGGATGGTGCGGGCGTTCCGGCGTGCCAGGTCCATGGCCACGCACTTGCCGATGCCTGCGGAACACGGAGCAGGTGTGGGATAATCCCAGCCAGGCCCCCTTGTGGGGGATCCCTGGGGTTCTGTGCCCCTGTCCCCTGGGTTTGGGCAGCCCTTGCCACAGCCCAAACCACCCAGCAGAAAATGATGGGCGTTGGGGTGGGAGTAGATCCCAACACAAGTGGGGCCGCTCTGTCCCTGGGCATGTGGACACCCCAGTCCCAGCCTATGTCCAAACATCCCCGGCTGTGCCAGCCTGACCATGTGCTCAGCGCTAGGACACAGGTGGGAACAGTGACCCCATCCCTGGTGTGACACGGTAACAGCAGTGACAGGCAGTGCAGTGGCCTTAGCTGTCAGTTATTAACGCAGCCGAGGTGAAGCCCGGCCACCAAAGGTGGGCAGGGGACATTGGGAGCATGAAGTGGGTGCCAGGGAGCAGCCACCAGCTGCTTCTGCAGCCATTTGCATTCCCAAAGCYGGGACTGGGAGGAGGGACACCCGTGTCTCCCACAGGACACCCCACAGCCATCACACCATCACCCACACACGTGTCCCCGCCACCTGTTCCTGCTCACCGCTGTTGGCTCCGGTGACAATCACTGTCTTGCCTGTCAGGTCGGTGGGACACTTGCGGGGGTCCCAGGGGCTTCTGCGCCTGAGCCAGATCAGCAGCCCCAGGAGCAGCAGCAGCAGGAGCCACCACGGGGGGCTCAGTGTCCCCAGCAGCTCCATGGCCGGGTGCGGGATCTGGCTGGGCGTGGGGTGGCGCTGGGGACAGAGGTCAGAGCAGGACCTTTGCCCAGCTGTCAGCCCGCTGTGGCACGGGTTCCTCTGCTCCGTGAGCCGCCGGCAGCTGAGGAGGGACAGCAGAGTAACTGGAGCAGGCAGGAGGGTGAGCCACGCATCCCCTGTGCCACCTCACTGTCCCCCGCGCCACCCTGTCATTTAATGACGGTGATGGCATTTGAAGAATTGACGTTTAATGAGCTCTCTGYGCTCAAAATCTCCACAGGTGCCTCCGCACTATCGCAATGGAGCCACCTTTCAGGTCTGCCTGGCCTGGACCGAAACCGATACTGTCAAATCCGATTTTCGTTTGCGGTTTTGAGTGACGAGGGAGTAATTGCACAAGCTCARGAAGAGGGGTCACAAATAAGATGCTTGATGTTGGGGGTACTTGTCTTACAGGATCCTGTTTTGCATATCATGCTAATTATGGCCCAAAATCCATACCTACCATCTCCCCTCATACTGATGAGATTAAAATCGCACCTACTCTCAGATTTCATCCTAATTAGTGACCGAAACCATGTCCTTTGTGTTAATGAGGTTAATTGTTAATTGTAAAACTAGAACTCGGGGAGTGACCGGGAGGGGCAGAYTGTAGAACTCCTTGTGCCAACCCCATGCCCCTGTGCCCCTAAGGACCCCATCCCGCTGTGTGGGGACATCAGATGTGGGTGACCCAGGACTGGAGSCCATCCCTGAGCGAGCAGGACCTTCAGGAGGGGCTCAGTGGGCAGGGATGGYCCCAGAGAGGGACCCCAGAGCTCCCGGAGACCCAGAGGAGGCTCCGGGCAGCCTTTGCCCGCCCCATCCCGCTGGAGCAGCCCGACCCGGGGTCCCTGTCCTCCAGGACGGAGAGCTCACAGAACGAAGCCACAGCTGTCACCCCGTTGCATCCCCCTTATTCTTCATTTTGGGGCAAAGGGGCTGCGGGGAYGAGCTGCRTGTGGRWCCGGGAGCTGGTGGCACCGTGGGTWCAGCACCCGCTGCTCCGGGTCCCCGGTGGGGTGAGGAAAGCTCATTTTAGGGTTTTTTATTTACTTCTGTTTTCTTCAGCGGCGCCGGCAAAGAGCCCCGAGCTCCGGGAGTATGGCGTGGTGCCTTACCCGGTGCCAGCCCCGGTGGAGGTGGGACACGGGGTCCCGAGGAGCCCTCAAGGGCTGAGAGTCCCCCCGGAGCTGCGACACTCCCTGGGAGGAGCAGCTCCCGGAGCTGACCTCATTCCCAGCGGCTTTTACAGATGCTTGTCTCTCTCATTCGTCGTCTCCGATCCGGCACTCCGGGTAGCGGAGGATGGGTTTCAGCTCCCTCTCAGCCTTCTTCACCGCCTCGTCCTCCTGCTCCCCGATCGGTCCGCCTCTCCCGCGCCTCTCGCTGCCRCCCCAGCGCACGGTGACACCGGGCGCAAGCACAGCCGAAGCCAGCCAGGGGTCACACAGCTGCGGCTGGCCCCTGGTGGTCCGTGCGGCTACCGGGAAGACCTGCTGGGGCCGCARCGTGGGTTGCCAGCACCTCGACACCGCCAGGTCGGAGCCCCGGCCGCGCCAGTAGGAACGCGCCCACTCGGGGTCGGTGGTCACATTCACCACCTTCACCTCGGGGGTGACCCAGCGAGCGGCATCGCGGCGGGCACCCAGCCTGGGGACACCCGAGATGGGCACAGCCACGCCGCGGGAGGGTCTGCGAGTCTGCACCGATGCCGGGCTGCGGCGAGAGAAGGGCGACGTTTGGGCRCCGATCTCCGTCCTGGCCCCGCGGGACAACGATGGTGCCGGCGTTGGGGGCTCCGGGGGTTTGGCCGAGGGYGGAGCCGGGGGCTCGGGCGGGGCTGGCCGGGGTCGTGTGGTCCGGGCGACGCGGGATCCCCTTCTGGGGGGCCGGGAAGTGACGGGAGGCTCCGGTCCGGATCGTTGCGTGAGCAGGACGGCGACAGCACCGGGGACCGGAACGGGGGGAGCTCTGGCTGCTGCAGAGGGGGCCTGCCCGGATGGCGAAGGGGAGCCGATGTCGGGGTGCCACATGGGGTGACCCGGTGTCCCATGGCCCCCGAGGTGCTGGGGTTCAGCCCGGGGGGTCTCGGGTAAGGGTGATCGGGTCGCGTCTCACCTGGCCCGGGGGCACAGGAGCAGCGTCGGGGACCCTTCTGGGACACACGTGGGGAGCTCCAGGCTCGGCTGTCACGGGGATGTCCTCGGAMGGGACCTGCCCGGGGGACAAAGGGGACTCGGTGTAGGTGACACGGCGTGTGCCAGGGCCCGGGGAGGGCTCGGGGAGCGGCTCACCTGTTCCGAGGGCAGGGACACATCCAGGACAGTGACAGCTCCCTGCGTCCAGGAGTCCCAGGGGCACGTTTGGGGCTCCTCGTCCTCCTTCCAGATTCCGTCTCTCTCAGGATCCGTGTCCCCCCAGGAAAGCGGGTCCCCCCCGGGGTCCGGGTCCCCCTCGTCCCGCACCAGGAACCGCCACTCGGCGACAAAAAGGATGGCGTCCCGCGCCCGCGACACCGTGAAGGGCACCAGCTGCAAGACAGCGCTGAGATCCCTGCCCAGAACTCCCAGGCCCCGCCAGACCTCCCCAAATCATGGGGGAGGAGGTGGGGAGGGGTCTCTCACCTGCCGTGCCACCGCCCTCATAAGGGACTCGGTCATCACCCGGTCCAGGAGCTCCTCCAGGATGGGCCTGGCGTCCAAGGGCTCCTTGTGCCTGCGTCCATGCCCATGCTCTCCCGGATGCCCGAGGGCAGGGGCGGAGTGGGGAGGGGTCCGGCCGGGACTTTTGGGGGAGTGAGGCTTGGGGGASGGATGCTTCGATTCCTTCGGCTGGGCTTGGACGGGCGTTCGCGGTTTGTCCTGTCGCGACTTGGTGGCGGCGCCGCCGCGGGATTTGGATTTCTGCGCGGGGACAGAGACCCCCACAGCTCCCACCGCCCGGGCGGGACCGGTCCAGTGCGCCCCAGTATAGACCAGTACAGCCCCACACATCCCAGCGTGACCAACTCAATACATCCCAGCCCACCCCGGCATGGCGCCCCAGCTCACTCCAGTGTACCCCAGTATATCCCAGTACACCCCACATCCCCCAGCTCCTCCCAGCCCCCCACCGGAGCCCTTTTGCCCGCCCCCGGTTCCCCCAGTCCCGCCCAGTTCCCCCAGCCCCACCTCGGCCATCCCGCCCCTGTGGCGTCCCGGTTTCCACGGCGACGTGACGTCATCACCGCGCGCCGCCCGCASTGCGTCATCACGCCGCGACGCGTCTCCATGGCGGCGGCGAGCACCGGGTGAGCGGGGAGGGGGAAAGGGGAAACTGAGGGGAACCGGGGCAGAATTGGGGTCGGGGAGAGTGGGACGGGCAGGACAGGGGGTTCGGGAAGCGGCTGGGGAGGGCGGGGGGGCTGAGAGATGGGGATGGGGAGGGGTCGCTGGGAGAAAACCTTGGGCAGGGGGGCAGGGGGGCCCAGGGAGGGAATGGGGGTGGATCTGCCCCGAGTCCCCTGGAGCTCTCCAGATCCCCTTAGAACTGCCCCCGGCTCCCTGGATCTACCCCTCCCCATCTGGATCCATCCCTGGACCCACATCAGCCCCCCCGGATCCGCTCCAGCCCCCCCATAACCCACCCCAACCCCCTGGATCTGCCCCCACTCCCTCTCCGGCCCCACCGCAGTGTTTAACCCCCCTCAGGCCGTACCGCCGGGAGCGGACCCTGGCCCTGCGGAGCAGCAGCTCGGCTCTGTACAACAACCTGGCCGTGCTGTGCCCTCCTGCCCGGCCCCTGGCCTTCGGYGCCGTGCACGGCACCACCCTCAACCTGCTGGGCAACGAGGGTCCCCCCCGGCAGCTGCAGGCCCGCGGAGGGGGCTCGGCGCTCAGCACCCCGCTGCTCACACAGGTGAGGCACAGGAAAAGCCCTGTCTGATCCCTCCCGGCACCGGGCAGGGGGTGGGACACGGCCCTGGCACCTCCCTGGCACGGGGAGGGGCCGTGTCACAGCTCTGTCACCCTCGTGTCGTTGGAATGGGGTTTGGGGACTTCTGATCCAGGAGGAGGATGAGAGGGGGGGTCCTGTCCCAGCAGGAGGGTTTGGAGGGCTCCAGGAGGAGGATTTGGGGAAATCCAAGAGAAGGGTTTGGGGAAATCCAGGAGCTGTCTCTTGGGATATCCAGGATTTGGGGAGGCTCCTGGAGGAGGGTTTGGGAGACTTGAGGAGAGGGTTTGGGGGGCTCCAGGAGGAGGGTTTGGAGAAATCCAAGAGGAGGGTTTGGGGAAATCCAGGAGAGGGATTTGGGGATATCCAGGAGGGGGATTTGGGGATATCCAGGAGGGGGATTTGGGGAGGCTCCTGAAGAAGGATTTGGGACACTTGTGGAGAGGGTTTGGGGGGCTCCAGGAGGAGGGTTTGGGGAGGCTCTRGGATCCAGCAGGAAGGTTTGGGGTCCTGTCCCAGGAGGGGGCTGTGGGATTCTGCCTGTGCCCCCCAATCCCACCCCGCTCCATCCCTCCCAGGCCGCGTGGTGCGAGCTCCCATCCCGGGTGCTGCTGGTGCTCACGTCCCAGCGCGGTGTCCAGGTGAGGTCTGGGGGGTCCAGAGGGGTCCTGGGGGTCCTGCTGCCCCCCTGCCACCACTCAGAGTGTCCCACTTTGTCCCTCCATCCCAGATGTACGAGTCTGACGGCTCCACCATGGTGTTCTGGCACGCGCTGAATATCCCGGAGCACCCGGCAGGTGAATCCCTGTGGAGAGTCCTGAATGCCCCCAGCACGGCCCAGGCAGATAAATCCCCCTGAGGATGGGGATTCCTCCACTTCCAGTCCTTCCCAGGAGGAATTTTCCCCAATATCTGACCAGAACCTCCCCTGGCCCAGCCTGAGGCCGTTCCCTCTCCTCCTGTCCCTGTTCCCTGGAGCAGATCCCAAATCCCCCTGGCTGTCCCCTCCTGTCAGGGAGTTGTGCAGAGCCACAAGGTCTCCCCTGATCCCCTTTTCTCCAGGCTGAGCCCCTTTCCCAGCTCCCTCAGCCACTCCTGGTTCTCCAGACCCTTCCCAGCTCCTTCCCTGGACACTCTCCAGCCCCTCAGTGTCTCATTGTGACAGGCCCAAACCTGTGCCAGGATGGGGGTGTGACCCCACTGCTGTCACCGGGCTTGTCCCTGCCCGTGGGTGACACAAACCTGTTCCCTTCCAGCACATTCCGTGTTTGCCCGAGGCATCGCCGCAGCCAGCGGCCGCTTCATCTGCGTGGGTGAGCCGGGYCCAGGGCGTGGGGAGGGCGGTGGCCCTGGGGTGACCAAGCCCTGCTGACCTTCTGACCCCACAGGGACATCGTCTGGGGCCGTGCTGGTGTTTGACATCCCCCCAAAAGGGACCAACGTGACGCTGAGCGAGGTCCTGGAGCAGCACMGGGATCCCATCACCGACATCGCGGCCGAGCAGGGCCAGGCCCCGGTATGGGGGTGGGTGGGTTGGGATCACCSTAAATCCCATGGGCAGGGGCACCTTCCACTCTCCCAGGGTGCTCCAAGCCCCATCCAGCCTGGCCCTGGACACTTCCAGGGATCCAGGGGCAGCTGCAGCTTCTCTGGGCAAACTGTGCCAGGGCCTCCCCAGCCTCACAGGGAAGGATTTCTTCCCCAAATCCCACACAAATCTCCCCTTCTCCAGTGGGAAGCCATTCCCCCTTGTCCTGTCACTCCATGCCTTGTCCCAAGTTCCTCCCAGCTCTCCTGGAAGCCCTTTAGGCACTGGRAGCTCACAGGGCAGGTCCCTGCAGACTCACCAGCCATTTCCTCCCACTCAGCACTTTCCCCGATGAGTCACTGAACTTTCCTTGCTCYGGCATCCCCAAGGAATTCATCCCCCAGAACCCGTTCCCGAGAGCTGCCGTGTCACCGTGGGAACACGGAGCTGTTATGTCACCTCCCACTGCCACCGCTGTCACCGTCCCCTCACACACCCCCCTGGACTTTGCTCCATGAGCACCGAGGGTTCCCAGGGCTGTGCTGGGAGATTCCCAGGGCCGGGAGGGGCCGGGAATCCTCAAGGAGGGAGGGGTGCCCTGCTTCTTCCTCGAAATCCACCCTCGGCGTGGCGTGGCAGCGTCGGCAAACACAGACGTGTTCCGACGGAGCCGCCCGCGGGCGCTCCCGGCCCCGCAAAGACCGRGATCCGTCAGCATTTTGGGACCTGTGTCAGCTTGTCCTGGTGCCCATGGGCCCGGCGGGCAGTGCCAGTGTCCATCCCAAGCTGGGGACAGTGCCCCATGCCCCCCTGAGCCATCTCTCCCCACAGGAAGGCGCCGGGGACCTGGTGACAGCCGATGACTCTGGGACCCTGTGCCTGTGGAGCAGCGGGGAGGARTTCACCCTGCTCGGGAAGATCCCGGGATCTGGGTGAGCCCCGGGGATCCCGCAGGGTGTGGGACACGRGGGAGGGACACCCTAGAGGTGGTGACACGTGCCCTTATCTCCAGCTCCACCTGCTCCTCGGTGACCCTGTGGAACGGGATCGTGGCCGCGGGCTACGGGAACGGGCAGATCCGACTGTGGGAAGCGGCATTGGGGCGGATCCGTGCCCAGGTCAGCGCCCACGCCCGCTGGATCTACGCGCTCGACCTGGCACCGCTCACCGGCAAGGTATGGAGGGGACAGGGAGTCTCACCTGGTGTCACACCTGGAGTCACAGCCAGTGTCCCACGCTGACATCCTGCCCAATATCCCAACTGACATCCTGCCCAATATCCCAAACCTGCATCCCACGGAATCCCACCCCATTATTCCAGCCTGAAATCCCAC
Organism: Malurus melanocephalus; assembly: GCF_030028575.1. Classification (NCBI taxonomy): domain Eukaryota; kingdom Metazoa; phylum Chordata; class Aves; order Passeriformes; family Maluridae; genus Malurus; species Malurus melanocephalus. The sequence goes on along the minus strand of NW_026623339.1, from coordinate 2,185,109 downwards.
CTGGAATCCCACCTGAAATCCCACCCCATTATTCCACCCTGAAATCCCACCTGGAATCCCCACCCGTTTATTCCAGCCTGAAATCCCACCTGGAATCCCACCCCATTATTTCAGCCGGAAATTCCACTTGGAATCCCACCTCATTATTCCAGCCTGAAATCCCACCTGGAATCCCACCCCATTATTCCAGCCTGAAATCCCACCTGGTATCCCACCCCATTATTCCACTGTGAAATCCCACCTGGAATCCCACCCCATTATTCCACTCTGAAATCCCACCTGGAATCCTCACCCCATTATTCCAGCCTGGAATCCCACTTGGAATCCCCACCCCATTATTCCACCCTGAAATCCCACCTGGAATCCCACCCCATTATTCCGCTCTGAAATCCCACCTGGAATCCCACCCCATTATTCCACTCTGAAATCCCACCTGGAGTCCCACCCCATTATTCCAGCCTGGAATCCCACCCCAATATCACCCTGCCCCATGGCACTGCCACCTCCGCGGTGTCCCCACGGTCCCTCTGTTCCCCTCGCAGCTCCTGTCGGGCGCAGAGGATTCCTTTGTCCACGTCTGGAAGCTCAGCAGGAACCCGGACACGGATGACATCGAGGTGAGTCCAGGCCTGGCACACAGACAGAGCACTTGGAGCCCTGGCTGCTCCATGGGGCTTGGGGACATGGGACAGGGATGTGGCACTCTCTTGGCATTCCGTGTGGMTCCACTCCCGCCACAGATCCGGCACTGCCACGCCGAGTGCGTGACGGACACGCAGGTTTGTGGTGCCCGCTTCTGTGACCCYGCTGGGGACACCTTCGCTGTCACCGGCTACGACCTGAGCGAGATCCTCTGCTACGGCCCAGCCTGAGCCGGGAGCGCTGGAAATTTCAGCAACACCGGGAATTCCGGGAATGTTGGAAACACCGGAATGCTCCGGCAGTGCAACCGTGGGCGAGGGGTGAGCGCAGACCCCCCTCCGGCTCCGTGGGGATGCAGCTGCTCCGGCTCCACCACCCCGAGGGGATCCCCGGGATCCTCCCGTGGYCTCCCACCCTTCCCGGAGGGTGGCGTGGCTGAGAACAGAGCCGGCTCAGACGGGAGGATCCCGGGAAACCTGTGCTACCTGCTGCTCCGGCCGGGAGAGCCCCGGCGTCCCTGGGTGCAGCACCCGCTGGCCACGGGAGCCAGGGAGGGGAAAAAACGGGGAGGGAGGCTGAGGTGGGGGCTCCTGCATCCCAAACCCCCACAGGACCCCAAATCCCCATGGGATGCTGCAGTCCCGTGGCCMCTGGCCAGATGTTTGGGGCCCCAGCTGTGCTCCGGGGCTGGAAACAGCAGCAGCAGCTGCAGCAGAACCCCAGGGACATCCCCAGGTCCCCTCCAGCCCCCCCGGCTGACCCTGACCCCCCGAACCCCCCCGTGGGAGCTGAGGTGACCCCAGGCTCCGCTCCCAGGGCCCTGCGAGGCTGCAGGGGGAGCATGGGGGG
>NW_026623339.1:2181428-2183456 GCF_030028575.1 Malurus melanocephalus | reverse complement strand
CCCCAATGTGTGGGTCAGGACCCCCCCACTTGTGTCCCCCACCCCCATTGTGCTCTGTGTCCCCCAATAAATACACCCGAACAAAGCCCCCCCAATAAATACACCCGAATGAAGCCCCCCCATGTCCATCCTTCCTGGGGGGGAGGGCTCCTGCTGGGGGGGCCCAGCAGAGTTTGGGGGGACCCAGCAAGAGTTTGGAGGGGCCCAGCAGAATTTTGGGGGGCCCAGCAAGAGTTTGGGGGGGCTCAGCAGAATCAGGCTCCGTTACAAAAAGCTTTATTAAAGGTTAAAACAGCCGCTGCTGAGGTGGGGGGGSCCCGCTCCGGGCCGGGTGGGGCCCCGGGGCCCAGGGGAGGCCGCTGTGCTCCTGGGGTAAAAAAGTGTAAAAACGGTTGTGCAGTTCAGCCCGGGGGCGGGGACACAGCCCGGGGACAGGGACAATGCCACGCCCCCGGGACAGGGACAATGATCCCCCCGGGACACAGCCCGGGGCCGGGGGGCCCGTCCAAGGCACAGAGATGAGCCGGGGGGCTCTCGCAGCCACACAAGCACCCGGGGACCCCTCCCCCCACCGCGCCCACCCCCCACCCATCCCACCCTGCTCACAGCTTGGCCCCCCCCCGCCCCACGGGGGGAGAAAATACAGCACCAGAGAGCCCTACGGGGGTGGGGACCCCCCCAAAGAAGAAAAAGAGAGCGGCAGAGCCCCCACTCCCTGCGCACCCCCAGCCCCAAATACTGCTCGGTCAGAGGTAGCACCAGCGTTGGCCGGGGTGGGGGGGCCCTGCCGGGGGGAGGGGGCTCCGCACGACCCCACCCCCACCGGGGAAAGGCACGGTGGGACGGGAGGGGGGCTGCGACCYGGCAGAGCCTGTAAACAGCCGGGGTGGGGGGGTAAACAAGCCCTTRGGAGACCCCCACCCCGGCCAAGCCCCCTGGCTCAGTGTTGGGGGGGGTCCCAGGGTGGGGGTCCCAGGGTCCAACCCCTCCGTTCAGTGTGAGACCCCTGGGGCTGAGCCTGAGCCCCCCACCCAACCCAGGGACCCCCCAGCCCTTCATGGGAGCCCTGGGCTCGAGCCCCCCCACCCAATACAGGGGCCCTCAGCCCAGCCGAGCCCCCCAGCCCTTTATGAAAGCCCCAGGCCCAAGCCCCTCACTCACCACAGGGACCCCCAGCCCAGCCGAACCCCCGAGCCCAGCTTGGGGATCCCGGGGCAACACCCCCTGCCCAAAACAGGGACCCCCAGCCCTCCCCAGCCCCTCAGCCCAGCACAGGGCCCCCATCCCCACTCGGGGGTCCCCTCAATGCCCCCCCCAGCTCAGGACACGGGGGGCGAGGGTCGCCAGAAGCACCACTTGCTGCGGGGGTGCTGCTTGCGCTGCAGCTGCTCCTCGCGCTCCCGCTCCTTCTTGGAGCGCAGGTACARATCCTCCTCCTTCAGGTACCACACCGGGGGCCAGCGGTGCCGCTCGAAGTGCGCCTGGTTCTCTGCGGGGACATCCCGGGGCTCAGGGCACGGTGGGGACCCCGCCCCGCGCCCCCCGCGCCCCCCGCCCACCCCGTTACCTGGGGACATGAACTTCATCTCGCGGGGGAAGCGGCGGCACACGCGGTTGTAGTTGGTGCAGATGTAGTGCAGGCACCATGCCGCCAGCTGCCGGGCGTTGTGGAACTGGGGAGGGGGATTTGGGGGTCACCTGGGGGTCTCCGTGCTCCCCTCCTCCGGGGGTCTCTGTTCCCCCACCCTGTACCTGCGTCATCTCCAGGTAGATGATGACCTGCTCGTCGATCTCCACGCGCTGCATGAAGGCTCGGAGCAGCTCATCCACGGCGTATTGCTCTGGGGGATGGAGGGGAAATGGGGGAGGTCACAAACCGGGGATGGAGGGGAAATGGGGGGGTCACAGACCGGGGATGTGCCCCCCGGGGCAAGCCGGGCCCCCCGCGCTTACATAAGGACAGCGAATGACACGCGGGACGATCGATCCGTCCCCGCGGCACCGGCAGGGTATTGGCAGGTGACGTCA
>NW_026623339.1:2176793-2180737 GCF_030028575.1 Malurus melanocephalus | reverse complement strand
CCCCGGAACATGGCCCTCATCCAGTCGCAGCCGGCGATGAGCAGCGGCTTGTGCGCCGGCACCGCGCCGTCATCCACGCGGAACACCACGTCTGGGGACAGGGGACAGCTCAGGGGRGGACAGCCAGCACTCAGACACCCCTGCACGGGGACAGCCACCCCTCGGCCACCACAAAACAGGGGTGGCCACCCCTCGAATGCCACTGTAACGGGCACAAGCACCCCTTGGCCACCACAGCCCAGAATGGTCACTGCAGGTTCCCCAGCAGCCCCCACCATCCAGACCCCAAAAACCTCAGCAGCATAAGGGAAATCAGGGTCACCGTAGCCCCGTGACCACCCCGGCACAAGGAGGGGACATCCCCACAGCCCCCCGTCCCCATACCCGCAAAGACGCCCTTGGCCAGGCACTCCTTGACGCGGTTGGCGCGGCGCACGTGGAAGGCCTTGGTGATCTCCTGGTTCATGAAGCTCTCCTGGTTGAGCTCGTTGGCCACCATCATGCGCAGGTCGAACACCTCCAGCAGCTCGGCCACGGCGCCCACCTGGCGCAGGTCGCCGTGGGGCCGCTCCAGCTTGCCCGTGTACAAATACTCCAGCACGGCGCGCAGCGGCTCCGGCCGCACGCCCCGGTCCATGGCCACCACCGCCATCCGCCGCTCCCGSCCCGCCACCGGGTCGGCCACCGGCTCCCAGCGCAGGCTCAGGAAGCCACGGCCCCACGAGGACAGGTCACGGGCCCTGCTGTCCCCCTCGCTGACACCCTCGGGCGGCTCCTCCAGCGTGAAGAGGTCGTAGAAGCGGGAGCAGGCGGTGGCCAGGTAGACGCGGTGAGCGAAGACGCGGTGGCCGCCCTGCAGCTGGAAGACGACGTCGGCGCAGAGCGGGGCCTGGAACAGCGCGGCCGGGCCGCCCCCCAGGCCGGGGGGAGCGTCGGGCACCTGGATGAGGGGTGGAGGGGGCTTGGGGGGCAGGAAGGGCGCCTGCAGCAGCGGGCGCTGCATCTTGCGCAGGTGCGACTTCCAGAACTGCAGGTGGCGGCGGGACACGAGCGCGGCGCGGATGGCGTTGTCGAACACGTCCTTGACCCCGAACTGGGCCACCACGCTGGTCTCGTAGTACGGCACCCCCAGCTCCTGGGCCACCTCGTGCCCCCGCTCCGGYGGAAGGATGTCCGAGGGTTTGATGGGCCTGGGGGGCATGGACAGGGCAGGGGGTGGGGGTTGGGCTGAGGTGGTTGTACCCAGGAATCCCAGGGGGTGCCTGAGAGCCCTGAAGGGGACAGGGGTGGATTGGGGGGCTGGGAGGGGCTGGGTAGCATGTCTAGGGCACCCCCTTCTCATTCCAAGGGACATTAAGAGATTGCATTCCCATCCCAGGGGATGCTGGGAAGGATCTTAAGGGTGGCTCCTCATTATCCCACATGGGCCAGGGGGAACCTGGAGGGGAAACCCCAACCCAGGATTGCTGAGGGGGGCAGAGGCTCTACCCCACAGAGAACCCCAACCCGGGGGAACTCCATCCTATGGGGTCGGGAGGGGTGGGATGACACACCCTAACCTGGTGGTGGCAAAACTGGGGGTGCCAACGGCAGCAGAGGGAAGAGTCCCCATTCTTATGGGACCAGGGAGAGTCCACCCCCACAGTGGCACACTTGGGGTGTCCCTGTCCCTTTGGGGCTGGGGGGTGACTCTTGGGGGGCTCACTTGGCCAGCGGCCGGCGGGCGCGGTTGACRGCGTCCAGGTCRGCGTAGCGCAGGTCRAGCTGGCAGCCCACGAGCACGATGGGGGTGCGGGGGCAGAAGTGCTTGATTTCGGGGTACCACATGGTCTTCACGTGCCGCAGCGAGTTGGGGTTGGCCAGCGAGAAGCAGAGCACCACCACGTCCGACCTGGGGGCGGCAGCGGGAGGGGAGGGCAGCACTGTCCTGGTGCCACCCACTGTCACCCCGCGGCGCCCAAGTCCCAGCCCCGTCCCAGGACACTGTCACTGTCCCCGGCCTGGGACACTCCAGGAGCCTCAGGATCCCCCGAGAGCCCCCCAGCCATGGGAGCCCCACGATCYCCAGAAACCCCACAGCCACAGGGACCCCACAGATCCCTGGGAGCCTTACAATCCCTGGAACCCCACGACAGGGTTAGGAACAGGGGCAGGGGAAGGGACACAGAGGCTTTGGGTCACCATTACCGGCCAAGTCACAGCTGCCCCAGCTTGGGTGGCACCGTGGTGGTCCCAGCCCCCGAACACCCACGGAGGGTCACACGGGGTGTGACCGGGTGGGTGCCAGCCCCCAGCAGCAGGGACAGACCACGCCCGCAGTCCCCAGCCCGGCCCCTCCGCCCAGCGTGGCCATCCCAGCCCTGGCTCAGGGGGTGTAAGGTGCCAGCGGACATGGGGGGGTGCCAGCGGACATGGGGGGGTGCCAGGGGACATGGGGGGGTGCCAGGGGACACGGGAGTGTGCCAGGGGACACATGGTGGGTGCCAGCACCCCCAAGTTCCCGGAGCAGCCGCGTGGCCCCGGGCCCGGGTTGTTTTTAGTCCGGGACGGGACGGGACGTGACCGGGAGGCGCCGCTGGAGCCGGGCCCGTGTCCCAGACCAAGATAGCCGCCACCGGCCCCCCCGGGGCCCCCGGCCAGCCCCGGGGCCACCGCGGGCGATGGGCACCCGGCCCCCCCAGTCCCCCCAGCCCCGCGGGGCCCCGCCGTGCCGCCGGGAGATTAGAGGTGCCGCGGTGCTGGCGTGGGGCGGCGGCGATAAGAGCCCGGACGTGCCGGCGGCCACGGGGGCCGGCTGTTTACAACCGGGGGACCGGGGGAGGTCTGGGGGCCCCTCCTGCGGCCAGGCCAGCGCCCCCGGGGAAGGTTCCCGTACCACAACAGCCCCCCGGGAACCGCCCCCCACCACAGCTCCGGGGGGACCGGGGTCCCTGCTCGGGGTGGGGTGCAGTGTTGGGGTCAGGGTGCCCCCAAATATGTCCCTGGCTGGAGATGGACACAATCCCGGCCCTCCCCGAGGGTTTGGGGTGCCAGAGCTGCTCTCTGGGCGCTGGCAGCAGTCCAAGGGGCTCCTTTGGCTCTGCACGTCCCGGGATGGGCAGGGCTTGGGGTCGGGGTGCTGCTGGTGGGGGCTGGGCTTTGGGATGCAGTGCACGTCCCGGGATGGGCAGGGCTTGGGGTCGGGGTGCTGCTGGTGGGGGCTGGGCTTCCGGTGGGAGGAGTTGGGGTGCCGGTGGGGGTCTCGGGGGTGCCGGTGGAGGGGGTCAGGGTGATGGCGGTAGGGGAGGGGTGCCAGTGGCGGGTCGCGRTCCCACCTGCCATAGGCGAAGCGCCGGTCCTTGTGGTGGTCCCCGAAGGTGTCCCAGAGGCGCAGGGAGACGCTGACCTCGTCCACCACATCCCGGGAGCGCTCCAGCACCTGCCGGCACCGGGAATGGCACCGGGAATGGCACCGGGAATGGCACCATCACCGACCGCCCTACCCGGTACCGCCAGTACCACCCCGGCATACCCCCGCTACCTCCTCCCGGTTCCCCCCACGTTGTCCCTTCTGTTAGGGGATACCCCCGGGTGCTCGGTACCCCGCGGTGCTGCCCCCCAACCCCGGTGCCCCTCAGCGCTCGGCGATGCCCGGTGCCCGATGTCCCCCGGTAACCCCTCCCGCTGTCCCCGTCCCGGTGTCCGGCGGTGCCCGGCGCTGTCCCCCGCCCTCACCTCCTGGCAGACGCGGTACTGGTCGATGGCCCACACGGTGGGCACGTGCGTGGCCAGCAGCCGGTACTGGCTCAGCGTGGCGTTGCAGGCGCGGGCGCAGATCAGCCGCGTCTTGCCCACCGCGTTGTCCCCGACCACGACGCACTTGATGGTCTCGACGTTGGGCCGCTCGTAGTCCAGGTCGGGGTCCATGGGGGCGCGGGGGGGGCCCCCGGGCAGCGGAGCGGCCC
>NW_026623339.1:2167164-2176479 GCF_030028575.1 Malurus melanocephalus | reverse complement strand
CGCCCCGCCCCGCCAATCCCGCGCGGCACCGCCCATGGGCCACGCCCCCTCCCGCCCCGCCCCGCGCGCGGACAAAGGAGCGCCGCCAGGGGGCGCAGCGCCGCCACGTGACGGCACGGCCCCCTCCGGGCCACGCCCACCTCGGGGGGGCTGCCACGCCCACATGGGCGGGGCCAGCGGGACACGCCCCCGAGGGGTCAGTGGTCACGCCCCCCAGTTAAGCCCCGCCCACACGAGGGGATGGCGGGGGTGGGGGGGGGACGCGGGGAGGGCCGGGGTCGCGACAGCGGCGACACCAGCCACACCATTGTCATCAGTGACACCRGTGGCAGCAATAAAAACCAGTGACAGCAATGACAATAGTGACAGCAGTGACAGCGGTGGCATACGCCAGCGAAAACAGTGACACCAGTAACCCCGGTGGCACCGGTAAGACCAGTGGCACCAGTTGCACCAGCAAAAACAGTGACAGCAGTGACAGCAGTGACAGCAGTGACAGCGATGACAGCAGTGACACCAGTAAAACCAGTGACACAGTAAAACAGCAGTAATACCAGTGGTGCCAGAAAAACCAGTAAAACCAGTGACACCAATAACCCTGCTGGCACCGGTAAGACCAGCGGCACCAGTTGCACAAGCAATAACAGTGACAGCAGTGACAGCGGTGACAGCAATGACAGCAGTGACAGCAGTAAAACCAGTGTTACCAGTGGTGCCAGCAAAAACAGCAAAACCAGTGACACCAGTAAAACCAGTGACACCAGCAGCACCAGTGACACCAGCAGTAATGGTGACACCGGTAACGGTGACAGCAGTAACAGTGACACCAGTTACAGTGACACCAGTAAAAAGTACCATCAGTGACACCAGTAAAAACAAATAAACCAGTAACATCAATAATGCCAATAGCACCAGTGACACCAGTAACACCAGTGACACCAGTAATGCCAGTGACACAGGTAATGCCAGTCACACGAGTGACCCTAGGACAGGGGGTGACAGGGCACGCCAGACGCTGGGCTGGGCGTGTCCCTGGGCCCAAGATCCCATTTTGCAGCATTTTTTCCCTCCCTGGGGGTTTGGGATTTTCCAGTCGCGGTGCCCAAATAAGGGAACGATGGGAGAGGCTTTGGGACAGGGGAAGTGGGGGGACGGGGCAGATCAGACATTGGGCTGGGAACGTTCCTGGCTCCCCCAGAATCACCATCGTGTTCGGGGGGGACAGAGTGACTCCCCCAGCACCCCAAAATCCCATTTCCTGCCATAAAAAGGGAATGGTGTGAGAGCCTCCAGGGATGGGGGAAGGGACAGAAGGGACGGAAGAGGGAAGGGGGACACACGCCCCTCCTTGGACTGGTGCTGGATCCTGGCACAGCACCCTCATCCCGGTCTGGGCTCCCTGGAACCTTCACTCACATCCCAGTTTGGGGACCCTCATCCTGCTGTGGGATCCTGGCACTGAAGCCACATTCCAGTGCTGGACCCGGGCACCCGTCCCAGTGTGTGCCCCTGGGACCGGCCCCACATCCTGGTGTGAGATCCGTGTCCTGGTGTGGGACCCTGGGACCTCCACAGCATTCCAGCCTGGGATCCTGGGACCTGCAGCGATGTCTCAGGATGGGAATCTGGCACAGCACCCTCATCCGCCTGCAGGGAACCTCATCCCATTACAGCACCCTCATCCCAGTGCAGAACCTTCATCCCAATGCAGGACCCTCATTCCATTACAGGACCCTCATCCCAGTATGKGACCCTCATCCCATTACCGGACCCTCATCCCAKTACKGGACCCTCATCCCAGTATGGGMCCYYCATCCAGAATGGGACCCTCACCCCATTACCGGACCCTCATCCCATTACGGGACCCTCATCCCAGAATGGGACCCTCATCCCGTTACCGGACCCGCATCCCATTACCGGACCCTCATCCCAGTACGGGACCCTGTCCCAGCGCGGGACCCGGACCCGTCACCCCCCTCCCAGCGCTCCCAGCGCCGCCCGTCCCGTCCCGTCCCGGTGCCTCCCGGCCTCTCCCGCCCCCGCCCCGCCCGGTGCCGCCTGTGGGCGGTGGAAAGTGCCGGGGGGAGCGGCGGGGGAGGGAGGGGCGGGCGCAGGGCGGCGGCGGCGGCGGGCCCCGGGATCGGAATCGGCCCCGGGATCGGGATGGCGGGGCCGGGGCTGGAGCGGTACCGGCTGGCGCTGCTGGCGGCGCGGGAGGACGTGGGGAACCCCCGGGTTGCGACCGACTGGTGAGAATGGGAGGGCGGGGGACACCGGGAGAGGGGACGTGAGCCCGGAATGGAGACCGGGAACGGGGACGGAAGGGAGGACCGGGAACAGGGCAGCGGGAATGAGGAGCCGGCAGAGGGAACAGGGAGTGGGGAAGGGAACGGAAGAGGGCACCGGGACTGGGAACAGGAACAAGCACCGGGACGGGAACGGCGAATGAGAACGGGCACCGGACACAGGACCGGGAAAGGGAGCAGGAACGGGCACCGGCACGGATCAGGGCGTCGGGGGCTGTCCGAGAGGCGCCGTTACCGGCACCGGGACGGGGGCTTCGGGGTCCCAGGACTGAGCCCTGCGTTCCGCCGCGCTGGGAACCGGGAGTCCCACCCGGTCCCGTCCCGTCCCGCCCGGTCCCTCCCGGTGCCGCCGGGCTGGGAGAGGCGCCACTGCCCGGGGCGGGGGCAGGACGGGCCCGGGAGCGGTTTGTGGGAACGGGGGAGCACCCCGGGGTGCGGTGAGGGGGGCCCTGCCCGGTTGCACCGGGGGGACACGGGTCCCCGGACGGTCCCGGACTAGGGGTCCCGGGCTGGCCCCCCATGGGTGCCGGTGGCTCCAGGCCGGAGCCGGTGTCCCCCAAAACCCCMATCCCGGTGCGGGGGGCAACGGCACCGGGGCTCATCGGCCTCGCAGCCCCCCCGGCGTCACAGGACCGCCCGTCACCGTGGCTACCGGCCACCCGGGCATTGCCCTCTGCCCCGGGAGCGCGGCTGGAGCCGCTCCAGCTCCGGCTCCTCCCGGCGCCCGCCCGGCCGCGTGCCGGGCTCTGTCCCGCCATGTGGCGCCACAGCCTGTCGCGACATGCCGTGACACGCGTGACGTGCCCCGCCGCGCCGTGCTGCACGCGTGCTCCCGGAGCCGCGCCGAGCCGCGTCCCGCCTGCKCCCGGAACCGGAGCCACGCGGGAACAAAGAGGGGCAGAGCCGCTGGAAATGCCCGGGGAGGAGGGTCCCTCCGGGATGGGGCCCCCGGAGCCCTCCCAGGGCCGAGGGGGGGGTCCCCGCACCGCCGCAGGGGTGGGGGTCGTTGTGGGGGCCGTGCCGCTCCGGCTCTTCCCACATTCCCATTGTCCCGGGGGCGGATGCTGCCGGCGGCACTTCCACGAATTCATCCCAAGCTGGTGGCGTGGGGGGACACGGGGGGTGCCCCAGCCCGGCAGGTCCCCCGTCTTGTGTGATACCCACCCCCGATTCCCCCCACCCTGATCCCCCCTTCTCCCCTCCAGGGCCGTCTTTGGCTATGAGAAGCACCACGACCTCAAGCTCTTGGATTCCGGAGGTACCGGGAGCGATGCTGCCGGGGAGTATTGGGGGGTCCTCCGAGTTCCCCTGCACCCCCTCTGACCGCCCCTCCTTACAGCCGGGGGGCCGGATGAGCTCGCTGGAAAATTCTCTGTGGGCAGCGTCATGTACGGGCTGTGCCGGGTCCCCGATCCTGGTTCCGGCACCCCGAGAATCGTCCTCATCAGCTGGGTGAGTGCGGGGGGAGCCCGGGGGAACCCCAAGATTGGAACCCCCCCGGGCCGAGCAATGGCTGTGGTGCCAGGTCGGGGAAAATGTGCCGGAATCGCAGCGGGCGGCGTGTGCCGGACACCTGCCGGCCATCCGGAACTTCTTCAGGGTGAGTGGGGGGCGCGGAGCTCCCGGGGAGCGGTGGGGGGAGGTTTCGGGGTCCCCGSTTCCCCGTGTTCCCCATTCCTGCCTCCCCCCTGATCCCCCCATCCCGCCGCCCCGACCTTTGCCTGTGCCCGGGCGCATTCCTGGCGCTGCTGACTCAGCCGCCGCTTTCCCAGTGCTCCCAGTCTTGGCCGCGCTGCCGGAGCTGTGGTTGGGATCCCTGCCCCCCATCCCGCCCCGACGGGGGGGTCCTGCCCTCCCCATCCCCCGGAACAGCTTCCGGTGATCTGTCTGGGTCCGCGATCTGGATCCGGCCCCACATCTGGATCCGGCCCCACATCTGGATCCATTCCCACGTCTGACGCGTCCCAAAGGAATCGTGCCGAGATTCCCCCGGGACTGCGGATCCATGCGGGGGTGTGGGGTGGGCTGTGGGAGGGGTGACACGGTCCCGTGCTGTCCCGTCCCGGTGGCAGGAGGCCACGGCGGTGATCAGCGCCCGCCGCTCCGAGGAGGTGACGCTGGAGGGGCTGCGCCGAGTGCTGGCACAGCTGGAGCCCCCCGCCCCTCGGCCCCCCAGGAGAACACCCCAGGACACCCAGGAGCTGGTGGTGAGTGGGGGTCTGCGGGAATGGGGGGGGAGCCAACTCACCCTTCCCTGGGGTCCCTGGGCAGGGGTTTTGAGGGTTTTGGGAGTCCTGGGGGTCCCACCCTGACCCCCCCTCTGTGCTCCCCAGGGAACCAACTACCGCAAGACCAACCCGGCGCTGGAGCTCCAGCGCACCCAGCGCGATTCCTTCTGGGAACAGGCTGAGGTGAGGGGTGCCAGGGGCTGGGGAGGGGCGAGGGGGTCCCCACGGTCCCCCGATATCCCAGGGACAGGACCATGGCTACTGCCTCGGGCTGGGAGTGGCAGAGCCGAGCCCAGGGGCCCCGGTGCCGGTGAGGAGAGCAGTGGGGTCCCGGTCCCAGTGCTGAGGTCTGTGGGGGTCCCAGTGCTGATGTTGAGGGAATCCCAGTGACGATACCAGTGGAGTCACAGTCCCAGTGCCAGGGCTGGTGCCAGTGCTGGTGTTGCGACCCGGACCTGGTCCTGGTGCCGAGGTTGGAAGGGGGTGAAGTTTAGGGGGGTCCCAATCCCGGTGCTGGTTCCCGTGCCGGTGCCAAGGGCGGTGGGGTCCCCGTGCCTCTCCCGGTGCTGGGGTGGGTGTGTTCCCAGTCCGGGTCCCGGTGCCGCAGTGGGTGTGTTCCCGGTCCGGGTCCCTGGTGCCGGGGTGGGTGTGTTCCCGGTGCCGGGGTGGGTGGGTATGTTCCCGGTGCCCGAGTGGGTGTGTTCTCGGTCCGGGTCCCGGTGCCGGGGTGTGTTCTCGGTCCGGGTCCCGGTGCCGGGGTGTGTTCCCGGTCCGGGTCCCGGTGCCGGGGTGGGTGTGTTCCCGGTCCGGCTCCCGGTGCCGGTTCCCCGTGCCGATCCCGGCGCTGATCCCGGTGCGTGCCCAGCGCGAGGAGCAGCAGCGGAAGGAGCAGGAGCGGCAGCGGGAGCGGGAGCAGCGGCGGCGCTGGGAGCGGGAGCGCATGGAGGAGGAGCGGCTGCAGGCGGCGGAGCGGGAGCGGCGGCTGCAGGAGCGGGAGCGGCTCATCGAGGAGCGGCGGTGAGAACCAACCCTGCACCCCATCCGTGTCCCCGTTCTGTGTCCCCATCCATGTTCCCATCCCCGTGTCCCCTCCCTGATCCCCGGACTCCCCGCAGGCAGGAGCAGGCGCGCCTGGACGCGGAGGAGCGCAGGAAGGAGCAGGAGCGATGGGTGAGTGGGGAGGGGTCTCGGGGGGACCCAGGGGGTCTGTCCTGGCAGATAGAGGGGCTCCATCCCAGCAGGATACAAGGGGTTCATCCCAAAGGATKGGGGGGTCCCGTTCCCAGAGGATTGTGGGATCCAGGGAGTTAATTTAGGAAGGGTGGGATCTGCACATCCATCCCAGGGGATCAAAATGCTCCATCCTGGGGGATCCTAAAGGGTTCACCCCAGGGGATCCGGGGGCTTTTAGGGGTCTATATTGGGGGATCCTAAGGGGTTCATCCCAGGGGATCCGGGGTGTCCATCCTGKGGGATCCAGGGGYTCAMCCCAGGGGATCCGGGGTGTCCATYCTGRGGGATCCAGCGGGTTCATCCCGGGGAATGCAGGAGGTTTCGGAAGGATCCGGGTGTGGGATCTAACCCGGGAAGATGCGAGGGCTCTGTCCCAGGGAATCCAGGGCTCTATCCCGGGAGACCCAGGGCTCCATCCCAGGGGATCAATCCCAGCGAATCCAGGGCTCCATACCAGCGGATCCAGGGCTCTATCCCAGGGCATGCCGGGCTCTATCCCAGGGGATCTCGGGCTCTATCCCAGGGGATCCAGGGGCCAATCCCAGGGGATCCAGGGCTCTGTCCCAGGGAATCCAGGGCTCCATCCCAGAGGATCCAGGGGTCAATCCCAGGGCATCCAGGGCTCTATCCCAGGGCATCCCGGGCTCTATCCCAGGGAATCCAGGGGTCTATCCCAGGGCATCCCGGGCTCTATCCCAGCGGATCCAGGGCTCCATCCCAGAGGATCCAGGGGTCAATCCCAGGGGATCCGGGGTCCTTCTCAAGGGACCCAGGATCCACATTCCCATGGCCGCCGTGTCCCGCAGGAGCAGCAGCAGCGGGAGCAGGAAGCRGCCGAGCGGGAGCGCGGGGGCCGCAGCGGGGTCAGCGGGACGGCGGCCGTGAGTGTCGGGACCGGCTCCCTCCCTGTCCCCCGGGTCACGCTGGCCCGGCCACGGTGCCACACGGGGCTCTGTGCCACACCCCTGCTGACCCCCGGATCCCGCAGGAAGCCGCCATCCTGGTCTCCCAGCGCACCCAGAACCCCCGGGAATTCTTTCGGCAGCGGGAGCGCTCGGGGTCCACCTCCACGTCCCCGCTGCCCGGCAGCACCCCCGGTAGGTGCCGTGGGGGGATTGGGGTGCACGGGGGGTTCTGGGGGTCCCCGCTGACCCTCCCCCTCCCCTGCAGGTGCTCGCCGGCCCTTCCTGCGGTACCAGCGCAGCCTGACTGAATCCGCCTTCATCTTCCGCCGGCCGGAGCCCCTCCAGAATCCCCCGCCCGGAGCCTCCGGGGGGGCACCGCTCCCCAGCCCCCGCCGGCCRCCRCCGCCTCTGCCCCCYGGCCCCGCGGGGACAGGGACCCCTCAATGTGGCCCCGCCAGCTCCATGGGGAGGGGCACCCCTCCTGCTACTCTGGGGACCCCCCCCAGCCCGGCCCGAGCAGGGTCCCCCCATGCCACCAGTCCTGTGAGGACGGGGACCCCCCAAAGTGCCACCACCAGGAGCCCCCTCAGCCCTGTGGGGACAGGGACCCCACAATGTGGCACCCTGGGGACCCCCTCCAGCCCRGCCCGAGCRGGGTCCCCCCTTGCCACCAGCTCTATGGGGWCGGGGACCCCACAATGTGGCACCCTGGGGACCCCCTCCAGCCCAGCCCGAGCGGGGTCCCCCCTTGCCACCAGCCCTATGGGGACAGGGACCCCCCAGGCTGCCACCACCAGGTCAGGGTCGCCCCCTGCCATGCCAGGGCCTCCTCCCAGCCCCCCCCGGATGGGGGTCCCCCCTGGCCCCTCTGGCTCGGGGTCTTCCGAAAGCACTTATGGGGTAGAGCCCCTCCCTCCTTCCAGCACTCCCGGCTTGGAGTCTCCCCCCAGGCCCCCCCGGGATGAGGAGGGGCCCCTCCCGGACACTCCCCCCCTCCCCAGCCCCCCGGCATGGGAATCTCTGGGGCCGCTGGTTGAGGGGGTCCCCAGCCCGCGGGAGGGGTCCCCAATACCCCCTCCCGGGCCCCCCCTGAGGTGCCCCAGTCCCCCCCGCCCGGTGCAGGACCCTCAGGATTTGGGGCGCAATGGAGTCGGGGGGCACGAGTGGGGGGGCTGGGAGACCCCCTGGGAGCCGGGACTGCCCTCGGGACAGGTACGTGGGGGGAAATGGGGGGCTGGGGGTGATGGGGGATGGGAGAAATGTGGGAATGGGGGGCCAAGGGGAGGTTTTGGGGTGCATGGGGCTGGGGGAATGGGTAGACCTGGGTGGGCTGTGGGTTTTGGGATCTGTCTGGGGGGATGGGGGGAACACACGACCCTGGGTGCTCGGTATGGGGGTTGGGATGGGTCTGGAGTGGGAATGGGAAGTGGGGCAGGATGGGAGGTGGGGTGGAGTCCTCTGGTGAGGGGGGCGGGCACACCTGGGGGTGAAGGGACCCCTCAGGTCCCCCCCACTCTTTGCAGGGGGACGAGCCCAGCGAGAGCATGGTCCTGCACAAAGCCACGCCAGGTACCCCAAAACCCCCCAATTAACCCCTCAAAACTACCCAACCCCCCAAAAAAACCCCCAAACCCCCCTGGCTGACCCCCACTCTCCCCCCAGGCTTTGCGCTGCTGCTGGCCCGTGACGCCCCCCACCCACCGCTGTTGGGGGGTCCCAGCCCCCCCACCGAGGACGAGGACCTCTCCCCCCATGCTGTGTAGCGGGGGGGGGGTAGCCCAGCACCCCTTTTTTGGGGGCATCCCCCTATGGCACCGGGATGGACGCCCCCTCCCCACACACACCCCCTGCACAGCCTCCACCCCCCCACTTGCACCCCAAAATGAGCAGCTTGGGGAGGGGGCAGCACCCAAAGACCCCCCCCCCCGCTGGTGGCAGCACAAGATGGGGGGGCACGGACCCCCCCACGCGGGCACAGGGACCCCCACGCCCCCCGCCCCCCAAATCACACACAGCAGCTGTTAAATAAATTTTAATGCAAATTATTAATTTGAACATTATTAATTGGGGAAGGGGGCTGCCGGGGGGGGGTGTGTCCCCCCCAGGTTAGAGGTGAGGGAAAGCAGAGCTGGGGGGGGCTCTGTGCCCCCCCGGGTTAGACCCTGAGCACCCACCCTGGTGGRGGGGGRARGRAAMCCCCCCCCCCTTTTTGGAGTTCAGCCCTGAGCCCCCCCCCAGCACGGGAGGGGGGCAGAAATTCCAGTTTCTCCCCAAAAACAGAAGCTGGGAGCCCCCAGCCCCCCCAGACGAGCAGGAGGGGGGGTCCATCCCTGTTCTCTCCCCCCTCCCCCAAGTTCTGGGGGTCACACCCGGGACTGGAGGGGTCTGGGGGGGTCGCGCTGGGGGGGCCCTGGGCTGCTGCTGCCGCTGCTGGAGGAGCTGGAATGGGGGGGTTTTGGGGGGCCCCCCCGGCCCTTGAGGGTGCTGAGCCGGGCGTCCAAGGACAGGGTGCGGGGGCGGCCCCGGCGGGGGGGGCTGGGGCTGCGCAGGGGGGACCCCTCAAACAGCGACAGCCACGGGGGGGGGCCGGGAGCGCGGGGACCCCSCCGGTGCCGCGTCAGGATGTCGGTCACCGCCGCGATG
>NW_026623339.1:2162979-2165525 GCF_030028575.1 Malurus melanocephalus | reverse complement strand
GTCCTCCATACCCTCACACACCCCCATACCCCATAACCCCATAGCCCCCCACACCCTCACACACTCCCACACTCCATAATCCCCCACACCCCCACACAACCCTACACCCCCTGTGCCCCCATACCCTCCCTGCCCCCCGTGACCCCATACCTTGGTGACAGCGATGGTGAGGGTGGGTTCCTGCCCGGTCTCGGCCTCGCTGGTGCTGCTGTAGCAGAGCAGCCCCGGGCCCCGCAGGACACAGAACAGGGGGGGCCCGCTCGGCCCCTCAGCCCCCGGTGCCTGCAGAGAGACCCCGGTACCRTCAGCACCCACGGGTGCTGTGCCCCCTGATTCCCCACCCATTCCCATACAGGGATCCCCCTGGCTCCATCCCCACCAGTCCAGACCCATTGCTGGGGATGGATAAGGACAGGAGGGTTTGTGTCACCACCCACCCTGTCCCCATCCCTGTCCCYATCTGTACCTCTGTCCTCGTTTTCATCCCAACCCATTCCCATCCCTTGCCCCTGTTCTTGTCCCTTCCCTTGTGTCTGTCCCCATTCYTGTTCCCAACCCCGTCACTGTCCCSATCTCACTCCTCTGTGTCCCATCTTTGTCCCTGTCCCTKTCCCATTCTCATCCTTGTCCTTGTCCCCATCTCTCTTTCCATCCCATTYCCCYTTATCTGTGTCCCCATCTCCATCCTTGTCTGTCCCCATCACTGTCCTTGTTCCTGTCCTTGTCACTGTGCCTGTTCCACCCCCATCCTGACCCCGCTCCTGTCCCTCTCCCATCCTTGTCCCTTCCCCTTTCCCATCCTTGTTCCAATCCCTGTCCTGGTCTTGGTCCCACATTTGTCTCTGTCCCACCTTTACCCCCATCCCTGTTCCTGCCTCCATCCCCATCCCACCCCATCCTTACATCCCAATCCCATATCCCAATTTCTCCTCACCTGCATCTGCAGGGTCCCCGTTCCTACAGGGATATCAATACATTCCAGCCGTCTATCCCACTCCTCTATCCCATTCCCATATCCCATCCCCATATCCCACCCCCTATTCCATCCCCATATCCCATCCCTATATCCCATCCCCATATCCCATTCCCTCACCTCCTGCTACAGGGCCCCAATTACCACAGGGGTGTCAATGCAACCCATTCCTCTATCCCATCCCTCTATCCCATCCTTATATCCCATTCCCAATCCCATTCCCTCACTGCAGCTGCAATGACCCCTTTACTGTGGGGGTGGTGATGCAATCCATCCCTCTATCCCACCCCTCTCTCCGCTTCCCAATCCTACTCCCAATCCCATTCCTGATTCCATTCCCAATCCAATTCCCGGTGCCGTTCCCATTCCCGTTCCTGGTGCCACCCCGGTCCCTCACCTGCAGCCGCAGTGTCCTTGTCACTGTGGGGCTGTTGAAACATCCCACCCCTTTATTCCGCCCGCCTATCCCACCCTCTCTCTCATTCCCAATCCCGTTCCCGATCCCACTCCCGATCCCATTCCCGATCCCGTTCCCGATCCCACTCCCGATCCCATTCCCGATCCCATTCCCGATCCCACTCCTGATCCCATTCCCGATCCCATTCCCGATCCCACTCCTGATCCCATTCCAATCCCGTTCCCGTTCCCGGTGCCACCCCAGTCCCTCACCTGCAGCTGCAGTGTCCCTGTCACTGTGGTTCTGTTAATACATCCCATCCCTTTACCCCACTCCAATCCTTTATCCCATCCCTCTATGCCACCCCTCTCTCCCACTCTTGGTGTCGTTCCCGATCCCATTCCCGTTTCCCTTCCCGATCCCATTCCCAATCCCATTCCCAGTGCCGTTCCCGATCCCATTCCTGATCCCGATCCTATTCCTGTTCCCGGTGCCATCCCGGTCCCTCACCTGCAGCCACTGTGTCCCATTCACTGTGGGGCTGTTAACACATCCCATCCCTTTATCCCACTCCACCCCTTTATCCCATTCCCCGATCCCTCTCTCCCATCCTCGATCCCATTCCTGATCCCATTTCCTATTCCATTCCTGGTGCCATTCCCAATCCCGTTCCTGATCCCATTCCCGATCCCGTCCCCGATCCCATTCCCAGTGCCATTCCTGATCCCATTCTCAATCCTGTTCCCTAGCCCATTCCCGTTCCCATTCCCGGTCCCGTTCCCGTTCCTGATCCCATTCTCATTCCCGGTGCCACCCCAGTCCCTCACCTGCAGCTGCAGTGTCCCTGTCACTGTGGAGCTGTTAATACACCCCATCCCTTTACCCCACTCCACCCCTTTATCCCGCCCCCCTATCCCACCCCTCTCTCCTGTTCCCAGTCCCGTTCCCGATCCCTTTCCCGGTGCTGTTCCCAGTGCCGTTCCCGATCCCATTCCGATCCCGTTCCCGATCCCGTTCCTGGTGCCACCCCGGTCCCTCACCTGCAGCCGCAGTGTCCTTGTCACTGTGGGGCTGTTGACACATCCCACCCCTTTATTCCGCCCCCTGATCCCACTCCTCTCTCCCATTCCCGATTCCGTTCCCGATCCCACTCCCGATCCCATTCCCATTCCCGTT
>NW_026623339.1:2160826-2162190 GCF_030028575.1 Malurus melanocephalus | reverse complement strand
CTGCAGGGTCCCCGTTCCTATACCCCCCCACCATATCCCATCCCCACATCCCAATCCCGTTCCCGATCCCATTCCCGGTGCCACCCCAATCCCGCACCTGCAGCTGCAGTGTCCCTGTCACTGTGGAGCTGTTAATACATCCCATCCCTTTACCCCACTCCACCCCTTTATCCCGCCCCCCTATCCCACCCCTCTCTCCCATTCCCGATCCCGTTCCCGATCCCTTTCCCGGTGCCGTTCCCGGTGCCATTCCCGTTCCCATTCCCTTTTCCGATCCCATTCCCGATCCCGTTCCCGTTCCCGGTGCCACCCCGGTCCCTCACCTGCAGCCGCAGTGTCCCTGTCACTGTGGGGCTGTTGACACATCCCACCCCTTTATTCTGCCCCCCTATCCCACCCCTCTCTCCCATTCCCGATCCCGTTCCCAATCCCATTCCCGGTCCCGTTCCTGATCCCATTCCCGATCCCGATCCCGTTCCCGATCCCGATCCCGTTCCCGTTCCCGGTGCCACCCCGGTCCCTCACCTGCAGCCGCAGTGTCCCTGTCGCCGCGGGGGTGTCCATGCAGCTCGGCCTGGCCGCCAGGCGGCAGCACATGCGGCCATACAGGGGCACCCAGCAGGGGCTCTGCTCTGGGGGGGGACACGGGGGACAATGGAGAGACCCCCGCACTGACCCCAAACCCACCCGGGAGGGGCTCTGCTCTCGGGAGGGACCCCCGACTGACCCCAAACCCACCCGGGAGGGGCTCTGCTCTGGGGGGAATATGGGAGAGACCCCCGACTGACCCCAAACCCACTCAGGAGGGGCTCTGCTCTGGGTAGGGGACACATGAGTGTCTTGGGGGTGGACAGCAACCCCCAAACCACAGTAGGAGCCCAGACCCACCTCTTCCTCTTGCCAGGACTCCCAGACCCCACCCACACCCTTTAAGGACCCCAAGATCTCTCTTTCCATCTGTCCCAGCCCCATTGCTGCGTTATGGGGTACCATGGGGTGCTGTGGGGTGGTTTGGAGTGATATGGGGTGCCATGGGGCGATATAGGGTTCCACAGGTTGTTTTGGGGTTCCATGAGGTGTTATGGGGTGCCATGGGGCGTTATAGGGTACTATGGATTATTTTGGGGTGCTGTGGGGTGTTACAGGGGTGCCGTGGGGTGTTTTGGGGTACCACGGGGTGTTTTGGGGTGCTGTGGGGTGTTACAGGGGTACCGCAGGGTATTTTGGGGTGCCACGGGGTGTTTTGGGGTGCCACAGGGTGTTTTGGGGTGCCACGGGGCCCCACTGACCGTCGGCGGCGATGACGAGGTCGTGGGTGCGGAACCCATCGTGCACCTGCGCCAGGGACAGCGCGGCGTGGGCCA
>NW_026623339.1:2156275-2158802 GCF_030028575.1 Malurus melanocephalus | reverse complement strand
TTTGGGGGTCCCCTGCCCCCCCTCACAAGAGCACGGCGCCCTCGAAGCAGATGTCGGTGAGGGTCCGGTCCACCAGCACCGTGGGGGTGTCGTGGATCTCAGCCCCCACCTGCAGCAGCAGGAACACGGCGCAGCGGTGCAGCTCTGGGGGGGCACGGGGTGGGGGTCAGAGAGCGTCACGGGGAAAAGGGGGAACCCCCGGCACCCCAACACTCACCCCCTTTGTTCCTGAAGTACTCGGTGTCCTTCCACATCAGCGGGATGCGCAGGTCTGGGGAGGGAGGGATGGCAGGAGCGGGGTGAGACCCCCTGCGACACCCCCAAACCCCGCACCCCAARTGCGGGCGGTGCCCGGGAGGGGGGCGGGCACAGAGATGGGGTCCCCCTTCCCCGGGACCCCCCGGGACCCGCGGTCCCCCCGTACCTGAGATGCAGACGGTGCCCCGGCACGGCACCCGCTCAGCCCCGGGCCCGGCGTCCGAGGGGCTGCGGGGGATGGGGGAGGGGTCAGCGGAGCCTTCCACCCTCTTTTGGGGTGCTCCTCCAAGATTTGGGGTGCCCCTCGCCACCACCGCACCCCCCACAGCCGCGCCTCCCCGGGTTCCCCCCGTTTTTGGGGTGTCCCTCACACTCAGGGTCCCTCCTCCCACCCCCGGGGTTTTGGGGTCCCCCCGGTGCCGTGTTCCCCGCGCCCCCCCAGGTTTTGGGGTGCCCCTCACCACCACACCCTCCGTGGGGGCCCCCCATATCCCTCCGCTGCATTTTGGGGTGCCCCTCACCACCCTGCGGGGTTCTCCATTTTCGGGTTTCCACAGGGTGCCCTCCCCATGCTCGGGGGTCCCGCGGGGTACCCTCTACCCCCTCCCCCGATATTTTTGGGGTYCCTCACCGTCGGGCCCCCCTCAGCCGAGCCTCCTGGCGCCGCTGCAGCTCTCCCCCCGCGGCGACCACCCTGGCATCGCACAGCACCAGGGTCTTGGTGGTCTCCAGCGCCTGCTCGGGCCGGCTGCAGGCGGGGAGCAACCGCCGGGCGCCCTCCCGGACCCGCAGAGCCCGCTCCAGAGCCCGCTGCAGCTCCGGCTCCTGGGAATGGGGCGGATTTTGGGGTCAGAGTCACCCCAAAACCCCTCCCGGACCCGCAGAGCCCGCTGCAGCTCTGGCTCCTGGCAACGGGCGGATTTGGGGGGTCAGGGGATCCCCAGAAATCCTACTGAAACCACAGAGCCCGCTGCAGAGCCTGCTGCAGCTCCGGCTCCTGGGAATGGGGCGGATTTGGGGGGTCAGAGTCACCCCAAAACCCCTCCCGGACTCACAGCCCCCCTCCAGAGCCCGCTGCGGCCCTGGCTTTTGGCAATGGAGCAGATTTGGGGGTCAGGGGTTCCCCAGAAATCCTCCCGAACCCGCAGAGCCCGCTGCAGCTCTGGCTCCTGGGAACGGGGAGGATTTCGGGGAGCCAGGGGTATCCCAAAACCCCTCCTGGACCTGCAGAACCTGCTGCAGCTCCGACTCCTGGGAATGGGGCACATTTGGGGGGTCAGAGTCACCCCCAAACCCCTCCTGCACCCACAGAGCCCGCTCCAGAGCCCGCTGCAGCTCTGGCTCCTGGGAACATTTGGGGGGTCAGGGGATCCTCAGAAACCCTACTGAACCCGCAGAGCCCGCTGCAGCTCCGGCTCCTCGGAATGGGGCACATTTGGGGGTTCAGGGTCACCCCAAAACTCCTCCCGGACCCGCAGAGCCCGCTGCAGAGCCCGCTCCAGAGCCCGCTGCAGCTCCGGTTCCTGGGAATGGGGTGGATTTGGGGCATCAGGGGGATCCCAAAACCTCTCCCGCACCCTCAGACCCCGCTGCACAGAACGGGACACATTTGAAGGGGGGTCAGGGGGATCCCAAAACCCCTCCCGGACCCACAGCAGCTCCAGCTTTTCCCCACATTTGGGTTCTTGGGAGTATCCAGGGGAATTGGGGGGCACCTGCTGGGCCCGGGGGACGCCGGAACCCCCCGATCCCCGTCCCCCCGGGGGTCCCAGCCATGCACACACTGAGGGGGGGTCCCAGCCTGGTTGGGGGGTCCCAGCCCAGCCTTGATGGGGGTCCCGAACGTGCACCCCTGGGGTCCCAGCCACGAGTCCCTGGGGGGGTCCCAGCCGCACCCACATCGAGATTTACCCCATAAACGCACCTTGGACCCCATAGATTTACCAGGAACCCCACGGACACATTGCACACCCCACAGAGAAACAGTCAACCCCAAAACCAGACCGTGCACCCCACGGATTTACCACACACCCCACAAACACATCACGGACCCCACGGCAGAGCCACGCACCCCACGGGTTCATCATGCACCCTACAGATTTTACCAGAAATTATTCCTGCACCCCATGGGGGAACCATGCACCCCATAAACGCACTGCGCACCCCAAAAGGGAACCACGCGTCCCATAAATCCATCGTGCACCCCAAAGGCAGGTCACACACCCCACAAAGTCACCCTGCACCCTATAGGGGAATCATGCACCCCACA
>NW_026623339.1:2146488-2151975 GCF_030028575.1 Malurus melanocephalus | reverse complement strand
TCGAGATGCACCGGGACCTCCCCAAAGTGCACCGGGACGGCCTCAAATGCACCGGGACGAGCCCCGAGAGCACCAAGAGCCCTCAGAGMGCACCGAGACACCCCCGAACGAACSGGGAGCCCCGCCAAGAGCAGTCGGTACTGAAAGACCGGGACCCCCGTAAGCACCGGGACCACCCCTAAGTGCACCGGGAGCCTTCAAAATGCACCAGACCCACCCCAGGATGCACCGGAACMCCCCACAAATGCATCGGGACCCCTGAATGTGCATCGGGACTCCCCAAATTTACCGAGACCCCCGACATTGGGTGAGCTGAGACACCCCCCGGTACACCAGGACCCCTCTGTGGGCAGCCGGGACTGGGTGAACTGGGACCCCCCGAATGCACCGAGACCATCCCGTGCACCGGGACCCCCACAGTGCACCGGGACCCCCAAATGTCGCTGGTACAGGGTGAACTGGGACCCTCTGTGCCCACCAAAACCCCACCCTCCCGCGGGCACTGAGACCCCCATAAAGATGCCAAGTGTCCCGTGTCCCCTGACACCACGTCCTCCTCTGCCACCTGCCCTCCCGGGCACCGCCACCCCAACCTGCGGGACTCCCCTGTCCCCTCCCCACACCCCCAGCCCCTCCCAGTCTCTCCCAGTCCTCCCAGTGCCCCCACCCGTCGGGTGCCGGGGGCGCGGGCGCTTCCCGCTGTGCCGGATCCCACCGGAATTCCCGGCTGGGCCGGGGCAGCGGGACGGGACGGGACGGGCCGGGGGACCCGGGGGGCAGGGAGAGGCCGCGGCCGCCCCCGTGGCCTCGTGCCCGGGCTGATCCCGCTGCTCCCGGTGCTCCCGGTGCTCCCGGTGCTCCCGGTGCTCCCGTACCTGCGATACCGGGGCCGGGGGGCAGCGGAGGCCCCGGCGCAGTTCCATATCCAGCGCTGACCCCCGCGCCACCGTGGCGCGGCTGCGCTCGTCCCGCCGGAACATGGGCGGGGGTCCCGGGGGGTCCAGAGGGTCCGGGATGGTCCGGGTGTCCCGGAATCCAGAGGTTTCTGGGCGGTCCCGCCGCTCCCGGGGGTCCCGCGGGGATCCCGAGCTCTGGAAGCTTTTGCGGGGTCCGGGAAATCTCGGGGGGTCCCGGAGTCCCAACGCACCCGGGTTTTGTGGGGGATCCCGGTGTTCCCGGTGTCCCAGGTTGTCCCGGTCCTCTGGAGCTTTCCGGGCGATCCCGGTGCTCCGGGAGAGGAGCCAAGGGAGTCCCGGGGTTCGCAGAGTTCGGGGGGTTCCCCGGAGTTCGCCCGGGCTCCGGTGCACCGGGATAAGCGGGACACACCGGGACGGACCGGGAGATGCCGGGATCGCCGCTCACGGCCCCGCACGGTYCCTCACGGGGGGGCGGCGGCGGCGATCGGTGCCGGCGGCTCCTGGCACGGGCGGGACAATGGCCCGGGGCAGCGGCAGCTGCGGGCGGGGGGCGGGGGCGTCTCTGTGTCATTCCGGGGGGGAATCTGTGCGTGTCGGGCTGTGACATCTGCGTGTGTGTGACATCTCTGTGTGTGCGCACGAGYGTCGCGGCCACCGGAGGGCACGGAGCCGTCACACACACGCGCGTGTGCCCGCAGGGAATCCCGGCGGAGCCGTCTGGAGATGTCCCAGTGCCACCCCCCGCCCGGGCGGTGCCACCTGGAGAGGTGACACACGCCTGGTGACCTCTCCCAGCGCTTGGCTGCTCCGTGGGGAACAGCTCTGCCTCGAGCTGAGCTGGGATTGGGTTTAGTCCGCGGCCAAAACTCCTCCCTGGTCCTGCCCTGGGCACGGTCCTGACAGCCCGAGGAGAGATTGGTGGGGATCAATGGGGTTTTTGTGGGGATTGATGGGGTTTTTGTGGCGATTGATGGGGTTTTTGTGGCGATTGATGGGGGTTTTGCGGGGATTGATGGGGTTTTTGCGGGGATTGATGGGATCTCTTCTCAGATGAGAGATTTGTGTGGCTATTGGAGATATTTGGGTGGGTATTTGAGGGTTTAATGCAGATATTTGGGATATTTGTGTGAATTGATGAGGTCCTGTCTCAGTCTTCTCCCGGGACAAACCATATCCAGCTCCCACAGACTGGGAGGTGCTCCAGACCCCAAATCACCTTCGTAGCCTCCTCTGGCCCCACTCCTGGACCTCTCTGGTCCCGAGGAGCCCAGACCTGGACACAGCACCCCAGATGTGCCTCACCCGGGCAGGGCAGAGGGGCAGGATCACCCTGTGTCCTGCTGGCACTGCCCTTCCCGATGTCCCCCAGGATTCCATCGCCACCAGGACCCCCGGGATTCACTGCTGGGCAGGAACAGCCCCACCCCGGACCCCTGATCACCCCTGTGATGACACCGGCGTGTTCGCCCCGTGGTTTCACGCACATCTGCACAGCTCACACGTGAATTCACATCCGTGCTCACCCCTGTCATTTCTCACACATCTGTGCGCTCTCACATCTGGCGCGGGCGGCCCAAAAACACCCTCGGTGCCGGTTTCCCTCCGGAACGCTGCACCACGTGCCCGCTTCAAAGATGGCGGCAGCGGCGTCACCCGCCCGGATGGCCGAGGAAAGCGAGTCCGGGCGGAAGTGAGCTCGGCCGGAAGTGGGTCCTGCCCGAATTGGGTCCCCCACAGGCGGATGCGCAGGGCCTGGCGGCGCGGAGCGATGGAGGCCGGCGGCCACGGTGAGAGGGCGCGGGGTCGGGGGGGATCCTGGAGGGGTCCGGGGGAGGCTGCGGGGTCCCTCTCCAGCGGGGCAGAGCCCCCTCGCTGACCCTGCGTGTCCCCCCACAGGGCAGGAGGCCGAGGCGGGCGGCCATGGCGGCCACAAGAAGAAACACAAGAAACACAAGAAAAAGCACAAGAAGCGGCACCACCACGAGGCGGGGCCGTCGCCGGGTCCCGAACCCCCCCGGCAGCCCCGGCTGCGGCTGAGGATCAAGCTGGGGGGGCAGATCCTGGGCACCAAGAGGTGAGGAGGGAGCTGGGGGGTCCGGGGGCACCGAAATGTGGGAGGAGGAGGAGGAGGGGGAAGCCTGGGCCGGGCATGGCTCCGTGTCCCCCCTCACCGGGACCCCCGTAACTCCTCTCTTTCCCCACAGTGTCCCCACGTTCACGGTGGTCCGTGAGGGGCCGCACTCGCCATCCCCCTCCCCGCTGCTGGCGGGGGACGAGGAGGAGCCCAGCGAGGGGGTCCCTATCGAGCAGTACCGRGCCTGGCTGGGTGAGTTGAGGGGATCACAGGGGCTCGGAGTGAGGGCTGGGTGGGGACAGGGGTGACCTGGACCCCTCTYGTGGCTCCGGTGTGACCCTGGGTAACCCTCACCCTCTGTGACTGTCCCCATGCTGGCCCCCCTCAGATGAGGACAGCAACCTGGCCCCCTCCCCACTGCCCGAGCTGGACCCTGAGAACTGCTTCCCTCCCCGAGAGGAGGGCGAGGAGGAGGAAGAGGAGGAGGAGGAGGAAGAGGAGGAGGAGGAGCGGCGCTGGCTGGCAGCCCTGGAGAGGGGGGAGCTGGACGACAACGGCGACATCAAGAGGGAGGTGGACGAGTCCCTTCTGACGGCCCGGCAGGTCAGGGGGCACGAGGGGCAAGGCTGAGGGGGGCAAGGGAGCTGCTGGGGGTGCTGGAACTGGTGGGGACTGGACTGGGGGGGGCTCTGGGGACACTGGGACAGGGCTGAGGGATGGCTGGGGGGTTCTGAGGGAGCTGCAAGGACCCCAGGACTGGTGTGGGCAGAGCTGGAGCCATCAGGGACCCAGTCCTGAACCCTCGGGGAGCTCTATAGCTGGCGGAGGGCAAGTTTAGAGCCCTGGGGAGGGGCCGTGCATGGATCTGTCAGTCCCTCATCCCCACCCTGACACCCCCATGTCCCCCCAGCGTGCGCTGCTGCACAAGCAGCAGAGCCAACCCCTGCTGCAGCTGCCCATGGGCGCCAAGGCCAAGGAGGTGACGGAGGAGATGCGGGAGAAGCGGGAGGAGCGGGCGCGGCGCCGGCGGCTCCAGGCCGCCCGCAAGGCCGAGGAGAGCAAGAACCAGACCATCGAGCGCCTGACCCGCACCCACAAGGCCAAGGTGAGGGCCCTKCGCGAGCGCCGCGCCCGGCCCGCGCCCTGCCCCGTCGTGCACTACCGCAGCGCCGCCGACGGCGTCACCGTGTCCTTCCCCGCGGGGCTGCCGCTGCCGCTGCCCGCCGCCACCGCCCCGCCCGTGCCCCCCGCCCAGCCCTGCGCCGTGCCCGGCTGCCCCAACCCCAAACGCTACAGCTGCGCCCGCACCGGCCGCCCGCTCTGCAGCCTGGGCTGCTACCAGCGCAACCTGCAGCTGCTGCAGATGGCGGGGTGACCCCTCTGGAGGGCTACGGATTCTCCCCGGGGGCTACAGAGCCTCCCCATGGACACAGGGACCACCCACACTGCAGTCTGGGCTGCTGCTGCCACAATCTACGGCTGCTGCAGACACCAGGGTGCCCCCCTTGGGGCTATGGACCCTTGGCCATGGAGACAAAGGGCCAGAACAGGGCTTCCAGACCCTACAYGTGAACACAGGGAGTTTCAGAGGACTCTGGATTCTCCGCATGGACACAGAGGRTTGGAAGACAAACTTGTAGACACTYTGCTGTGGACTTGGAGGGCTGCAGGGGACTCCAGATCCTCCACATGGATATAGAAGGTCAGAACTCCCAGCCCTCTGCCCTGGATACAGAGGCTTTGGCCACTCCATGTGGACATAAGGGAGTAGGACGGCTTCAGCTCCTCATGGACACAGGGGACTCTGGTTCCTCCAGCTCAATATGGACAGCGGGGATGTGGAGCTCCGGAGGGCYCCAGCCCCTCCACCGCAGACACAGKGTTGGGGACCCCAGCAGGGGCTGAGGGTGGTCCTGGGGGGATAAAGGAGGTCCCAGAGAAGAGCAGGACCTGGTGTTATAGAGCTGATTAAAGGCTGTTGGTGAAGGAACCGTGTTTGTGTCTGCTGGAATGGGGGAGACATTATGGTACAGTCCGGTACCCCCCGGGAGCACAATGGTATAGACCACCCTCCCTGGGCAGCGCTGTGGAAGARCCCACCGGTCTGGTGGGCGGGGCGCTCTCCGGCAGCGCCCATTGGCTGGGACCCTGCCCAGCGAAGAGCGGCGACGCTGATTGGTCAGCCGCCACGCCAATCAGACGGACGGAGCCCTGCCCGCGCGCGCATTGGCTGTGCAGCATCGAGTGCCCGCCCCGGGGCGGGGCGAGGGAGGCTGCGCCCTCCGGCCGGCGCAGGGCTGAGCTGCCATTGGTTGGGGTCGCAGTCAATCACGGCCTCAGAGCGGTGCTCCGCTTTCGGTTGGTCGCGGCTGCCGTCAATCACGCAGGGGGCGGGGCTCGGCCCCTTTGTCTCTGTTGTTGGGCGTGAGGCTCGGGCAGACGGCGCGTGATTGGCTGCGGCCGGGCGGTGACGGCGGCGTGGATTGGCTATCGGCT
>NW_026623339.1:2115131-2145967 GCF_030028575.1 Malurus melanocephalus | reverse complement strand
AGGGGGCCTGGGCCGCACTGCTGGGCCGGCAGCACCCGCAGGTACCGGGCGGGCCGGGGCGGGGGGGCCGCGCGCGGGGCCGCGGTGACGGTGCGGCCGTGCCCGCAGGCCCGGGAGTTCTGCCCGGGGGTGAACAACCGGCCCTATGTGTGCGAGACCGGGCACTGCTGCGGGGAGAGCGGCTGCTGCACCTACTACTACGAGCTGTGGTGTGAGTGCAGGGGTTACCGGGGAAAACGGAGGGGATCAGGGGCTCCTSGGGGGGCTGATGGCTTCGACAGGATCCGGGACTCCCGGGGGCGTCCTGCGACTCGCAGAAGTCGGGGGATCTGGCGGGGCTCAGGGCTCCATGTGAGTCCTGCGGGAACTTGGCGGGGGGACGGCAGAGACTGAGAGCTCCGAGGAAAATCGGGGCCTCTGGGGCGGTCCTGTGGCTCAGGGGGCCTGGGCGCTTCCAGGCAGATTCGAGGCTCAGGGAGATCTGGKACAGTGGGAGGACTGAGGGTTCTGGGAGGTTGCGGGAGCTGCAGGCAGATTCCCYCCATGGGAACGGGGGCTCTGTGTGAGGGTGACCCCGCTGCCCTGCGCCCCCATTCCCGCAGGGTTCTGGCTGCTCTGGACCATCCTGATCCTGCTGAGCTGCTGCTGCGCGTTCCGGCACCGCCGGGCCAAGCTGCGCCTGCAGCAGCAGCAGCGGCAGCGTGAGATCAACCTCATCGCCTACCACGGTGCCTGCCACTACCCYCCTTCCGCGGGGGACCTCCGTGAGTGAGGGGCTTCTGCACTTCCCCTGTCCTCCCCAGTCCCTGCCCTCCATGGGGGACCTCCAGCACCTCACATATGTCACCCCCCAGCCCCTCGTACCCCACCGCCTTCCCGGGGGTTTCAGTGGGTCAGAACCCTCCATGTCACCCCCACTCCCTCCTTAAGGGACCTCAGCGAATGAGGGATCCCTACATCCCTGCAAACCCCCATCCCCCGACCCAGCCCAGCCCTTTCCTAGATCCCCCCCAGCCCCGTCCCTCCTCCCAGTACGCCCCCATCCCCACATTCCCCCCAGCTTTGCCCTGTGCCAGGCTGTGCCCTCCCCCTCCATCCCCTCGGGGCCGTTTCCCGGTGCCCGCCGGTATCCCGGGCATCCCCCTGACTCCGCCTCTTTGTCCCCCCAGGGCTGCTGGCCTCCTTCAAGCTGCCGGCGTACGAGGAGGTGGCGCAGCGCCCMGGGACGCCGCCGCCGCCCTACAGCCCCGGGAGCCCCTCGCTGTCCCCCGGCTCCTCAGGGGGCTGCAGCTCCTGCTCGTGCGGCTGCTCCTGCGCCTCCTCCCCCAGCAGCTCCTCGCTCTCGGCACCGGGCACCGACGAAACGGACCCGGAGCCTGGCCCGGGCCCGGGGGATGGCAGTGCCGGCCGTGACGGCGGCTCCAGCAGCACCGGTACTGGTGTCAGCTGGGACCTGCCCCCGCCCGAGGAGCCGCCCGCCCGCGGGGGACCCCCCAAACAAGTCCCCCGGGACTTCTGCGAGGCCGAGGGCCGCCCTTGCTCTGACACCGAGGGGGGTGAGGAAGGGAGGAGCGGGATGGTGCCAGGGGATGGGGGCGGGCGGCACCGGCGGCTCACAGGGGATTCAGGAATCGAGGTGGGCCGGGGCCCGGAGGAGGAGGAGGGCGAGCCCGAGAGCTGCGGGGGACCGGGGGATGGTGGGGGGCCCGGCTCACCTGTGCTGCCTGTCTGAGCCCGCCCCAGGACCCCCAACTGGGGTCTGGACTCAACACAGAGCCCCTGGGGGCCCCTCACCCTGACTGACACCCACCCTGCAGCGTGATGGGGTCCTGCTGAAGCCCCCTCCCCTCTGAACTGCTTCTGGGGCCTCCCCCCCGATCCCGGTGCTGCTGCCCAGGGGGGCCCCATTGCCGGGGGGTGCCCAAGGCCGTTGGGGTGGGTGGTCCCGACACATTCTCTCACCATTAAAGAGATGTGCAAATACCATCGCCCCTTGTGCTTGGTGCATTGGGCTGGGTGGGGACCCCCAACGCCACAGGGTGGGGGCAAAAACACCCCCCACCATGGCACAGGGGGCACCAGTCKGACCTGGGGCCAGCAAAGGGGACACTGACACCCTGACATGGGCAGCGAGAGGCCACAGTTGTGGAGATTTATTCCAGGGGAGGCAGGGGGGCTTCGGCACAGCCCCCCCAGCACCTCCCCTGGCCCTGAGCACGCCGGGTGGGTGGGGGACATGGGGACCCCCCCGCACTAATAGTCCTCGGCCATGGCCAGCACGACTAGCGCAGACCAGCCGGCGAAGGGGTGACAGCCCTGCCCGGCCCCGTCACTGTCCCGGTAGTGCTCCCAAAGGAAGCCGGTGGCCTCGTACTGCCGGAACACGTTGGCCACCAGGTTGTGGCGCAGCTCCCGGTACAGCTCGGCCGCACGTTCCCGGTGCGGCCCCGCCGCCTGTGCGTAACCGTGCAGCGCCCGCAGCGCCAGGAAGTTGATGTTGACCCAGATGGAGCCGCGCCAGTACGGAGGGTCGTGCTCGGTGTTGCGGCGCAGGTACCAGGGGCTGTCGCGGGCCAGCGAGCGCAGGCCAAAGGGCGTCCAGAGCTGCCTCTCGCTGCGCATGGAGCCCAGGAGYGCCGGCAGCCGCGGCGAGTCCGCTCGGAGCAGCTGCAGCAGCAGCGGGAACAGGCTCACATAGCCCAAAGCACCCACGAACTGCGGCCGCGGCGCCTCCCGCACCTCCCGCCGCAGCTGCGGGGCCGGGGGGGGCCTGCCGGGCACGGGGGCCGGGCGGTGCCAGCGCAGCGCCACAGCCGCGCTGTGGTTGCCAAAATCGGCRAAGGTGCCGAGCTCAGGTGCCCAGTGCAGCCGGTCCAGCAGCTCGTTGTCGCTCAGGGTGTCGGCCATGTCGCGATAGGGCACGTGGGGCTCGCCCAGGCGCTCGGCCAGCGCCGCCAGCACGCGGGCACCCAGCGCCATCCAGCAGCGCAGGTCCAGGTGCCGCTCCTGCGCAGACGGGTGGGAGGCTCGGGGGTAATCGTCCAGCCCCGACGCCAGCGTCTTGGGGTTCAGGAAGCGCTCGGGGTCGGTGTCGCGGCCACGCCAGCGGAAGGTGAAGGGCTCTGGGCCGGCCTGGGTGCGGTTCAGCCACTCGAACCAGGCGCGCAGGCGCGGGGAGAGGCGGCGCAGGTAGGGGAGGGGTGCATCGGGCAGCAGCCGCTCCAGAGCCAGCAGCAGTGTCGGGGGGTTCGCCGTCTCGCTGTGCTGCAGCACAAACTCGGGGGGCACCCGGGCCCGCGCCTCRTCCCCCAGGATCTGCTCCCGCGGGATCCAGCCGTCGGCGTTCAGGAGGTCGAGCCAGTGGGCGAGGATGTCACGGGCCAGCGCAGGGTCCCAGCGGCTCAGCAGCAGCAGGTGGAAGCCCTCATCCCACAGGAAGCCACGTGGGAAGCAGGAGCGCGAGGGCACGGCCGTGAACAGCATGGACTCGGCGCCGGGCACCGGCTCCTCCTGGTGCTCYGAGCGCAGCAGGGAGCGGCCATGGAAGAAGCCGATCCCGCCCAGCATCTCGCTGAGAGCGGCCTGGGYGAAGCGGCGCTGCGGGAGGGACACCCCACGTGCCCCCAGCTTGAAGGTGTCCTCGAAGCGTTGCTCGAAGGCAGCCGCGTGCCGGGCCAGTGCCGCGCTCAGCACCGGCCCCGCCAGCCGCCCCTGCCGCGCCCCCGCTGCACTGCCCGACTCCAGCGTCACCTCCAGCACCGCCGGTGGCTCCAGCGTCACCTGGTGCAGCAGGAGCTGCCCCCGCGGGGGCTCCCCGGGCAGCCCCCCGGTGCTGGACACCCCGAAGAAGCGGCGGCGGGGCCGGCCCGGCGGGGAGAATATGGAGCTGTCACGGAGGCTCTGCCGGACCAGGTCGGTGAGACGGTGCAGGCCCGGCACCCCCGCAGCCAGGAAGTTGTAACTGGGGGAGACAGGAGAGTCAGAGATGGGGGACATGGTGGGGACATGAGAAACAGGACATGGGGGTAGATGGAGGGGACATGTGAGGATGGAGGGGATACAGAGTTTGGGAGCTGCAGCCCAGAGACTCACCTGGCGTACTTGGTCCCCTCCCCGCCCTCCCCAGTGGGGGGCAGGAAGGTGACGGTGAAGTCCCCAAGCTCCTCCGCCGTCCCTGCCACAGCCGCCAGCCGTGTCCCGTTCTCCAGCACCGGCCTCARCGTCCCCTGCCCATCTGTGGCCACGTAGAAGAAGAGGGACAGGAGAGGGGCTGGGCCCTTGCCCTGGGGAGGAGAAAGAGGAGGAGGAGGCGTGTGACAAAAGCTCCCCGGCATCCCAACCCCTCTCCCACCTTCATCCCCTCACCTCCATCTTTGCTGTGACCCGCCAGCTCCAGTCGCCGCCGTGATCTCCCCCGGGCTGTKTCACAAACTCGGTTTTCAGCACCAGCCCCTCATCGCGGATCTCCTGCACGCCGAAATTCTCCCCGTCGTGCATCAGCCACCCGTATCGCGACACGCCGTCGTTCTGCTCGCTCGTGTGCCGCAAGTTGCTGCCGTGTTGGAGCCACATCAGTCCTGAGGGGGCGGGGGGGGGTGTCAGGGGCGGCTCTCGGGGTGGGAACGGGGCCGGACAAGCCCCAGGGTGAGGCAGAGCCCCCCGCGCCCCTCACCGGTCACSACAGCGCGCGGGCTCCGCGTCTTCATCCCGAAATAGACGTGAGGCCGGTACGTGCCCCAAAAGTAGGCGGGCGATGCGAGGGGYCCGGTGGAACCGGCGGGGACGGCGKGGGGCGCGGGGTGTGGGGTGACGAGGCGGGACGCTTCGCTCCACCGCTTCCATTCGGCCGCCGCCGCCGCCAGACCCAGAGCCAGCGCTGCCGCCGCCGCCGTAAGCGCCAGCGCCGTTCGGCCCCGCCCGGAGCCCCGCTGTGGCTGYTGCTGTTGCCGAAGTTTCGGGTCCCGGTCCCGTAGCCGCTCTCGGGGCCGGTCCCGCGGTCCATCCCCGCCACGCCGCCGCCGCTCGCCCGCCATCGAGGCAGTCGCTGYCGTGACGTTCCCGTTTCGCGACGGGGGGGAGAGGCGAATCACGCGAGCGTCCCCTGCTGGCCTGGAGGAGCTCACGCAGTTCGGTCCTCCAGGGACCCCGCTCAACCCAAACCGGCCCCGAGGGGACAGCGACACCGCASAATGTCCCCAAGCCCCCTGCCACCCAGTCCACGCGCCTCACGTCCGCTTTATTGTGCCCGTTGATCTCCCCTCAACCTCTCGGGGATAACCAAAGCACATCCGTGGACTCCCAGCCTTCCTTAGGACCACCCAGGACACCCCAGCTGTCCTGCCAAGAATTCCAGTTAGATCCTACCCACCAGCAACTGGTCCCAGCTGAAATCCCAGGATCACACCSCAGTGAAGCCAGACCCGCACCCACAGACACAGCCACGGCCATGRTGTTGCCAGGTTTATTCTGGGTCAGCCCTCGGGGCTGTTCCCGACGCACGGGAGCCCCGGCACACGCCAGCGGCGGGCGCGGTGCAGCCGCAGGGACAGCCACTGCTGCTGGCTGCCCGGGAACGGGGATTCGGGACGGAACGGGAGATCGGCCTCCGGAGTCAGCGGGGGTGTCCCTGGGATTGTGCCYGGCCCCTCCAGAGGGTCCAGCCCAGGGAGAGGATCCATGGATGGTTCCAGGGGGTGGGCGCCTTCGTCCGAGCCTGGGGAGGGATGGATGGGCTGCAATACTGGATCCTGCTCCTGGTGGGGATCCCTATCCCCATCCCAGTTCCCACTCCAATCCCATTCCCATCCTTGTCCCTCTCCCTATCCCCATCCATCTTTGTCTCAGTCTTTCTCCCCATCCTTATCCCACCCTGTCCCATCCCTTTCCCACCCAACTCGTCTCATCCCAATCTCACCCCACTTCAACCCATCCCATTCCATTTTATCCTCATCCCACCCCATCCCATTTCCATCTCACCCCCATCCCAGCCCACCCCCGCCCTGTCTCCTCCCATCCCACCCCGTTCCCACCCATTCCAGCCCATCCCGCTCTCACAGCAGCGCCGGAGGCCTCGCCAGCCCCGAGGGGGCCCCCCCAGCCCCCCTGGCTGCTGCAGGAGGCACCGCACTGCCGTGTCCGTGTGCCGGAAGACGCAGAGGGCCCGCAGCGCCTGCCGGGCCTCGGGAGCCAGCCCGGAGCGCTCCGAGCACACCAGATCYTGCACCGCCTCGAAGTCCCGCCGGAGCTGCAGGGCACCCTGCAGGCTGGGATGGGGGTCAGGGTGGGCATGGCACCCCTGGAATCCCCATCAGGACCCCCAACACCACCACCATGCTCTGGGACCACCATAAAGACCACAGCACCACCATCAGACCATCAGGACCYCCACAACTGCCCACGGAACCCAGGCACTGCCACCAGGATCCCCAGGACCTCCACTGGGATCCCAAACTGCCACAAGGCCCCCTGCCCTGTCATAGGAGTGCCACCATGCCACTGGAACTCCTGAAGTTGCCACAAATCCCTGGCACTGCCCACTGGGACCCCCAAACTGACATTGGGCCCATCAGCCTCATCTCTGGGACCCCCAGGATCTCTGGGACCCCTGGCACTGCCCACCCACCACCAGCTGTGCTTCTGGCTGTGTCCCCCCATCCCCAGTACCTGAATTTGATCCGKCGGGTCAGGATATGATCCATCCATGCCTCCAGGAAGGCCGTGGTGACCCGTGCCAAGGTGGGTGCCTGGGCATCGTGGGGCAGAGCCTGGGCCCCCTGCAGCACCTGCCCCAGCACCGCCTGCACCGCGGCGGCCGCGTACGCGCTGGGGGAGCTGGGCAGCTCTGGGGGACACAGGAACACCACTCAGTGACTCCCCAAAGCTCCCCTTGAGCACCCCACATCCCCCCTGGCCCCAACACCCACCGGCACGTGGCCCAAGCCGCCAGTGCCGGCCCAGTGGCATTGTCTGGTCAAAGATCTCGGCCGAGAGCCGCTTGCAGCTGGTGGAGAACATCCGGAGCACATCCCCGGAGAAGAGCTGGGACACAGGGAGACACAGAGTGACAGAGGGTGACACAGGGTGACAAAGGAGGGGGCTCAGGACCCGCTTCTCTAGGTCCCCCCATACCTGGATGCTGTTGGTCACGTCGTGGATCTGCCGGCACAGCTGGAGYTCCCATGGGGTCCCCGGGATCGGGAGTGCCTCATGGGGGGTGTCCCCATGGGCGTCCCCTGGCTCTGGGAAGGTCCCGCTCACCTGCAGCATCAGCTGCTCCGCCTCTGCCTTCAGCACCTGGAGGGGGATGGGTGCAGTGAATCCAGCCCCACTGTGTCCCCCCAGCCCCCTTGTCCCCCCAGAGCCTCGTGCCCCCTGTGCCCCCGTACCTGCAGGTCTCCCTGGGTGAGCAGCAGGAACTGAGGCAATGCCCAGGCCGCCAGGTACCGTCCRGCCCGGCCCGTCAGCCACGCGTGGGCGGCCTCCACCACCGCCAGGCACCGGCCCAGCACCTGCAGCCGCAGGCAGAGACCCCCGGGAGGGGCTGCGGGTGGGGGTCAGCACAGAGAGGACCCCTGGACCCCCCCCCCCGACCCCACTAAACCCCTCTCACCATGGGGGCGGGCGGGCAGCAGGCGCAGGCAGCGCAGGGCGAGTGCCAGGGCTGGGAAGAGGYGCCGGAGCTGCTGGGCTGTGCGGCTGCATGCCGGCCCTGGGGGGCCTCCTGGGACCTCCAAGCACTTGTCTGACAGCCCCGAGCCCAGAGCACGGGTAAAATCTGGAGGAGAAACAGTCAAAAGATGCCAACAACTCCCCACCAGTACCYCACCCCATACCCCACATCCAACACCTCACAGCGTACCCCATTCTCTCACCCCATATCCACACTGTGCCCCCCACACTGTACCATAAAGCTCACACCCCAAACCGCACCCTGTACCCCCTGTACCCCACCCTGTGATCTCCCGACCCCTCCTACCTGTGTCCAAGCTGCAGAGGACGCTCCGGCACAGCAGGCGCAGGCAGAGCCTCCCCAGCTCCTCCTGGCACTGGGGGGGCACACGGGCTGCAGGGGGACATGGGGGGTCAGGGCAGGGCAGGGATACCCTGCAGCAGCCCCTCACATCCCCCGTATCCCCACATACCCACAGCGAGTGCACGGCTCAGCTCCTGTGCCGCGGTGACRGTGGCACTGGGGGTGGCAGGAGGGGTGCCCAGGCTGTCCTCCAGCGCAGAGCCAGCAGCCTCCCAGAGCAGCAAGCGGTACCGGGCACTCAGCACGGTGGCTGCGGGGCCGCGGGCAGCGTCCAGCCACCGCACGGCCTTCCAGCCACCTGCACTGCCCGGCCGCAGTCCTGGGGTCAGCCCCAGGGGTTCGGGACTTTCGGACAGCACTGGCTGCCACAGGCTGTCAGCTGAGGCCACCAGTGCCCCAAAAACGTGTCCCATCAGCTCCTCATCCTCCTGGCACAGTGCTTGCAGCTCAGCCGCCAGCCCTGGTGGCACCTCTGCTCCAGAAGGTTCAGTGTCTGTCTCCATGCCCATCCCCATAGCACTGTGCTCTGGTGTCCACGGCACCACCACGTCCTCCCAGCAGACATGTCCATCCCTGATGTCCCCCTCCCGGGGCCACAGGAGGTTGTGAAGCCTCTGGGCTACAGCCTGGCCGCGCTTGGCTGCCAGCAGCCGCAGCACATCACCCACTGTGAAGATGCTGGGGACCTTCACCTCGGGGCCCAGCTCCTCWGCCAGCCCCTGCACCACACGGTTGTAGATCTCCAGCCCCTGGAAGAGGTCAGCTAGGCACTCAGAGGTCGGGGCAGGGATGCTGGGGTGGCCGAGCTCCCGCAGCCGTCCCTCGATGTGCTGTCCGGTCAGGCGTGCGGCCATCAGGGCGGGCAGCAGCAGCGCCCACCGCATGTGCAGCACGGCCTCGCCCCGGCGCCGCGGCAGCGCCCGCAGCCACGCGTCCGCCCGCAGCCGCCGCAGCAGCGCGGCCCAGTGCCCCGCGTGCGCCCGCAGCTCCAGGCACAGCTCCCGCAGCGCCGGCGTGGGGTCTCCGGGCTCTCCGGGCCCCGGCAGCGCCAGCAGCTGCCGCACAAAGTCGGAGGAGGCCTTGAGGCGTCGGGTGAAGTCACGGGCCAGGCGGAGCTGGTGGCGGTGCTGCAGCAGGCCGTGCAGGGACGCGCCGCGCTCTCCCACACGCTGTCGCACCGCGTCCTCGGAGAAGTCACCGGCGCCACCGGGATGGGGTCGCACGTGTCCCTGGAAAGTCTCGGTGCGAGGGTCCTCCCAGACACAGAGGCAGCGGCGCAGCCCCAGGAAGCTTTGCTCCAGCGGGACCACGATGGACGCTGCTTCATCCTCGTCCTCCTCATCGTCATCRTCGCCGTCACCGCGCCGGTCTGACCGCGGGGACAGCAGGCGCCGCAGCCCCGGTGTGACACAGCTGCGTAGCATGGCCTCTGCCCGCTGCAGGGAGCGYGCCAGGGGCCCCCGCGACCCGCCTGGAGAGCACGGGACCCTCAGGGTGGGGCAGGGACCCTGGTGTAGGGTGCAGATCCCCTATTGCGCAGTACAGAACCACAGTGTGGGGCAGCCCCTGTCCACACCGCCCCATTGCCACCCTAACCCTAAGACCTGCAGGACCCCATTAAGTTTCCCACAGATCCCCCAGAACCGCACAGCCCCTTGGTGTCCCTGCAGCCCCTCACGACCGGGGTCCCCACAGCCCCCCACACGCCATCAATTCCCCCCACAAGGACTCTGGACCTCATTAGAGTCCTCCGCACCCCCCCAGGACCATGCACCCCGAAGCCTCCCAGAACCCTTGCACCCCGTTGCGGTCCCYGCAGCCCCCAGAGGTCTCACCGGGCTCGGGGGGCTCTCCGCGGGCAGCCCCATTGCCCGGTCCCGGCCGCGCCGTCAGCAGCAGCAGGATGAGGCCGCCCAGGCCCGCGTCGCCCACCTGGAGGGGTGAGGRGGGACTGAGGACCCCCGGGCCAGGGCGAGGGGCGTGGCCACCGCCTGACCCCGCCCACCACCGCACGGCCACGCCCCCTCCCGCCGCAGCCGCGCCTCAGCCCCGCCCCCATCGAGCTCCTCCATGACCACGCCCCCAGGGTTGATTCGGTCACGCCCCCAGCCAGAGCTCGCCACGTTGGCCACGCCCCCCCGCTCCGCCCCCTGTGCCGTTGCCATGGAGACGCCGCACCGCCCGGGCCCGCGTCCCCCCGCTCACCCCGTTACCGGCCCTGCCCCGCCGCTGCCCCGTGAGGGGTGTCCGAGCCCCGCTCCTCCCCGCGGCCTCACCTGTAGGCAGAGCTCTTCGCCGCTCCGCTCAGCGCCGCCGGCGTCCATGCCGGGCCATCCCGGGGGCGGCGGCGGCAGCAAAGAGGCTTAGGCCGCGCCCTCACTAATCCCGGGGGCTGGGCCAAGCTGGCGGCCAGGAGGGGCCCGGCGTGGAGGGCGGAACGATCGGCGGGGGGCGGCCGGACCGTCAGCCTTGGCGCGG
This sequence comes from Malurus melanocephalus, assembly GCF_030028575.1. Lineage (NCBI taxonomy): Eukaryota > Metazoa > Chordata > Aves > Passeriformes > Maluridae > Malurus > Malurus melanocephalus. The sequence continues at coordinate 2,135,457 of NW_026623339.1, read as the reverse complement.
GCGGGAACGGCGGGAGGGGATGTGCAGCTCCAGTCCCGCTCGGTGCGGGCCCTTGAGGCCGCCGTCCTGCCCGCATCCAACATGGCGGCCGGGCGGCGTCAACCGGAGCCGTGACGCTTTTCCGGYAGATCCCGTGACACGGTTCTAATCGCGGCGGCGGCGGCGGCCCGTGGCGATGCGGGGCTCGGGCGGGACCCAGGAGCGGGACGGGCCCGGCCTGGGCGGCTTCGGCTTCGGAGCTGCCCCCGCTGCCTGCCCCTGGGGCTGCACCCCCGGTCCCGCTGGCTGGAGCGGTGGTACGGGCCGTGGCAGGGCTGGGAGTCCGGAGTGGGGCCCGGTGGCGGCCCGGTTTCGGTTCCGCCTCCGCCGGCTCATGGCTGTTTYTGCTTCCCACAGCGCCGTTCTGCCCCCGGCACCGCATGTCCAGCCTCGCCGACCTCCCGGTGCCGCCGCAGGGCCCCTCCCAGACAGCGATGGAGTACATGATGGGAGAGATGTGTCTGCTTTGGGATGGCGGTGAGTCGGGCGGGGGCTGCGGGGCGGTCCCTGTGCYCGGGAGTTGCCCGGGACAGGGGGCAGTGGGTAGGGACTGCCGGGGTTCGATGCTTGAGACTGCTTYTCACGCCCCCCGTTCTCCTGCCAGGCCCCAGCGTGGATTACTATCAACTGGGGGATGACGATGACGATGSCAATGATGATTACAATTACGACGAGGACGGGTTCGACATAGATTATGAAGGTGGGGTGGATTACTGGGACGTTCCCGTCGCGGAGGGGTCCATTCCSTACAGCTACTGCGGCTTCCGCAAGTCCTTCCTGTCCTCGGAGCCTCCCCGGACCTCTCCCACMGCCCTGGATGCGCGGCTGGACCGGCTGCCCACACCCTGCCGGGCCCCGCTCACGGCAGAAGTAGGGAACATCCCCGCCGCCCCTCGGGTTGRGTGGTGCCGGATTGATGTCAGGAGAAGGGTTCTGACTCAGGGTATCCCCCCTGCAGGAAGCCGAGAGGAATGCGCAGGAGCTGGTGGAGGAGGRGGAGCGGGCAAAAAAGAAAGCGGAGAAGAAAAAGCAGAAAAAGAAGGTGAGTGAGCCCTGGAAAGGGTCACTGCCACCCCCTGGAGATTGGGGTCACTGCCTCTTGTTGGGATGCTGCCAGCAGGTCCCTGAGCTTGGGGGTCGCGTGGCTGGGGGCTGAGGGTGGTGGGGTTGTGAGAGCTCCTTTTCTTTGCTGACACCTGCTCGTGGTTCCACGTTCTCTCTTTCCAGAAGCAAAAAGACCGAAAGAAACGTGAGAAACTGGGTCAAGAGCTAAAGAACAAAGAGAACACTGATCCGGTAAGTGACCACTTTAGCCCCCTCGTGTTGTTCTAGGGGTCCCCAGAGCTGGGGCTCAGACACCTTACCCCTCCTTCTCCTTGCAGAGCCCCCTGAGTGGCCCTGTGGGCACTGGGCCCCCACCCAATGGCRCTGAGAAGGAGGGATGCTGCCCCAARCCCTYCCYGTGCCCTGGGGACTCCACAGCCCTCCCGGGAGAGCCTGGGCTGGAGGACACGGAGGTGACAGAGGTGACGGAGGGTCTCCTCAGGGGGGCTATCTAGGGGTGAGGGTCCCAGGGCTCTGCCTGACCAATCCTYCCTTCTCCCCCAGGAGGAGCTGGACCTGAGCTGCAGCTTTGTCTGCAAAGCRCGGGAGAAGGCGGGGGTCCGGCTGCCCCCTCCGGGCAGTGACCGGTCCCCTGGGACACAGAACATGGAGCCAGGCAGGAGGGTTCCAGAAAAGGAGAAGGGGAGCCCTGGGGAGAGGCAGAGATCTGTCCCCCCCCAGCCCCTCCAACCCAGGGTCCCCAGCCCCAGCACGCTGGCACAGAGCCTGGCGCTCGCAGGTCAGTGCAGGGACACCCTGAAGGGAAGGAGAGGGCATTGGAGGCTCTCCTTGCTTCTCCCCTGCCCTGTGGGGCTGTGCCAGGGTGGCTGTCCCTCCCTGGGGAGGTCTGTGTCCTCGCTAAGCACCCCTGTGTCACCTCCCCAGGCCATGGCATCGCGGCGGCCCAGTTAGGCCAACACACCGAGGCTGTTTGGGCTTTCACTCTCGCCCTGGAGCTGAATCCCCATGAGCACCGGTGAGGAGAGGGGTTTTGGGGTAGCCCAGAGGGTTCTGGGGTGTTCGGGATGGGCCACAGTGACCCCCCATCCCCACAGGCTCCTRGGGAACCGCTCGTACTGCCTGGAGAAGCTGGCTCGGTACGAGGAGGCGCTGGCGGATGCGGAGGCGGCGCTGGAGCTGCAGCCGGGCTGGCCCAAGGGCTCTTTCCGCAAGGGCAAGGCCCTGCGGGGGCTTCAGGTACCTGGGTGGCTCCAGGGACTTTGGGGCTGGGCTGTAGGGGGCTGGGGTCTTGTGGGGGGACTGAAGGAGGGGGGCCTGGTGGGTGTCGTGGCTGGGTGAGAGGCTACAGGGGGCCAGGAGTGGTTRTGGGGCTTTTAGAGTGGCTGCGGGGTGCTGTGGGCTATTGATGGGACCAAATTGGGGCCCTTGGAGTGCCAGTGGGCTGGGCAGGGGGCTGAGGGGTTCCAGGGGGGCTGGGTGGTGGCTGTGGGGTGCTATGGCTGCGTGTGAGGGCTGATTGTGTTAATGTGAGTTTGGGCTGGGGGGTGCCAGGGCTGGGCAGGGCACTGGGGATGCTGCAGGGTGTTAGTGGGGTGGGGTGAAGTGAGTCTGGGGGATGTCATTGAGGCTTTGAGGTGCCATTTGGGCCGGGTGGGGGTTGTGGGGTGCCCGTGGGACCGGGCAGGAGGCTGCAGGTGCCCTCCGGCCCSCAGCGCTACGCCGAGGCCGCGCGCATCTTCGAGGAGCTGCTGCTGCAGGACGGGGCCTATGCTGAGGCAGCCACGCAGCTGGAGGCCTGCCGGGCCCTGCTGCAGGTGAGACCCCCTTTCCCAAACCCCCATCCCCTGCCCCCCGTCCCGCCGTGCCCCCCACGCCTCACCCCTGTCCCCTCACAGCAGTGCAGCCGCCCTGGCGGTGTCCCCGTGTCCCCCTTCCTGCTCAAGGCTAAGGAGCCACTGTTTCTCCCTGGTAAGGGACAGGGGTGGGTGGCYTGGGGGGACCCCTGGGGTATCCCTGTGTCCCCAGTGGGTGCTGAACCCCTCTGGCCCCTTGGTAGCGGGATGGGCGACCAGCTGTCAGGACACAGGTGACACAAGTGTGACGGGAGGCAGCGCCAGGACCCCCACAAAAAGCCCAGAACAGGGACCAGCAGTGGCCAGTGGCCACCTGACACTGCCACCGAGCCACCCTGCCAGGTACAGGTTTCTGGTGAGCGGGGGGTGGCCCAGAGCGCCCGTGGGGCAGCGCTGGCTCTGATGACACCAGGATGGCTCTTGGCAGGGGCTGCTTCCCGCTCTGGGTGGGCAATGTCACGCCCCAAATCAGCGAGAAGGTGCTGCGTCGTGCCTTTGGCCGGTGAGTGACCCCAGTACTGCTGCCCTTCGAGGACTCCAAGACCCTGGCGCAGCACTAGTGACCCCCGAACTCTCCAGCTCTGTCCCTGTCCTTATTCTCTGGTAGTTTTGACCTGCTTGGGGAGTAGTCTCTGGCACACACACCAGCCCTAGGTTTGGGGGTCTCTATTCCACAGCTTCAGGTGCCTTTAACTATTCCTCCTCAGGTCTGGGAATCTCTGTTCCCCCATTCCACAGAGCTGGGGGCGTCTCATTCTGTTTCTTCATCTTTGCAACTCTTTTGTACTTCTTTTCAGCTGTTGGGGGTTGCTAACCTTCCTTCTCATGTTTGAGGGTCTCTAACCCCACCACCATGCAGGTTGGGGGTGTCTAGCCCTCCTCCTCCCTATTTAGGAGTYTCTTTACTGTTGCCCCCCAGGTTTGGTGAGATTTGCTCCATGCGGCTGCTTCCAGGACGCCACTGTGCCTTCATCAACTTCTCYGGGAGGGCGGCGGCTGAGGAGGCTTACAGGGCCATGCAGGTGAATTGGGGGAGCTTGTGGGACACCCTATCCCTGCATGGGCCCTGTCCCAATGCCATCTCTTCTTGTCCCCAGGGTGCCATCGTGGAGGGCAGCGAGTTGTTGCTGCAACTCAAGCACCCGGTCCACGCCACCCCAGCCCCGCTGCCCCGTGCCAAGGGCAGGGCCACCCCCGGGCCAATGCTCAGTTGACCCCGCTCTGCTGGGGGGGCTGCCAGGGCYCCCCTTCACCTGCCTGTACCTGCCTGTGCCTTGTCCCCCACTGCCAGGGGTGGGAGTGTCTCCCCCTCCTGCCTTGGGGGTGCTGGGGGTCCGGGCCCACCCTGCAGCCCCTTGGGCTGGGGAGGTGGGCCCTGGCTGTTCTCTGCAGCCCCTCAGGGATTTGTACCAATTTCAGTATTTTAATAAAGCTGAGATGTGTTTTTCTGTCTGGCCTTCCTTTGGGCTGATGTTTCCCTGTCTTTCTGTCACCCCTCCCTGTTGCAGTGTTGGACCCCCACTGGTCCAGCCCCCCCCATCTCTGTCCACTCCTTGTCCCCTGTATCCCCCCTCACTCCCCCATGTCCCTCCAGCCCTGGGGGACAGTGARGGGGGTGTCTCCAGCCCCCTTTAATGTCACTGGCTGGTGACAGGAGCTTCGGGGGGGGGTGACAGGCGTGAGATCAAATACAATTTGATTAATATGCAAATTGAGGGGGGCAGGGGCGGCCGCAGCCGGTAATTAATCACCGGTTAAAACAAATTAATGCCCGCGGTGGGAGGTGCTCGCCCGGAAAATAATGGGGGCTGGGGGGCTCTTGGGTCCATATTAAGGTGTTGCCTTTATTGCAAATATTTACACCGGGGCCGATAGAAAATAAAATTAAAAAAAAAACAAAAAACAAACCAATGGAAAGACGATTAAAAAAAATACCCGAAAAAGGGTGCACCGAGGGGGCGGGGCAGGGCTCGGCTCTGTTCGGAACCGAGCTGAGCGGAGGCAGTGGAGCCGAGTCAGTCCGAACAGACCCGAGTGCACCCGAACGGAGCCGAACGGAGCTGTCTCGGCCTGAACGGACCCGAGCGAATCCGAACTCAGCCGAGCCGGTCCGAATGGAGCCTCGTGGATCCAAACGGAGCTGTCTCGGACCGAATGCAGCCGAGGGGGTCCGAAAGGAACCGAGCGGAGCCGGACGTGCTCGGCTCAGTCCGCCACGTCGATCTCCTCCTCCGAAAGCTCGGCGGGCTCTGCGGTCCCGGTGCCGGTACCGGGAGCCCCCGGGGGCTCGGGCAGCCCCGCCAGCTGCTGCAGGGCGGCGGGGGGCAGCGCCTGCAGCGAGGCCACGTCCGCTCGCAGCTCCTCCAGGTCCCGCTTGAGCTTGGCGCGGCGGTTCTGGAACCAGGTGATGACCTGGGCGGCGGAGAGCGCCAGCCGCGCCGCCAGCGCGTCCCGGTCCACCGGGGAGAGGTAGCGCTGCCGCCGGAATCGCTGYTCCAGCTCCCGAAGCTGCTGCGCCGTGAAAGCGGTCCGGGACTTGCGACGCTTCCTGCAGGGAGGGCGCGGGCCCGAGGCGCCCGGCGGGGACGGACCTGCGGGAACAGCGGGGTCAGGGTACGGAGAGCGGGGAACCGCAACCGGGGCCCGCACCGGGGAACGACACCCGGGCGCCCGGTGGTGAAGTGCCTGCKGGGGCAGCGGCGTCAGGGCACCGCACCGGTAACGGCCCCGGGATAGCCGGCGGGGAAGGATTTGTGGGTCGGCGCCGGCACCGCCGGCACCGGGGCTCGCCCTGCGGCGACAGCGACGTCAGGTCAAAGACACCGGCACCMGCACCGGGACCCACCCCGAGCATTGCGCGTCCCGATCTGTGGGYACAGCAGTGCCAGGGCACCGGTAACGGCACCCGCACGGGGATCCACACCGGYCCCGCCAAGCCGCGCAGAGCATTGCTGGTGGGGCCCGGCCCCTCCGACCCCCGGTCGAACGGAGACGAACCGGCCCACATCAAGCMGAGAACAGCCAAGCCGTGACAAGCWGAGTCGTGCCCAACCGAACCGAGCAAAACAAACCGCGGCCGATGCTGGAAGCCGCGAGTGATCGTTCTACAGCGGCCGCAGTCGCGTCGGAATCGCTCCCCGCTGCGACCGAGGCTGCGACACCCGTGTCCTGCCGGCGGCTGGTAGCCGGGAACGGAGCCGGGAGCCCCGCTAGGGAACCGGGATCCTCCTTCCTCTCSACGATTCCTGGAGACCGCGGCCGTGCTGGTCCGCAGATTCGATCCCGTCGGCTCCGGTGCGGTCGCTGCTGCTGCTAGCGACGTAGAGAGCCCCCAGAAAGACGTGGATCGCCACCGCGAGCGCAGCTCCACGCCGCCGTCACGATCCCGGTCGTGGTCCCGGTCTCTTTCCCAGTCCGTTCCAGCCCCGCCGCTCCGGCGGTACCGATCTCCCTCTYGATAACGCTTCACGGGCTTGCCGAGGCCACTCGGTCCAGGCACCCCTCCAAACAGCGGTGCCTCCCGGGGTCTCTCCCAGCGCGGACTCMGCTCCTCGGGACGCCCAGCCGTTCGGTAGAGGAGCCGCGGGCGGTCCCGGCCGAGTCCGTGGTTCCGTCCCGGTAACACGGCTTTACCGCGGGCACGAAACCACTATCAATCCCATGCTCGTCCGTCAGTCAAGTAAGGGACTTCCCCTCAGCTTTCGGGGCCCCGATCGGCCCCGTTTCTGTCCGTCCGTCCGTCCCGRTGACGGGGATTTATCCCCGCTCCGGGAGCCCCGATCGCTCCTGTGTCCGTCCGTCCTTCCGTCAYGGCGAAGAGGGGTTTTCGTTCATTACGGAAGCCCTGGACCTTCCCGGCTGTGCCCGTGGATCCGTCCCGGTAATAAGATTTTACCTGAATCACCGGCACCTTCCTGTGTCCGCCAGTCCCGGCTCGTTCCGCCGTTACCCGCGGCCGGTTCTCGACCGGGTTTTGTTAATTCCGAAATCCCCGCTCGTCCGTGTCCGTCTGTCCGGCCGGCACCGAGGCTTCACCCCGGCTCGGGGTGCCCCGATCGCTCCTGTATCTGTCCGGCCGGCAGCGGGTATTTTTCGTTCATTTTTATTAGTCCCRTGTCCATCCTTCTGTCCGGCCGGTAACGGGAATTTACCTCCGCCTCGGGGGCCCCTTTCGTTCCCATTTCTGTTCATCTGATCTCCCGGTAACGGGCTTTTTTCGTTAATTTTTTCGATCATGTTTCTGTTAGTCTGTCCGTCCGGTAACGGGCGTTTTAACCTTAATTCCGGGAGTCCCGATCGGCCCGTTTCTGCCCGTCTGTCCTTCCCGGAAAAATGGATTTTTTTCGCCCTCATTCCTGTTCGTTGTCCACCCGGTAATGGGATTTTTTTCGCTCACTTATTTCGTTCCTTGCCGTGTCCGTCTGTCCGATAACGAGGGGTTTTACCTTAAAACCTGGCGCCCGAGGCGTCCCCGTTCTGTTCGTCTATCCACCCATTAACGGGTTGGTTTATTCGTTAATCACAGGAGCCACGCTCTGTCTGTCTGTCTGCCTGTCCGGTATGGTGGGTTTCTTAATTAACCGGAGAGCCACTCCATAATTAGAGGTTTTTTTTCCCCGTTAATTACCAGAGCTCGGCTCTATCCTTGTCCGTCTGTCCGGYTGGTAACGAAGGTTCGGTTACTCACGGGAGTGCTGATCTGGCGGTCCGTGTCCGTCTGTCCGAAGGGTTTTTCGTTACCGGCCGGAGCTGCGTTGTGCCCAACGGTGTCCCTTAATTACCGGCACGTTTGTCTGCCGTGACTGTCGGTCTGTCCGTCCCGGTAATTTTTTTTTCTTCCACGTTAATCACGGAGACCCTCTCTATCCGTGTCGGCAAGGGGTTGGTTTTTTACGTTAATTACCGGAGCCTCTTTCCGTCTGTCCGTGTCGAACTGTCTGTCGGTAACGGTTTTATTCATTCCCRGCGACTCCGTGCTCTGCCGGTCCGTGTGTCCATACGTGTGAGGGATTTTCCGTTAATTCCGGAGTCCCAATCGGTCCATCCATGTCCGTCTCTCCAACCCGGTAACGGATTTTTCGTTCCCGGCGGCGCCGTGATCTGTCTGTCGGTATCCATCCGTCCACCCGGTTGGGCTGAACGCGGAGCTGCGGGCCCGGTTTGTCCCCGTCCGTGAGCGGCCGTAGGACCCCGCCACTCTGGGTGGCCAAACACCGKACGGAGCCGCCGTCCCCGCCGAGGCTCGGGGCCGGTACCAGGTTCCCGTTGCCGCCGGGCCCGATCCGCGGCTCAGCCCCCGCGCTCGGTCACGGTCACGATCACGGCTCGGCGGGGCCGATCCATCGCCCGGTCCCGCGGCTCCCGGTAAAGCTGCCGACCCCGGCACGGCCGGTGCTGCCGGAGCTCCGGTGCCTCGGTGCCTATGGCGACTCACCGGAGCCGGGGTTCTCTCCGGTTCCCTGTGTCCGGCCCCGTGATTTCTCCCTCCCTTCGGACTGAGGCTGCCGCGTGTCCCCGGTGTCCCGRTCGAGCACCGGCGGCTTCTCGGGCCTCCCAGCCGCGCTCACCCCTCCGGGACAAGGAGGAAACTTCTCGGGACGGGGGACGAGGGGCGTCCCCGGCCTCGCCACGGCTTCCCCCACCGCCCTCCGGCCCCGCCACCTGCCCGGTGCCCGAATCCCCGTGCCCGGTTCCCGGTGCCCGCCCCGCTCCCGGCAGAGCCCCCCGCCCCAGCAACCTCCCTGCCCCGGTACCTCCGGCCGCCTGCAGCATTCCCAGCTCCAGCCCCTGGAAGGTTTTACTGGCGAGTTCCTCCAGCGCCCAGAGCGGCGAGGCCGGGGCGCAGCCGCCGCCGCCGCGGGGCCCTGCCGGGGCGGGGGGGGCGGCGGGACCGGTCCCAGTCCCGGGGGGACTCCCGCCGCGGGGGCGCCCCAGGATGTCCTCGATGCCGAAGGGGGTCAGCGGTTTGGTGGTGTTGGCGGGGGGCGGGAGCCGGTCCAAGGGGCTCCGCCGGTGGCCGCCGACCGCGGCGGGCAGCGGGGGGGAACCGGCCGCCTCCCCCGCCGAGGTCATGCCGGGACCGGGACCCGCGCCGGGACCGGGACCGGGACCGGGACCCGCCGCCGCCGCCGCCCCCCGCCCCCCGTTCCACCGCCTTAAAGCCCCGGGATACCGGGAGGAGGAGGAGGAGGAGCCACCGACGCCCCCCCTGTCGAGGGGGGGGGACCGACCCCTCTCCGCCACTACCGGGGCTCAACCACGCGCCTCCCCCCTGTTGTCTCCCCCATTTTAACCCACCCCAGTGGATCCCCCCTCCTCCTCCTCAGCTCCCTCCTCATCCTCACCGCGGCTCTTACCCTCACCCAAAAATTTATTGGCTCTTTTGCTCTAAAATGCCCCATAAAAGCATCGGGGCCGCGGCTGGGAGTGATTAAGCCCTTTTGGGTGGGTTTTGGGTTTCAGAGCCATAAATTCCCCCCCCTCTCCCCACATTCCCGCTGCCCTTTCCCGGTACAAATAGCTCCGGGATTTCGGCCGCTCGTAAAAATCCCGGGATGCCGCACACGCAGGTGAGGCCCGGCTGGCGACGCCGCGTCCGGATTATCCGAYGGGTTTGGGGCTGGGGGATGCCGAATTGCCCCTCTGGAGAGGTGATTCTCTACCTCCCCAGCCCAAATCCCTTTCGGGTGTCCCCATGGATCTGTCGCTGGGATCGGGGACATGGCGAGGTCACGGGGGTCACGGCGGTAATGAACCTGCGGACGATGCGAGGGGGGCCGGTGGGAGCACACGGAGCCGGGTTGGGGGAGCAGGTGCAGGGGGATCCGGCAGCGCCGATGCCAGGATTATGGAAGTGGGGAGGGGGCGGGAGACGGTGGGGAGGTGRRGSGGGGGGGRRAATTTTCCAATCTTGCTGACAAAGGCAGAACGCGATCTCCCGGCTGGAAATCGGAGTTTGACAAATTCAACCTTGAAATTTCCCAGCAGCCGGAGCAATTAAAGGCCGGCGGGTGAAGGGGGGGTTGGCGAGGGGGCTCGGTTTGGGAGAGGGACACGGGGCCCCTCGCACGGCGGCGTGCCGGGCACGGCGGCGTTTGCACGGATTCCTCGCAGCGGCTTTTGTCCTCTCCGCAGGGCGCGGGGAGATGGCGGAGCTGCCGTGGCCGCACGTGCCGCCGGCTCTCACCGGGGGATGGAGCCCGTCCCGGGATGCAGGCGAGCTGTGACCCCCAGTCCCAGCCCCCCGCGGGAGCTGCCGGTGGTCCTGGACTCGGCTGGACCCCTGCGAGCCCAGTTCCTTCCAGCAGCACCGCTGGCATGGGGCCACCGTGCCGGCCACAAGGCCGAGGGTGCCCGGTGGGCAGGGAATGGGGGTCGCAGTCCTTCCCAGGAGTCCCAACCCTTGCCGGGGGTCCCAGCCCTTGCCGGGGGTCCCAGCCCCATGGGGAGGCCCTGGGCTCAGTCCTGGTTTAACGCTGTGGGACACACACCCCGGGAAATCGCTTCTCAGGGTGATTCCGTGTTCTTGTGGTGATGGGGAATTGCGGCCTCCCACCCGCTGAGCAAACCCCTCCGGAACGCTCCAACCCCTCCGGGGCCAGCGGCGATCTCGGCGGCCGAATCCTGGCCTGGGARTGTGGGAGCGCTCCCACCGGGCTGCGGCATGGCAATGTGCAGGAACTCGGCCGATCTCCAGCAGTGGTGTTCACCCTGATGGATGGGATGTCAYCCCTCCACCCCATCGCCCCCTCTCATCGCCCCCTCATTATCCCCATTCGTTTCTCCTCAGCAGTTGYTGTGAATCCCAGCACCCAGATCATGGTGCTGGAACCTCCTTCCCACCGTGAGCCCCACTCGTAGCCCCCGAAGCCGCCGCTGAGGCATTGCCGGGGTGGGCTGAGCCCCCCACACCCTGCCCGACCCCTCCGGCTTCCCCTCGCTGTGGGAAGCGCCGGCTCCAGCTGCCGGGAACAGGATGGGAAACGCTTTTCACCCCAAACCAAGCCKCAGGGTGGGAACAAAACGAGCCCTCGGGGGTTTTGCAGGAACACGGGAGCTTCCTGAGGAGCTGGGAGAGTGCCCGGCGCTGGCCGGGCGCCCGTGGTCCGAGGGGACGGTGACAGGCACGTCCACGGCCTGGGGCTGAGGGCACCCCAGGGTATTGCACCCGGTGTGGCACTGACAGCCTTGGTCCCATTCCTCCACCCTGGGGTGTCCCTGCGAGTCTCTGGGGGTATCCCGGAGGTCTGGGACCTCATGTCCCTGCCACCTCGCAGCCCGTTATGTCCCATCCCCGCCATAAGCAGCACTGGGGCACACACGCGTGTGTGTGCTCACATGTGTGTGTTCACATGTGTGTGTTCACATGTGAGCGGGGTTGTGTGTGCCCGACGGTGAAATCCACGTGTGAGGGAGCACCGAGCGGGTGTTGGTGCTGGGGTTGGGGTTGCCGTGTCCCCCCACCCATCATCCCCCATCTTGGGGGTGCCGCGGCTCCGAGCACCGACAGCTCCGGGTATTCCCCCACCCGGGGCCGCACAGCCCCGCCAGCAGAGTGCCAGGAACAGGGTGCTGTAGTGCCAGGAGCGCGCTGCCAGTGTTCCGGGAGCGGGCTGTGAGCAGCAGGGTGCTGGGGTGCGAGAGCAGCGTCGGGGGTAACGCAATTAGGGGTACGGTGCCCCCCCAACGCGCTTCCCCCGCCCCGCGCCGCCCTGATCCATTATTTATCGGCTCCATCCCAATATCGCGCCGCAGCGCTCCGTAACGCGATTAGGGCCGCGGCCCCGCGCGGCCCTGGCACATGGAAATCGCTGGCAAATGAATTTTCCTTTAATAAGGGAACAGCTCGGTGCGGAATTAAAGTGTAAGGAGCGGCGGCAGCGCCGGGGGGGTGCCGGTAGCCCCCCCGCGCCGGGGGACGGGACCCCAGCAATTACTGGCAATAAATCCTGACCCTGTGGTGGTCTGGGACCTCAGCGGAGCCGGGAATAATGGGATTACACCTGGCTCCGGTGAATGGGGATGGATGTGTCGGGAGTCGGGGGAGCCAGGGGAGACGGGGATCCCCCCCTGGGGCTGTTGGCAAATCATCGATTCATTAACACGAGCGGCATCGCCCTCCCCACGCTCGGGGGGAAACTGAGCCCGATCAGAGCACGGGGGAGGGAGAGTGGGGGAATGGGATGGGGCGGGAATGGGAATGGGAACGGGAACGGGAACGGGAACGAGAATGGGAATGGGAATGAGAATGAGAATGGAAATAGGAATGGGAACGGGAATGAGATGGGGATGGGAATGAGGTGGGGATGGGAATGAGGTGGGGATGGGAATGAGGTGGGGATGGGAATGAGGTGGGGATGGAGATACGGACATGGGGACAGCCCAGGACTGAGGGCACACGGGGCCCTGCACATGCCTCCACTGCTCCCACACCCGTGTGCCTGCGTGGGCACAGCCACCCCAGCAGACACCCCGCAGCCGTGTGTGCGGGCACACAGCCGTGTGCAGGTGTGCAGAGGCGTGTGCAGGTGTGTGCAGGTGTGCATGGAGGGCTCACAGACACACCAGCTCACMCTCAGAGCCGCCACACGCGTGTGCAGGCACACACGCACACACACGTGGAGCCATGCGTGCCACTGACAGGCACCGGCCGAGGTCAGGGGGTCCCGCCAGCCCCGGCCCCAGCTGCCGCACCCGCCCCCCGCCCGGGATCCCCTCCTCGCTCCGGGGCCTCCATTTGTGCCTGGGCCAAACTCCAGCCAAATGGGCCGTGGGCGGGGGGGTTGCATTTCAAAGGCTCCGGCTGCAGCAAACGCCGCTGCCCCCCCGCCGGGCTATCGGCCGCCCACGCCCCTTGACCTCCGCACGGCACGGCCGGGATGGCGGAGACTCCCCGTCCCCTGCCCCGGGAGAGGGACTCGCTGAGAACCCCATGGGGTCGGGGTCTCTCCAGAGTTTACCTGCGGCTGTGGGGGGCCGGGGACAGGCCGGGATTTTGGGGCACGGGACCCCCACCCCGCCGTGGGTCAGAGCCGCGGTGTGGGGCCCCGGGCCCGCTGCCCACCGAGCGGGGGTCTCTCTTTGCAGGGGGAGGGGGCAGCAGCCGGGATGGGGCGGTTGGAGAGGGTGGGGGGCTCCGAGAACCTGCGGAGGGTGCCTGGCGTGGGGCAGCCTTCCCATGGCACCGGGACCCCCGGGAGACCGGCCGTGGGCAGCGGGACGGTGGCGGGTGCCGCGGCGGGGCCGAGGCGGCGGCGGGGCCATGAGGATTCAATTAGGGCTGAACGCGGGGGACTCGGCTCGGAAATGGCCCGTCTGGGCGTTGACAGCCCGGCCCCCGCCCAAGATGAACGACCCCCGGATTAAAGCGCGGAGGGGTGACAGGGGCACCTGAGCAGGGAGGGGGCTGGGGCGGCTGCGGGGGGACGGGACCCCGCCTTTGGCACGGCCACGGGGCCACTGAATGGCGGGGAGAGGTTCCCCAGTGGTGGTGGCGGGGTGGAACGTGGCACCAGGGCCACTATGAAACCATCCCAAACCCGGCTGGGGACACCTCGAGCGATGTGTGCCCACAGCCCCTCGCTGTCACAGCAGTGGCGGCAGAGTGAGGGCACCCYGGGGGTCCCACGGGACTCTGCCAAGCGTAGGATTGGGGAGGGGGGAACACGCCCCCTCATCCCGCAGGACCCCGAGGGGGCCCGTCCGTCGCTGCGAGCTCGGCGCGGGGCTCGGGGGATCGATGGCCGCGCGGGTCACCGCTGCCATTAACCCCGGCGAGGCAGCGCCCCGAGGTTAATTAAAAAGTGAAGTGCAACGAAACGCGGCGGCGGCGGGGGGTGACAGCGGCGGGGGGTGACAGTGGTGATGGGGCCTGACAGCGGCGGGGGGTGACAGCGGCAGGGAGTGGCGGGGGTGGCACTCGTACGGGCAGTGGGCACGGGGGGTGCTCCAGGGGACACTGGCGAGTGCAGCCGCCAGCACGGGTTGTCACACTGGGAATGAGGGTGCGGGACAGCGGGAGGGGGCAGGTGGCACTTGGAGTGTCCCCGTGTCACACGTGCTGCCTGGCAGAGCCGGGTAGGAGGAAGAAGAGGCGTCTCAGAGGAAGCCCCATCCTTCCTCCTCCTCCCACCCCARCTCTATTCTTAGCCCCGGTCTGTCCTGCATCCTCCCCGCCTGGCGGGGTCCGGCCCTGCGCCCCGCGGGACCCTCGGGGTGGGACAGCGGGGGSACCCCAAGCGGGACCCGACCCTTTCCGGGCCTCGCTCTCCACCCCCAGCCGCCACCGTAACTTTAGACCCGACAGCTGCTCCGCGCCGGCCGCCTGCAGCCCCCACGGCCCCCGCAGTCCCCACGCCACGACAGCAGTGGATGTCCCCATGCCCTGGGGGCTGGAAGGGAGGTCTCTGCTCCCCTGAGGCTGAGGAGAGAAGGGGGAGATGGAGCCTCTGGTACCCCTCTTGGAGTGGGGAGAGAGCAAATGGCATCCTCTGGATGCGGGAAGGGAGATGGCACATGGCACCCGGAAMGGGAACCGTGATGGCTGTGTCACCCCCATCACAGAGACCCCGGGATGAGTCTCTGGGTTTGGGGATATGGGGACGGAGCCCCGCTAGCTTTGGGGACTGAGGGATGTCCCCGGCTGCGGCAGGGGCTGCGCGGTGCCCGTGGTGACTGAGCCCGTGGTGACCCCGCGTGGCGGGACCCTCGCGGCGAGGCGGGCACGGCGGGGTCAGCGGCGCATTCCTGCTCCCGCGGGGCGATCCGGTTACCGGCCGGCCCAGCCCCGGCCCCGGCCCCGGCCCCGCCATTAATCTTCCCGGGTGCCCTTTGGAATTTGCCGCCCGAGGCCCCGGGGGGTGTGGGGGTCCGGGGGGTGTAGAAAGAGTGGGGGGATGGATGGGGATGAGGATGGGATGAGATGGAGATGGGGGTGCAATGGGAATGGGATAGGCACAGGAATGGGGATGGAGATGGGGATGGGGACGGAGCCAACCCCAATTCACCTTCCAGGAGCACCCCCTTGTTGTGCTGGTTCCCCTCTGTCTCCCCAGCCCCCGTCCCAAGGCAGGATCCCGGTGCCGTCGGCAGAGCCGCGGGATGATGGCGGCACGTCCCTTCCCTGCCGGGATCACATGCAATTATCCGGCAGACGGAGACGCGGCGTTGCAATAACCCACCCAATTGATTTAGGGATCAGGGGACTGGTGGGCGACAGCCGCGGCAGAACAAGCCCCCCCGGTTGGAGAGGGGCTCTGGGGACAGCCCCCAGCCTCTGCTCCGCYGTGGCACCCGGCATCGGAGCGGGCACGGCCGTGGCGGGGGCTCAGACCTGCCTGGTGCAGCCGGGACCCCCGTACCGAGTTCTGAGCAGGGTTTGGGGGGGTTGAGCAGCTCCCGGGGCGCCGGCTGTATCCCTGCCCATGGAAAGGGGGCCGGGAGCGCCGTCCTGCTGGTAATGGAGCCGCTGGCCCCTSGGGACGAAGGGTTTCCTGCGAGGAAGGTGGGACAGGGAGAGGAAGACAATAAACCCCAGGAAATGCTGGGAATAGCGGAGGGAACGGCCGTGCCGTCAGCGCTGGGCCCGGACGGAAACCTCGGGGCGCTGGGGGCAGCCAGACAGGAGCGGAGGGACAATCCTGAGCCCTGGCACATTGGCTGGGCTATCGTGGGCGCTTCCAATCTTGCAGTGATTTGCCCCAAATTCCARCCCTGGGGTTACCCACGTTTGGTTGTACCATCAGGGAGTCAGGGGGATGAGGGGTCCGAGAGGAAGGGACCACTATGATGTCCGTCCTGACAGCACCACGGGGCTCCAGTGAGTCTTTGCCCTGCCCTGGCAGGTCCCAGGTGAAGGTGGGTTTGGTGGGAGCCACTGGTCGGGCTGTGGCCGTGGGCACACGGCCGTCGAACCCCCGTGCCGGGTGATTTGCAGCTGGGAAGCACCGGCGCAGACGGGCTGGGAAAAACCGCCAGGAAACACCGACTTCAAAGGGTGGAACAAAGCGGGGATGGCGAGAGCCACTGCACTGGGACGTACAGGGCACTGGGACCCCGGTGGTGGTGCTGGCATCCACACCATGGCACTGATAACCACACCATGGCACTGACACCCACATTGTGGCACTGACACCCACACCATGGCACTGACACTCACATTGTGGCACCAAGACCCACACCGTGGCTCTGGCACCAAGGCACCCATGCGTGCCAACCACATCACAGCAGCAGCAGCCACATTGGGGCATCAGTACCCAAGTCACAGCACCTGCACCAGCCTGGCACTGGGGACCAGGCTGTCACCTCCCCAAGAGCACCCACACCTGCCCTCTGTGCCCTCCTGTACCCCACGTGTGCATCTGCTGCGTGCTCCATGGAACATCGCATATCCCATCCCCATATCCCACCCCATATTCCATCCCCATATTCCATCCCCATATTCCATCCCCATATCTCATCCCATATCCCATCCCCATATCCTATCCCATATCCCATCCCATATCCCATCCCATATCCCATCCCCATATTCCATCTGCATATCCCATCCCCATATTCCATCCGCATATCTCATCCCATATCCCATCCCATTTTCCATCCCATATCCCATCCCTATATCCCTTCCCATATCCTATATCCTATCTCCATATCCCATCCCATATCCCATATCCCATTCCCATATTCCATCCCATATCCCATTCCATATCCCATCCCCATATCCCATCCCATATCCCATCCCATATCCTATCCCATATCCCATATCCCATCCCGTGTCCCTCCCGTGCACACCGCAGCACCGCAGGCACTGGAGCTTCCCCCGATCATTCCCACCCCGCCGGTCCCGGTGGGCTCATCCCCCCGCCCGAGCTGACACGAAGGAAGCCGGGGGTCGTGGGGTGGGGGCTGCAGCCATCGGACAAAGGTTTGGAGGAAAACCTTTATTTTGGCAGCCAAAATAAACCGGGAGATTTGAGGGGATGCCCTTAGCATCCCATATCCACGGCCCCGCCACCCCTCACACCCGTGCCAAGAGGGGCTGGCGGTGCTCGGTGCCCCCTTTGCTGGGGACATTCGTGCTGTCACCACCCAGCAGCTGGGATTGAGCGTCCAGGAGTCCGGGGGTGCTGGTGACAAGGCTGGGTGCCACAGCTCGGTGCCATCAGCAGCGCGGGGTGCTCCTGGCAATCCCGGGGGTCCCCCAGGTGGCTGCGGGGGTGTCGGGGTCCCGGGGGCGGCACTTTCCCAGGCCCTGCCGTGACCCCTCTGTCCGCAGGAAGGTGCCCCCCCCTCGCCCCCCTTCCCACGCCGCCGGGCATCCCGGTGCCAGCGCCGGTGCCCACATCCTCAGGAAGCGGGCAGGAAGCACGGGCCCGGCGGGGCCAGCGGAGGTGAGGRGGGCACAGTGTGGTGGGGGCTGGGGGGGCTCAGCGTGGGCCCGTCAGAACCCCCCGGCGTCATTTAGAGCCGCTCAGGCRGTGACAGGAATTAAATTGCGTTTGGATTTTCTCATCAGCCTCATCCCGGCTCCTCGTTACAGGGAACGTCCCCGCGCTGGCGCGACGGCTCATTCCCGTCGTGACAGCTCATTCCCATCGTGACAGCCGTGTGCCTGCGCCGTGCGCCGCTGGGCATGAGCGGGATGGGATGGGATGGGATGGGATGGGATGGGATGGGATGGGATGGGATGGGATGGGATGGGATGGGATGGGATGGGATGGGATGGGATGGGATGGGATGGGATGGGATGGGATGGGATGGGATGGGATGGGATGGGATGGGGATGGGGATGGGGATGGGGATGGGATGGGATGAGCACCGCAGGGATGTCCCTGTGCTTCCATGGGCCCGGTGGGTGTTCTGAGGTGGGAGGAGATCAGGACGTGGGGCAATACTGTGTCACAGTGTCCCATCCAGCCCATCCCACTGTCCCAGTGTCCACCAGGACCCCTGGCATGGCCCCTCACCAGGCAGTGGGGTATGAAGGAAGGTGCTGGGGGTTCATCTGTCTCTGTCAGGGCTGCATGGAGCCGGTCCTGCCGGAGCATTGCGAGGACGGTGCAGTCAGGGCAGCTCTGCACAGCCGGGGGGCTCAGCAACACGGGGTCCAGCACCCGCGCCCACCCCCAGGTTAGGGCAGGGGATAGTGGGTCCTAGTCCCAGAGGGAGGGTCCATGGGGCTGGTGGATCCTGTGGGGTCTTTGGAGAGGGCTGGGGATGAGCCCCAGTGAGGGGGGAGTGCTTGGGGACACCGGTATGGGAGGGAGGGGTGCTTCTGTGCCCCCAGTGCCCCCACACTGGCACAWGAGCAGCAAGGCTGTGGGGACAGGGGGCTTGAGGAGTCTCCCCGTGGGGTCCCAGTCCTGCACCTGCAGCCCCCTGGCACATCCCTGTGACACCGCGGGTGGGTGCCTTCGCCTCTCACCCCACATCCGGACCCTGGGACCCTCCAGGCTGGGGGTGCCACCATCCCCCGTGGGAGCCCTGAGGGTCCCACACCCCCTGGTCATGGGGGTCCGTGCTATGCCCAGATCCACCAGGCAGAGCTGGGGACCCCCGACTGTCCCCAGCTTCAGGACAGGGGGATGGGGGGCTCAGGTTTCCCTCTCTGCCGGGCTGGAGCCGGGGGCCATTAGCCCCCTCGGAGCATGACGGGGCGGGGGGGACATCAAAGTGCCTCCAGCGTGACGGCGCCTCGGGGGTACAGGAACATCCCCCCGGTAGCTGCCCCTGCCCCGCTGGATCCCCCAGCCCTCATGTCCCCCCTTCTCCGGGGCAGCCCCCGTGGGCGCTGGGGCCAGGCCGTGGGCGGGGGGCTCATTTACCAACGTCAGCCCCGCAGTTGGTTTGAATTAGGCTCCTCCGGGGCCGGCGCTGATAAGGGAGGGGGTGCATGACTGGGGGGGCGTGGGGGGCTCCGGGGGCTTCCTGCTCTGCCGTCTGTAACTGGCTGCCAGAGCCGCTGCTGACAGACACAGGGACAGCCCCCGCCTCGCCACCCCCGGCATCCGTCGGTCCGTCCATCCATCCATCTGTCCCTCTGTCYTTCCAYCMACCCACCTAYCCGCCCACTCTCCCACAGACAGCCCCGATTTGGACCCCCGTCCTGCACCCCCAGCCCTGTTTGGGATCCTCACTCTGCACCTTCACTCCTCCAGTCCTAATTGCGACCCCCACMCTGCACCCCCAGCTCTCCGGTGCCAGTTGGGACCACTGTCCCACACCTCCATCCCTGCATTCCTATTTTGGATCCCCATCCCTCTGACCCCAGCGTGGACCCCCATCTTGCACCCTCACCCTTTCAGCCTCGGTTGGAATTCCAATTTTGCATCCCAATCCCTGTGGCCCCGTTTGGAACATCCATCCTGATGCCCCACCTCTCCAGCCCTCTTTGGGACGCCAATCCTGTGCACCAAACCCTCCTTCCCTGTTTGTGACTATCACCTCGCACCCCAAGGCCTCCAGCCCCACTGGAGAGAGACCCCAATCCTACTCTCCCGGCACTCCAGTCCCATTTGGGAGCCCCATTCCACACCCAACCCTTTTCTCTTCGATTGGGACCCTAACACTGCACCGCACCCCTYCAGCCGCAGTTGGGACCCCCATCCCTGTGTCCCCACATCCGGATGGCCCCGCAGCCCCCGCATTTCCCTTCGTCCTTGCGGGGGTTTTGGGCAGGCGAGCCCGGCCGTCCCCGCTCGGTGAGCGATGGCCGACAGCTGGGCCGGGCCGGGCCGTAACCGGATCCCCCGGCAGCGGCGGCGGCGRCGGCGCGGGGGTCCCGGCGCGGGGSACCGAGCGGAGACCTCGGTGCGGGGCGGGGGGTGAAGGATGGGACATGTCACGACCCTCCCCGACATGGGCACGGGGCACCCGATGCCACATCCACGCGAGGCCGGTGGGTCCCGGACCGTGCCCACCCCCGGATGGGACACCCGGTTCGCGGGGCGAGGATGGAGGGTGAACCCCGACAGACACCCGGCACACCCGGCACCAGCACCGGGGGGAGAGAGCGGGGTCAGAACCGGGGGCCACTCCCCCGAGGGTGCCGTCACCGCGGCGGTGAGCCCCGTGCTGCTGCCAGTGCCCTTCCAGAGCCGCGTTCCCGGGATCACCGGGACCCGGCACCTGTTCCTCCCGCAGCACCGCGGGGCCGCAGCCGTGGGTCCCGGCCCCACCGCAGGGACACCCCGTCCCCGGGATCCCCACCCTCGGGACCCCGCGCTCGCAGCTGCGCCCGTGGCGGATCCAGATGGCGGAATATTGTCCCGGGCTAATTAGGGCGGGGGAGCTGCGATGTTTCCCCCCCCCGCCCGGCAATCAAAGGACCGATGACTTTATTACGGCTCATTATGTGGGGCGGGGGGCGGCGGGGG
>NW_026623339.1:2111844-2114809 GCF_030028575.1 Malurus melanocephalus | reverse complement strand
GCAGGGGGTGGGAGCAGGGCTGCACTGGGGGGGCAGCGCCCACCCCCCACCCCTACCTCCTCTTGTCCTTGATGCTGTAGTGCAGCAGGAGGGGTGCGGGCTGTGGGACACAGTGGGGTCAGGGCTGTGGGATCCCAGCCCAGGACCTGCCCTGAGGCAGGGACCCCATAATCCCAGCCCAGGGACACCAAACCCCAGGGTAGGCTCCCTCTCCCTCAAACCAGAACCGCCCCCATGACCCCAAAACCCAGCCCCTAACCCCAAAACCCAGCCCAGGACTCCTCCTCAGGGCAGGGATTTCAAACCTCAGCCCAGGGACCCCCCAATCCCTGTCCATGACCCCAACCCACAGCCCAAAACCCCCTTGGAGCAGAGGCCCCAATCACCAGTCTAGAAGTCCCCTAGGACAGGGACCCCCAATCCCAGCTCAGGGACCCCCCGGGACTCCACCCTGAACTTGGCCAACCCCTTTGGGACCCCCCAGATCACCACTGACATTAAACACCCTCAATCCCCCAACCCCACACTGCCCCAAACCACCCCTGGAGGGTCTCTCCCCAAACCCCCTGACTGGGTGAACCCCAAAATCAGAGGTTCCCATCCCCTCYGAGGCTCACCTTGCCGAACCAGCGTGAGAGCCAGAGCTGCTTCATTGTCATGTGGTCAGGGAGGGACTCGTTGTCAAACAGGATCTGAACCTGCACAGGAGGCTGTGTCACAGGACACCCCTGGAGGCTGGGACCCCCCAAATCCCCCCAGAACCCTCACTCACATGCTGCAGGGGCAGCCCCAGCCGGTGGCACAGGACCCTCCGCAGGTGTCGGATCTGTGCCCGCACCGAGCACCTCACGTACTTCTGCTGTGGGGGCAGAGCGGGTTGGGGGGCTGTGGGGGTCTCTGGGGACCCCATGTTCCCCCCAGGACCCCACACACCCCTGCTGGGGCCAGGGTGGGAGCTTGGGGTCAGGGGTCGGGGTGGCAGCAGGGACCCCCACTCACCTGCAGCACAGCCTTGCTCTTGTCCTTGCTGGAGCTGCGGGGGCAAGAAAAAAGGATGTGTTTGCAAGGTCTCAGTGGTGGCAGCTATGCCCACTGTCCCCTGTGTCCCCTCCCTGCCCCACTGAGGGGCTGCAGACCCCTTGAACTCACCTCAGCTTCTCCAGGCAGAGCGAGACGTGCTCGTCGTAGCGGAAGTAGTGGGCACGCGAGTGGTCAAAAGTGCTGTATGGGAGCCCCATGGGGTCACCTCCCACAGTGTCTGGGGACACAGGTGGCACCRTCAGCCCCCTGTGCCCCTGGCACCCCCCAGCACTGCGGCTGGCCACCCCCAGAGCCCTCTGTCCCACCGTCACCGCTRGGCTGTGTCACCCGGTCGAGGCCACGGGACTGGTAGAACTCCCGGATCCGCTTCTCCTCACCTGCCAGGGAGAGGTGGCTCAGGGACACACCTGGCTGTCCTTGGGCCACCCCTGCTCCCACTGCACCAAGGGCCTGCCATGGACCCTGTCCCTGTTCCCATCCCTGTCCCTGTCCCCATCCAGCTTCCTGTCCCCGCCCTGTTCTTGCTTCTGTCCCTATTTCCATCCCCATCCCTGACCCTGTCCCCAGCACCATCCCTGTCCCCATCCCTCCTCCTGTCCCTCTCCCCACCCTTATCCCCATTTCCATTACCATCCCAGTCCCCATTCAACTCCCCATCCCTGTCCCTGTCCTCACCCCCGTTCTTTGCTTCTGTCCCTATTTCCATCCCCATCCCTGACCCTGTCCCCATCCATGGCCATCCCTGTCCCCATCCCTCTTCCTGTCCCTCTCCCCACCCTTATCCCCATCTCCATTACCATCCCAGTCCCCATTCAACTCCCCATCCCCTTCCCTGGCCCTGTCTCCATCCTCATTCTGCCCCTTGTCTCCATCCCCTGGCTCTGTCCGTGTCCCCCTAACTGCCTTGTCCCCATCCCTGTCCCCATCCCTGTCCCCAAATGCCCCCGTACTGTGCTGCAGGCCGGGCACCAGCTTGTAGACGATGTCCTGCATGACCCGGTCCAGTTTAAGGTTGAGCAGCGGCTGAGTCTCGTGGATCTTGGTGTTGCACATGGGGCAGTAYTTGCTGGTCTGCAGGTACTTCACAATGCAGCTCTTGCAGACTGGGGACAGGGACAGGTGTGAGGGGACAGGGGGGACTGGGATCGCACCCCCACAGGATTTAGAGCCCCCCCAGCCCCCCTATCCACTCACAAGTGTGCAGGCACTCGGTGATGGTGGTGGCGTCGATGAAGTACCCGGCGCACAGGAAACACACGATGTGCTCGTTCAGCTCCTTCATCTTCACCTTCACCTCCTCCTGCAGGGACACCTCGCTGTCACCTGGAGTGTCCCACCACCACCCTCACCTGCCACCTGGAGACCCCTGAGACCTCTCTCATCTTTCACCTGGAACCCCTTAGCCCACGGAGCTTCTCCTGCCATTCCCTTAATATGCCAGAAAATGAGATTTTGGGGGGGGTTGCACCTCTTGTTTTCCTATAACATGCCAGAAAACGGGATTTTGTAAGGATGGCCCCCTGTCTTCTCTTATTACACCAGAAAATAGGATTTTGAGAGGCTGGGCTCCGCGTCTTGCTTTAMTATACCAGAAAACAGGATTTTGGGGGGCCATGCCTCCTGTTTTCTTTTATTATGCCAGAAAACAGGATTCCGGGGTGCTGTATCCCATCTTGCCTTAACACGCCAGAAAACGGATTTTATGGGACTGACCAGCGTGTATTCCCTTCAAACGGGATTTGGTGGGGCTGAATACCACATTTTACCTTACTGTGTCAGAAAATGGGATTTTTTGGGTCGGGGGATACCGCTACCCCGGTGCCTGCCCCGCCCTGRCCACGCCCCCTTTTCTGRCCACGCCCCCCGCACGCCCCTCGGTCTCACAGCGCCCCCCAGCGGCGCCGCCGCGGCACCTCCCGCCCCC
>NW_026623339.1:2104164-2110213 GCF_030028575.1 Malurus melanocephalus | reverse complement strand
GACGGGGAGTCTGGGGAGAACGCGGGGTCCATGCGGGGGACTCAGAGAGTATTGGTGCGTTAGGAAGGACCGTCGGGTGCAGGAAGTCTGGGGGGGCTCAGGGGGTCTGAGAGGATTCGGAAGGGGACGCGGGGGTGTTCTGACTGGGGTACAGGGTCAACTGAGGCAGCGAGTGCCGGGCAGGGCTGGGGGATGCAGTAGCACAGGCGGGTTTGAGGTACCGGGGTGCTGGCAGTGTCGGGGTGCCGAGGTGCGGGAGGAGCCGCAGTACCGGGGTGCTGGATGTTCGGGTGCCGGGGTGCTGGCAGTGTCAGGGTGCCGAGGTACGGGAGGAGCCGCAGTACCGGGGTGCTGGATGTTCGGGTGCCGGGGTGCTGGCAGGGTCGGGGATGGATGGCACTGGCAGTTCGGGGTGCCAGGGTTCAGGCAGGGTTGAGTTGCTGGGGTACCAGGGTGTCGAGGTGCTGTTGGTGCTGATATTTGGGGTGTCGGGTGCCGGGCTGATGACAGTTTGGGGTGCCAGCGGAGCAGCCCACACCCCCACCCGACGCTGCCGGAGCCGCGCTAATGAGGGSTTGGCTCAGGGGAAGCAGCGGTCGCGCTAATGCGGAGCCGAGCCGAGTTCCCCACGGCCTCTCACAGCCCCCCACACCTCCTCACGGATTGTGCACTCCCCGGACCCCAGACCTGGCGGCGGGGAACGCTGGTGCCAGCCACGGAGTGGGAGGGGGCAGAAGATCACTGGCTGGCACCCACCGCCCCAGCATGGAGCTCCTGGCACGCTGCCGCGCTGCTCTGCCAGCCCTGCTCCGCCACCGACTCCACACGGGCTGCCACGGCCGGAGATAGTGCGGCTTTGGGGGCTCCTGGATTCATCCCGGTCCTGATCCAGGCCCGGTTTGTGGTCCTGGTCCCAGACACGGATCAGAGCAYTTACTCCGCACCCCTTTACCTCAGYTGCCCCAGCTCTCCCAGTGTGCCCATCCAGTCCCTATGTCCCCCTGCCTAACTAGAGCATCTAAACCTGGCTCCGTGCGACACCGGCGGAGCCGTCCCGGTACCSTCGGTGCCAGTCCCGGGCCGCGCACCGTGTGTGGCCGGGTCCCGGTACCCCCGGAACCCCAGTGGGAGCAGCAAGAGCCCCTCCCGGTACTGGGACGCCTGCGGGCAGAGGCTCCGGACCAGCCCCCGCCCCGCCGCCCGCCCACTCGCTGCCCGCCCCTCCGGGGAGGCGAGAGCGCGGCGGGGCCGGTGACCCCGGGCTGGGGAGGGTCCGGTCCCATCTGTACCTGCCAGGAGCCATCCGGGGAGGGGCGGGAGGGTGCGGGGGTCACAGCGGGGCCAGCGCGGCCCTGCGGCGGGGCAGCATCGCTTTCTGCCGCCGCCGTGAGGAACATCGGCACCCCGGAACCGGCACCGCGAGCCCCGGCCGGACGAGGAGTGGGTTCCGTGGGTGGCTCCGGCRCGGGGACCGAGGGCAGAGAGCCCGGCCCGGGGGTCCCGGCAGCCGGTGCTCCCGGAGCTCATCCCCCCACCCCAGCCGGGCACGCGCGAGGCCGCGGATCCATCTTCCCGTTAATAATTGATGGCGGGAGCCGCCGGGGCTGCGCGGGGCTGCGGGGCCGAGGCTTTTAGCTCAGCYCTGCTCAGATATTCAGCTCCATTTCCGCGGCGGGGCCGGGGCGGCTCCTTCTGGGAAGCGCTGCCGGGCGCTTTCCCGGCCGGACCCCTCGTTGGGGCTGAGGCTGGACACACTTCTGACCGCAGAGGAGCAGGGCAGCAGCGTTAGGCTCCCCCTGGTCAGTCCCACTGCCCCGCGGCCGGAGCCGAGATCCTGTCCTGGCGTCCCCAGGGCCAGAGCTGCTGTCCTGGCCCCACGTGGTGGTTCATGACCCCATAGGGGCTCTGAGGACAGTGGACAGTGGAAGGGGAGGCTGCCARCAGGTGCCAAGGTGGACAAGGTGGGGAAGGGGCTGTGGTGTCGTGGGTACGGGTCCACCAGGGTGGTCAGACGTCCCTGGCAATGTGGGCAGGGGTCCCTGTCAAGCAAACAGGGATCCCCCAGGGAAGGCAGGGGACCCCCAGGGCAGAGAGGAGTCCCTGTCAGATCGGGCAGGGGTCTTCCAGGAAAGATAAAGGTCCCCAGAGGGTGGGCAGGGGTCCCTCGTTAGTCGCTCTGAAGTGGGCAGGGGTCCCCACAGGGCAGCGGGGGCTGGGCGCTCATGGACTGAGCTCCTGTCTAATGCACCGAGTACATCTGCAGAATCCAATTAACCTTCGATAACGAGGCCCTGAGCGAAGTGGCTGTCAGCGGCCACCAGCCACCGGCACACTGTGGCCCCCCGGCGGGCACCAGCCCACCAGGATGGGCAGCGCCGGCACCTGCAGCCCCCAGCAGCCCCGACTGGTGTCGGACCCCGGCGAGGTGGGAATGGGGTACACGGGCACCCCGAGGGCACCCGGCGTGGGAGAGGGTAGCGGTGTGCCCAGCCCTGCGTCCCGTGGCTCCTGGACACTGATCCCACTGACCAGCGGGGCTGGAACTGCCCATTCTGCAGGCAAACGGGTGCGGGCACCCATAGCACCCCCTCCTGCCCCCCTCCACACAGCCCGCACCCCACCGAAGGCCTTGGGGCTCAACTTGAGCCCCGCTGGCATCGGAGCTGGCCATAGCGGGTGCCCCCCACCTGCAGGGCTCCCCGGGACCCCCCCTCTCCAGGGAGGTGCAACCACTTCACTGCAGCTCCGCTCTGATCCCGCTCGCAAACCGCGGATTTGGGGCCGTGAAGGGGGGAAGGTGACGGGAGTGACCCCCACCCCCAATCCGGGCCCGCAGCACCCCGCGCCCCCACCCCAGGAGCTGCAGCCCGGGGGTGTCTGGGGGAGCGCCCCCCCAGCAGCCGGGGGTTGGCGTCACCGTGCAGCCGCCCCCGCATCCATGTGGCACCGGCTCCTCCCCGAGGACACCGCGCAGACGCCGAGGGCCACCGTGACGTCCGAGCGGGCGACTCGGCCGTCGGGTCCCCGGGAGCCCGCGGGGGCCATCCGCKGCCACAGTGACCYCATCCCAACCCCATCCCGGTGCCAYCYTGGCCCCATCCCGACTCTGTCCCATCCCCATCCCGGCCCCATCCGTTCTCATCCCAGTGCTCCCGGCGTGTCAGCCGGGTCGGGGTGGGCACCGCGCCCACCGGCTGCTGCCGCCTCACCCCGCGCACCCCGTCCGGGTGCCGGCGCCCGCGGCGGGCGGGCGGCGGGGGGCACCGGGAGTGTTTCATGCGGTTAAGAAGTGTCTGATTGAGGCAGGAGGCGCCAGCAGCTCCCCCGGGAGCCGCAAGCCAAGGACTGGAGGACCAAATGCAGGCTAAAGTAATCCAATCTGGGCTGGTTCATCTAATTAGCCCAGAATTAACCCAGCAGCCAGAGAGGAGCTGACTGTCCCTCCAGTTTGCCAGCGGGTTTGGGGGGAAGCGGGAGGAAGAAGGGGACGTCCAGCGGTAATGAGATTACGGGGGGGAGCGGGCGGGAGCGGGCGGGCGGCAGCCTCTGGCCGGTGGGAACGTGGGGCCCTGCCAGGTCCCCGCCGCGCCATCGCCGTGATGGCCGGGGCACCGGGGGCAGGCAGGGACCCGTCCCAGCCACCGCCGCCCCGGCAGCAGCTCCCGAGCCCGCGGCGTCCCCGTGGAGGACGGGGACACCGGCACGGCCGGCACCGGGGATGTGGCACCACGCAGCTGCACCGGCAGCCCCAGGGCCGCGGTGGGGACGGAGCAAGGAGCCCCGGCAGCTTCGGGCAGCACCCCCGTAATGGGGCGGGCAGGGGCCAGACCCCACGGGTGACYCCCCTGCTCCCAGCATGGCTGTGCCGAGGGGCGCGGAGGGCGCGGGGCGGGGAGGTGCTGGTGCAGCTCTGGCGGTGGCAGGGCATGGTGGCACAGCGGCTGAGGGCTCATTCCCTCCTGGAACTGGGTAAATGTCCCTTTTTCTGCCGTGTCCCCTCCAGCTGTCGCTGCCACCCATGAGGACCGCCAGGGCTGGGAGGGGGCACACACTGGGGACACGGAGTCCCTGCTGTGGCCGAGGAACGGAGAAGGGTTTGTACTGCACATTGTGGAGTCTCGGGCGCGAGGACCCTGCCGGGTGCCCGCGGTGGCTCTGGGGACCCTGGAGCAGGCACAGGCACACCCTCCTTCCCGGTGGCCCAAGAGTCACTGGGAAGACAGAGCCAGTGGCACAAGGTGGTGACAGTGAGGGGCCCGTGGCCAGCGGGGTCTGTGGGAGGGGGACACCCTGCACCGACAGCGAGAGTGGGAAGGGACTTTTGACTCTTCGAGCACTCCTCAGTTCTTCCCTACGCCCTCCCGGGGCAGCTCTGGCCGTGGTGCTGGAGGGTGCGGGCAGGGGGGCTGCTCGGGCCGGGGGTGCCGCCCGCAGACCCCCGTGGGCATGGGGCGGGCCCTGGCGCAAACAGGCGCCGGGTGAGCCCGCATTGCCCCCGGCCCCGTCACAGCCCCCCAATCCATCTCCCAGCCCGGCAGATTCCAGCCCCTGGGCACGGCAACATCTGCCTCCTGCTCCGGGTTCAATTAACCTGCTGCCGCCTCCTCCTCCGGCACCGGCCATTTCCTCCCGCTGCCACTGTCACCGCCACTGCCGCCACTGTCACCGCTGTCGCTGCCACTGCCACCAGCATGGCTGCATCCCTCGGGGTCACAGCGGGTCCCTTTGCCGCAGCAGGCCCGGAGCCGGTGGCTCTTTCCAGGTGGAAAAGCCGCAGTGAGCACACTGGGATTTGTCCCGGCACCTGCGGGGCTGCGAGCAGGAAACGCCAGAAAGCCGCGACCCCACTCAGAGAAGGGTCCTGGTGTCGTGTCCCCCTCCCCTTCCGGATACCGTCGGTACCCCRGTGTGGAAAGGGGCAGCTCGGCCGTGCCCGGTGCTGTGGTGAGACGCGGGCACGGCTGCCGGGCACGGCACGAGGGTGGAACAAGCGTGTGCCCGTGCAGCCCCGGTGCCCGCACCGCGGCACAACTGCGGCTGCAGGGTCGGGCACCCACACTGTGGTGAGCCTGAGACCACCCGGTGCCCTCCGGTGCCTGCGGTGCCCTTGGGATCTGAGGTGCCCCGGGGTGTGCAGTTTCCCCGGCGCCCCCGGGGCGTGCCGTGCTCGCGGTGCGGCAGCTGCAGCCCCCGGTGCCGCCGTGATTTACAGGCGCAGGCCCCGGTAATGTCATTTGCCCCAGACCGGTGGCGCCAGGGTGCCCGGGAGGCCGTCCCCGCCCCGCCAGCCCCTGTCCCGGGGCCGTGACCCACCCGGGAACCGCCGGGACCCACCCGCGGAGCCGACGCGCCGTTGTCCAGATAGTCGTTGGAAGACCCGGCCCGGCCAGTGCTGCTTTCCATTGCCGTTACCACCCGCCGACGGGGCCGGGCTGGGCTCTGTGACCGGGAAAGGCGGGGCGGGGGACCGGGGTTCATCACAGGGAACGGCGGGCCGGGGGCCGGGGTCTATCTCCGGGAATGGTGGGGCTGGGGATCTCGGACTCCCTCACGCTGAGCACACTGGTCCGTGGARAATGGGGTCCGTGCTACCGGGAACGGCAGGTCCCGGGGAACCGGGATTCATGGCCCGGGAACTCAAGGTCGGYGTGGGGTCGGTATCCCGAGAAAGGCGATTTYCTGGGAACCGAGTTCCCTGCTGCCRGCAACGGCGGCTCGAGGAGATCGGGATCCATGTACCGGGATGTGTCTGTGTTCCGGGAACGGCGGGTCAGAGCAACCCCCGTGTCCCCGCATCGGGCACAACGGCTCCGGGTCCGCCAGATCCATTCGCTACCGTATGGACGCGATCGGCGGGAACCGGGCTCGGTGCGAAGCCTGTGCAACCCAGGAGCCGATCCGTGCTCCCCGGGGTAACGGCGCTGGGGCAGGGTCCGCTTCGTGCGCCCGGGTGGGGCGGCTGGAAGCGCCGACGGGGCTGCGGACGGAGCGGGGRCACAGAAGGGCGCCGCGCTGCTGCCCGGTGCGGCAGCGGCCCCGGTGGATCGGG
>NW_026623339.1:2097750-2103368 GCF_030028575.1 Malurus melanocephalus | reverse complement strand
CCCGGGTCCCCCCGCGCCCCACGAGCCCATCAGCTTCGGCATCGACCAGATCCTGGGCGGCCCCGAGCCCACGGGGCCGCACCGGGCGGCGGCAGAGCCCGACTACGGGCTCTACGGCAGCGGGTACGGCCCCGCCGGTCCGCTCGGCTCCTACAACCTCAACATGAGCATGAACGTGAGCGTGAACGTGACCCCCGCGCCCGCCGCGCCGCCCGCCGGAGTCATCCGCGTCCCGGCGCACCGGCCCGCGCTGCCGGGGCTCACCTTCCCCTGGATGGAAACCACTCGCCGCATAGCCAAGGACCGGCTCTCAGGTGAGCGGGCGGGACGGCTAGCGGCGGTACCGGCGGCTATTGACGGCTCCGGGGATCCGCACGGCACCGGGGTCTCCGTCGGGGCAGTGCGGTGCGGCGGGCGCGGCGCGGGTCGGGGTGGCCGCGGGGACCGGCCGGGGATGGCGGGGACCGTGCGCTCCACAGGTTCCCAGAGCCCCCGGTCCTCGCCCGCCGCCGTCGGGGCCCGCGGAAGCGGCTCGGGGTAGACGCGGCCACCGGCGGCTCCACTGCGGCACTGGACAGGGTCCGGCGGCTCCGGGATGAGCCCCTGGGGTCCCACAGGCTCCGGTCTCGGGCTCYGCTCCGTGTCTGGTCCCTTCCCTGGTTCGGAGGCGCCGGGGGGTGACCCTGTCCCACCGTAACCAGGAGCTGCCGGAGGCTGCGGGGAGCTGGGGTGAGGGGTGGGTGCTTTGCAGGGTGCGGGGTGGGAGCTCCCATGAAATTCAGAGTGGGATGGGGGCTCTGTGGAGTGTTGGGTGTGAAGTGGGGGCTCTGTGGGGATAGGATATGGGGACCCATCCTGAAATCGTGGGACAAAGCCTGTCCACGGACAGAGCAGATGCCTCGGCCTGGTGAGCCCCAGAGGATGGGAACAGTGGGGGATAACCATGGGGTGTCTGGGGATGGGATCCCAGATCTGAAGGTGCACGGATGTGTGTGGAGCACTGAGTGTCGGTGCTGTGGGAGAGGCTGGGGCGGGCCTGCGGCGATGCAGGTGTCGGGGAGGCGGTGAGGGGTCGTGGTGCTGCCGGTGGGGCCGGGGCAGAGTGCCGTGCTGGGGGCTGAGCACCGTGCTGGGATGAGGGTGATCGCTGCTGGATCCCCGAGGAGCAGGAATAGGCGCTGAGTTTGAGGTCCTGGTCACCAGGGCTGCCTTTGGGAGCGGGAGACCCCCGGCCTGGCTCGGCTCTGYTCCCGCCCAAGATGGCGGCACTGCCACGTCCACAGTGCGCGGCCGCATGCGGGGACAAGGCCGGGGGCCGTGCGGGGCTGGGGGCCGAGGGCCGGCCGTGTGGGTGATGGGGCCATGTGGGTGATGGGGCCGTGTGGGCAATGGGGCCATGTGGGATCGGAGGCCGGGGACCGTGAGGGTCCCACCTGGGCGCCAGCAGCACCGTGTTCGCCTYCCGGCCCATCCCGCCATCACAGCGGTGACGAAGCACCGTCCCTGCACAGGGGTGGCGGGGTGGCGGGTGACGTCCTCGTCTCCTGCCTGGCGCCAGCGTTGGGTGGACGGGGCAGCCCCTCCCCAGTACGGGGTCTCCCAGCGCAGCCATCACTCAGCACCGCTGGCCTTGGGGTGGGCTGCGGGCAGGAGGCATCTGGTCCCRGCGAGGGGCCGCCCCGTGCGGGGAGGGGGCGCGGGGGCCCCCCGACTGCGCRGCTCCACCTGCGTCAACCGCGTCCGCCCCCGCCGGCGGCCAGGCGGCTCCCGGGCGCGGGTGGGAGGGAGGGTCTGTGGGCGCCAGGGGGTCCCTGGGGTGCTGTGGGCTGTGCTCCATCTCCCTGGGGCCCCATGGCCACCCATGGTCACTGCCATGCGCACTGTGGTGTTGGCCCTGGTGACGGCTGCGGTGTTGTGGTGCCATGGGGACGYGGTGCCACGGGGTCATGGCTTGGCCAAGGCTGCTGCCAGAGCAGGAGGGGAGTGGCTGTTGGGTGCTGACCCAGCCAAGCCTTCGCTTTCCTCCATGCTGCTTCGCTGCCCTGATGCTCCCTGTGGCTCTGGCAGCTTCTGGGGCTGGGATGTGACATATCGGCCTCACCAGGGCTGGCTCACACCTCAGCTGGGCAGGGACAGCCCCTTCCCCGGCCCCCGGCACTCAGGCAGCTGATGGCGGCCAGCCCAGGCCCTGCTGGCACATGGAAAGGGACATTGCCTGCCTCCCAAGAGCTTCTGCAGTCCCATCCCCTGCCTGGCAGGGCCGGGCAGCCCTTGCAGCGCTGTGGAGGCTCCTTGGGGGCTGCAGGGGAGATCGGCATGTGGGGAGGGAGGGTTTGCGCAGCCGGAGCTTGGTGGTCCTGCATCAGTCCTCTGAGCGGGCGGCCCATCCACCGCGACATTCCAGTGATGACTGCCAGCCTGGGGGAGCCATCGTGCCATGGCCCTGGGGGTGGAAAGGAGGAGGGTCCTCCCTCATGCCATGCCATGCTGCCCGCCGGTCCCTGAGCTGGGGGAGCAGGTGGGGATGACTCTGAGGGTCCCCCTCCCCTCCTCTCCTCTCCCAAGCAGCTCTGGTGGCTCCCCTGGAGCTCCCTGTCCCAATGACCCCTCCAAGCTCCCACCCCCACATCCCCACGGATATCCCCATGGCCCCAACCCCTCCATCATTCCCCAGGCTCCTGCTCCCCTCAGCTCTGCTGTGGTCCCCCAAATCCCCCCTCACCCCTGCCTCCCCACAGCCGCCCTGTCACCCTTCGCGGCGACGCGGCGCATCGGGCACCCRTACCAGAACCGGACGCCTCCCAAGCGCAAGAAGCCGCGGACGTCCTTCTCCCGGGTGCAGATCTGCGAGCTGGAGAAGCGCTTCCACCGGCAGAAGTACCTGGCCTCGGCCGAGCGYGCCACCCTGGCCAAGGCCCTCAAGATGACGGACGCCCAGGTCAAGACCTGGTTCCAGAACCGCCGCACCAAGTGGAGGTAACGGGGTGGCCTTGGGGCAGCTGCTGCAAGCGTGATGTTCACATCCCTCTGGCAGCCCCAATAACCCTCATCCCATTGTCAGTCCGACCCCTGCATTCCGCTGAGAACTTCCCAAATATCCCTCTGAGAGCTGCCCCAAACCTGCATCCCTCTGAGAACTTCTGCCATATCCCTCTGGCAGCCCCAATCCCCTCATCCCATTGTCAGTCCAACCCCTGCATCCCTCTGAGAGCTGCCCCAATATCCCTCTGTCAGCCCCAATCCCCTCATTCCTATGTCACCCCAACCCCTGCATTCCTCTGAGAACTTCCCAAATATCCCTCTGGCAGCCACCCCAATATCCCTCTGGCAGCCCCAAACCTGCATCCCTCTGAGAACTTCTGCCATATCCCTCTGGCAACACCAATCCCCTCATCCCATTGTCAGCCCAACCCCTGCATCCCCCTGAGAGCTGCCCCAATATCCCTCTGGCAGCCACCCCCATATCCCTTTGGCAGCCCCAATCCCCTCATTCCTCTTTCAGCCCAGCCCCTGCATCCCTCTGAGAGCTGCTCCAATATCCCTCTCGCATCCCTCATATCCCTCTGGCAGCCTCAAATCCTGCATCCTTCTTAGAGCTTCCCCCATATCTCTCTGGCAACCCCAATCCCCTCATTCCTATGTCACCCCAACCCCTGCATTCCTCTGAGAACTTCCCAAATATTCCTCTGGCAGCCCCAAACCCCACATCCCCCCAGCAGCTGCCCCGTGCTGCAGCCGAGCCCTGCGTTCTGGGAAAGGATGGGACTGGGATGGGATGGGACTGGGGCTGGATGGGATGGGATGGGATGGGATGGGATGGGATGGGATGGGATGGGATGGGATGGGATGGGATGGGATGGGATGGAATGGGATGCCCGACACCCCCTGTGCTTGGCTGGGAGAAGTCTGGTGGTGCTGTGGCATGATCCCAGTGGCACGTGGCAGTACTGAGGGGACAAGGGACAGGGCTGCGGTCCGTGCCACGCTCCGTGCCGACGGTGGGTGTCCGCAGGCGTCAGACGGCGGAGGAGCGCGAGGCCGAGCGGCAGCAGGCCAACCGGCTGATGCTGCACCTGCAGCAGGAGGCTTTCCAGAAGAGCCTGGCGCAGCCGCTGYCGCAGGACCCGCTCTGCATGCACAACTCCTCGCTCTACGCCCTGCAGAACCTCCAGCCCTGGGCCGAGGACAACAAGGTGACGTCGGTCTCGGGGGTGGCCTCTGTGGTGTGAGGGCCCTGGGTGCTGCCGATGTGCCAGGAGGTGGCACCGAGCCCGGACTGTGGCAGGGAAGGGGCTGCAGCTTCCTGGGAGCTCCCCACCGGCAGCCCCCTCCCCGCTGTGGACAGCTCCCCAGGACCACCCGGGAGGGAGGCTGTGCCCCTGCGGTTGGACCCAAAACTTCGCCAAATCCCGCTGGATTTGGTGCTGCCTGGGAGCACAGGGATGGGCCTCCACACCCTATGGACCTCTGCAGCCCCCTGCCTGACCCCCCAGGAGCCCAGGGCTGGGCCCCTGCACCCCACAGATGTGTGTAGCCCCCTGCCCAGACCCGCGGGAGCCAAGGGCGGGGTCTCTGCACCACATGGACACCTGCACCCCCCTGCCCGGACCCCTGGGAGCCGAGGGATGGCTTCCCACAGCTGGCAGGGCTCTGAAGCTCCCCCACCAGCAGCTCCACGGATCAGGCTGGCTCYCCTTGGGCCCCCCAGCCCACCTGGAGCAGGGCAGGGCGTGGATCTCCCATCGCTGGTGCTGGGAGCCCCCCGCCCTCACAGCGGGGTCTGCACCACCCGCACCGTTTGCCTTATCCCGGTCGGAGTTTGSCACCTCCGGCTTCCATCTGTGCCCTCCGGGCTGGACGAAGGACTTGGCCCCATCCYGTGGTAGGACAGACCGATGGCCGGTGCCCCCCAGCCCCCCTCCCTGGACATGCCCCACAACCCCCCCGTGCTGAGGATTGCACCAGTCCCTGACTCCCCCCGGGGCTACCATCGCTTCCCACGGACTGAGCCTTGGTGTGACCCACAGGACACTCGTGGGGGGCAGAGGGGCTGAATCCCCTTTTTTTCCGGCAAATCGCTTCACCCTCTCCCCAGTGAGCCCCTAAGTGGGGGTTCCCCCCGCCAGGAGCATCCAGCCCGACTGCAGCCTCTGTTGATGATGATGATGATGGAGGGAATGAAGGGGGGGGGCTGTAACAGCGATGACCTTGACCCTGAACTCGACCTTGCCCCCTACCCCGCCGCTATCCACGGCGCTGCAGCCCCTCACCCCACTTTTGGGGGACAGGCTTCTGCCGGCTCCCCCTCTCCGTTGCTGCCGGGAGGAGTCTGACAGCCGGTACCGGCGGGATTGGCTGCGGTTCCGTGACGCGGAGGGGTGGAACCGCATTACCACCGGGATGAGCGCGGCCGAGGGCCGGCCCCGGTGCCGGTGGGGCGGCGGCGGCGGCGGCGAGGCGGTGCTCCGTGCCCGTGCTGAGGCCGCCGGTTACCGGAGGCTGCTGCGAGCCCGAGCCGCCGAGGTGGAGGCGTTGCGGGGCGCGGTGGACGCGTTACACCGGCAGCTGGAGGGGCTGCGGGACCGGCGGAGCGGGGAGCTGGCCAAGTACCAGGTGCG
>NW_026623339.1:2091577-2097570 GCF_030028575.1 Malurus melanocephalus | reverse complement strand
GGGGCGGGGGCCGCGGTGTCCCTGTGGGTGGGTGTCGGTGCGGGGTTGGGGATCCCGTGGGTCCGTGTGGGGCGGGGTCTTAGGGGTGCGGGTAGGGCGGGGATCTGCCCGGGGATCCGTGCGGGGTGGGGGGCGGTGCGGAGTTCCAGGGGTCCGTGCGGGCGGGGGTCGGGCCGGGGGTCCCGGGAGCCCGAGTAGGTGCGGTTCGGGACAGGGGTGGGGGTCCGTGAGGGGCGGGCGTGGGACCGGGGATCTGTGGTGTGGGGCTCCGGGAGGGGGTCTCTTTGGGGTCGCTGTGTGCGGGGGTCCCGGGGGTCGCCCCGCGGCCCCGGCGCTGCTGACGGCGCGGCTCAGGAGCGGGTGGCGGAGCTGGAGCGGGAGATCGGGGCGGCGGAGGCGGAGATGGCCCGGTGCCTGCGGGAGTACCCGGCGCTGCTGCGGCTGCGGATGGCGCTGGAGGCGGAGATCGCCGCGTACCGGTACGCGAGGGGGGCGCGGGGGGCGCGGCGGGCGAGGGGCTTAACCCGACCCTTCTTTTCCAGGGAGATGCTGGAGAGCGAGGAGCTGCGCCTGGGTGCCCTGGCCCCGCCGTGAGCGGACCCATCACCAGACACCGGCCCTGCCGTTACCACCGGATCCCCGGTCCCGGGACCGGATCCTCAGCCCCACCACCGGACCTCGGTTCCTCCGCCGGACCCCAGACCCCCGACTCCTGCGCCCCGGGCCACGGTTCCCTCGGACCCTCTGGAGCTCTCTGGACTCACGGAGCCCCGGTCCTTCTGTCCCCCCCCTCCACGGGCCCCYCGGACTTCTGCACCCSCGCCTGCCCCGGGACCCCCGGGAGGGCAGCGCCCGTGGGGACACACACTCACCAGCCTCTCCGGGGCGGGGGTCCCGGCCCAGACCCCTGCGGAAGCACCTCAATAAAGCCCCGTGGCACCACCCGGAGCCGGCCCRTCTGGGGAGGGCGGGCAGAACCCCCGGCTGTGCTCCCGGGGTCTGTGGTGGGGTTTGGGGAGCACAGGGGTCTCTGTGGGAAGGGCGCTCATGGAGGGGGTTGGGTTCCCTTCTGCTTGGTGCAGCCCCRAGCTGGGCACCCCACAGGGGCACATTGTGGGGCCGCAGCTTTGGTGGAAACAGAGACCCACAGTGGTGGTGGGTGGTCCCAGGCACCCRCACTGCAATCGGCACTTTTGGGGTCACGGTGGGATCCTGCCCCCCAGGATGCAGGGACGGGATGGTGCTCCCGTGTCTGGGGTCGTTGTCCCATTGCAGTCCCCAGAAAGGAGACGGGTTTGGGAGGGTTTTGAGGATTAGGGGGGTCCAGTGAATCAATGGGCAGCTCTGTGGGGATCCTCTACCCCAGCCTGTCCCCGAGCTGGGCTAGAGCACCAGCAGAGCCTGTCCCAGCCGTGCAGGAGGACCCCAGAACTGAGTCCCACATCAGCTGGGACCCCCTCAGCCCTCACCCCCTCCTCACAGACACTGCCCAGGGTTTGTGGTAGCAAAGCCAAGCCCGGTGTTTAATATGGGAAAAAAAAGCTGTAAAAGGGATGTGGGTTCTGAGGAAAAGAGGTGACCGAATGTGGGGTCAGCACCATCGAAGCCAGCATTATTGGGGTGCATTGAGAGCCATCCAGGGGCTCCAGGGGCTCCAGGCCGGGGGGGTGTAGGGGTCCCGGCAGCTGATCCGCACCCGCCGCGCGCCCGCCTGCACCGGAGTCTCCTCTGCGCCCTCCACAAAYCGCTCAACCTGCAAAGGGGGACACGCCATGGTTTAGGGACACCTCAGGGAGGGGGGCAYCAGCACCCCCTGAGCCGGGCAGCGCTGGGGGAAAGCAGAGGTGACAGCCAGGGGGGACAATTCATCACCCCAAGGAGAGGAGCAGTGGAATGAAGAGGCAGGGTCATGGATGAGCATCTTCCCAGGCACAGCAGAGTCAGGGATGGGGCAGGGTGGGCACAGGGCAGGGTGGGCACAGGGCAGGGATCCCCGTGTTACCTGGGTGCCGTTGTGGAGCTCGTACTGCAGATGGTAGAGCAGCGCAAAGTAGGATTTGGGGAGGGGCCAGGAGGCCGGGGGAGCCCAGGCCAGGTGGAGCTGCTCCCCTCGCTGCTGCAGGGTCAGCTCTTGGGGCGGCTCAGGACGAACTGCGGGCAGAGGGGGCTCAGAACAGGGGCCAAGCCCCACCCCAGAGACCCTGGTGCCTCTTGGACACCCCCACCCCGCTGCTCCTGCCCTGAGCTCACCAATGTCACGCAGGAAGAAGTGCCTGGAGAGGTTGAGGTAGGAGGTGTCCGAGAGCCCCTCCAGGTGCAGCTGGAGCGGGCGCAGCTCCTCTCCGAAGGGGCAGAACGAGGGGTCAGCCAGGCTGGCGTTGAACCGGCCGTGGGCTCTGGCCACCGGCACCCACGGCCCCATGGAGCCGTCGCTGTGGGGTGGGAGGTGTGAGCAGGGCTCAGGGCTGGGTGGCCACGGGGATGGGGTGGGTTTGGGGGGTCCCAGGGCACCCACCTGCGTGTGAGACGGGCGTGGAAGACGGCAGAGGGGGGCCCGGGCCAGGAGCAGTGGAAGGAGCCGTTGTAGGACTCAGCCTGGCAGGACACGTTGATTTCCTCCTCACCTGAGGGGGCCGGGAGTGACCGGTCAGGGGCAGCGTGGGGCTGSGAATGGCCCTGGTGAGGCTCCCCCTGCCCCACATCCCTGCCCGGTGCAGCCCCACAGGCTGGCCACGAGCATCTCCTGCTCCTCAGCCTGTCCCCCATACCCTGCCCCCATCACCCCCGGCTATCCCAGTCGTGCCCCTCCGTACGGGTGCCGCTGACCACCACRTAGGTGGTGTCCAGCAGGACGGAGCCGGCCCAGCAGCTGTAATTTCCCGTGGCCGGCAGGTCCAAGCCGAGGATGGTGAGGTTGTGGCCCTTGGGCACCAATTCAGCCATGGGCTCCCGGTCCCCGTTCAGTGTCCAGTGAATGTGCTGCTCCGAGGTGTCACATCGCAGCACCAMGTCCTGGTTCAGCTTCCCCACCTGGACTGGAGGTGAGAAGCGAAGGCTGTGGTCAGAGATGGGCTGTGGTGGGGGCAGATCGTGCCCCGAACCACCGTGGGCTGTGTGCCTCATGGTCAGCCTATTCCATGGTCCCCCCCCTACTCCTGCACCCCACATCCATCCCCCACTCCCTCACCCTATACTCACCCCACCACCACCCTCATGCCCATCCTCTTATCTCCCAGCAGAGTTGTCTCAGCTCCTATCGGAGGGATGTGGGTTTGGGATGCCCCCCACTCCCTGTGGATCCCCTGCAGTCCCTGCAGCCCCCCAGACTGGGCTTTCCTCCTCCCAAACCTCCCCTGTGCCCGGGTGGCAGCACTCACACTTCGGGGGGAAGGTGGTCAGGGGTTCCGCAGGCACGAGGCACAGCACCAGTCCCACCAGCACCAGCATCTGAGGGGGAAGGGAAGGGAGGGGAAGGGCAGCCCCAGCTGGACATAGCCCAGGAGAGAGGGGCACGGCCAGCAGGGCCAGCCAGGGCAGAGCCCCCAGCCCCAGGAGCAGCATCCCCGAAGCAGAATCCCCCCGAGAACCCCCAGCCCTCCGTGTCTGTGCCTACCTCGGTGTGCGCTGCTCCGGTGGGCCAGGCAGGGCCGGGGGCTGCAGTTTTATAAGGGGCTGGACTCCATGGGGCTGCCCCAAGGTGCGGCCACACAGCCGCATCACAGTTCCCAGAACTGGAGAGCGGGACCCGCGCCCAGCCCCCCACCCCGGGACTCACCGCCGGTACTTCCCGGGGCTGGGGGCACCGGACACCCCCTGCCCCGCCCCCGAATGCCAGAGGATGGGTCCCCACGGGAAGGAGGGGCAGTGCTGGACATCTGGGATGGTGCCTGGGTRGTCCCAGCTCTCCCAGAGGGGTCCTGAGCCCCCTCATCACCGTGTGCTGCACAGAGACCCCACAGTACCCTGCTACGGAGGGACCAGCGAGGGGGTCCCG
Source organism: Malurus melanocephalus (assembly GCF_030028575.1). NCBI lineage: Eukaryota > Metazoa > Chordata > Aves > Passeriformes > Maluridae > Malurus > Malurus melanocephalus. The sequence goes on along the minus strand of NW_026623339.1, from coordinate 2,093,576 downwards.
GGGGTCTGGAGAGGGACACACAGGGCTGGGCCCCTCTGGGTGGACTGTGAYGGGTCCCCATAGCAGCTCAGGGTGATGCCCCCAGGTTGTCTCACCCCTTCCCTCCTCTCCTCGGGCCCCACGGGATGCTGTGCAGAGACGAGGACGTAGGGACAGAGATCATCGTGGTCACCAGCCACCCTTTTGCCACCCCACTGATGGCAGCCCACGGCGAGGGCACGGGGCAGATCCCACCCCGGCAAGGGGAGCGCTGCACCCTTTCACGTACTTTCTGGACTTCTTAGAAAGCAGAGGGGAAGTGGGGTCTGTGGGAGGCTGGGGGAGCCCAGCTCTCACCTTTCRTGGCCAGGATGGGGTGGTGGGATCTCCGGACCCCTCCCTGAGCAGGTCAAAGCCCCTGTGTGTGGCTTGTGGGGAGGGGAGGGGGATTTGGGACCCCCAGCCCCCAGGGAACAGCTCAGCCTTTGGCTGTCACACCATAGGGCACCCCGAGAGGGGAGGGAGGAATGGGGGCACCTTGCCCGGGGGTGCACCCGTGCCCTGTCCTGTCCAGGGGAAGCAGGCACTGGCGGCAGGTCTGGGGGCTGTTCGCCCCCACTTCGTCAACCGCAGCTTCCCCTTGGCTTCTGCAGAAGAACCGCAACCGCAGAGGGGAAGCCCCGATGCAAAGGCCAGGGCTGCCCTCAGCACGGCTGGGAGCCACGCCTGGCACTAGGGTGGGACGGGAGTGAAACCTCACAGACAGAAACCGCCCCCGGGAGAGAGGAGGAGCAGGGACAGAGGCCACTCTGGTCAGAAATCTGTCGTGATGTCCCYTGGCAGGATGGATCCCACCCCGGGTGGACCCCTCTGTGGTGATGTCCCCACGGCAGGACGGACCCCACCCTGTCCAAACCCGCAGTCATGGACACAGAGCCAGGAGCAAAGGTCACAAAACTTTATACAGGAGGGACCCGCGCGTGGCCCCTTGGCCCCGGGCGCACGGGGAGCGGGACAGACCCCGCAGCACCCCCAGGAAACACGGGGTGAAGGAGCCCAGTGGGGACGGCCCACGCGACTCCCCCGGCCGGGGCCAGCGCTCCCCAATCCACGCTCTGCGGTGCCGGGGTAGTCCCATGGCTGCTGGCCCGCGACCGACCGCGGCACGGTGCTCACACCTCCCTGGGACCTGGGACAGCCCCTGCAGCCGCACGGCCCCGCTGGGGCCTCCCCGGGGCTCCCCTGTCCCCAGGGTCACGGCCAAGCCCAGGCAGCCCCGCTGGGGCTCCGGTGCTCCGGCTCACTGCAGGACGCAGACGTCCCCCTGCACATCCTYGTGTCCGGCCGCCTCCACCAGCGGCTCCGGCTCTGCCGGCGCGTCCTCCGCCGCCACCACCTTCTCCCGCAGCTCCATCAGCAGGTCCCGGCCCTCGCTGGGTGGCAGATTGCTCAGGTAGTAYTGGGGGGCCAACTCCACCAGCCTGCGGGGACAGGGTGGGGTCAGCCAGCCACAGGGACGCCCTGGAAGGACTCGTCCCTCTCTGTCCCCACATCGATGCTCACATTTGGGGCTGGATCTCCGASACCACGCGCAGGCAGTTGTCCTGAGAGATGGTGAACTCGTGGTAGAGCACCCAGGGGGGCAGGCGGCGGGGTGGTGGCCGCAGCAGGTACCCGCAGGCGGGGGCCAGGTGAGCCACGTGCTTGTGCGACAGCATCACGTAATTGCCAGAGCCATCGATGTCTCGGGCGACCTGGGAGGGATCAGGAGGGAACGGGGCGGCTGGCACACCCCCCGCAGCCACCATAATTCCCCACAGCCCCCTGGGCCCACCTTGAGGAAGTACCCAGAGATGAGGGCCCTCTGGATGTTGAGGRCGTTGGCGTCGGAGCCGAAGGCGGGCGGTGACACCGGGAGCTCGATGCGGCGCATCACCTCGAGCAGCTCGGAGCGCACGGTGCCCGCCAGGCGCAGAGCCTCGGAGCACACCCCGTGCTTCCGGCACCAGCCCTCGTCCCC
>NW_026623339.1:2078641-2091048 GCF_030028575.1 Malurus melanocephalus | reverse complement strand
CAGGGACATGGGAACAGGGATGGGATAGTGGGGTCAGTGATGTGGGAACAGGGATGGGATAGTGGGGTCAGTGATGTGGGAACAGGGATGGGATAGTGGGGTCAGTGATGTGGGAACAGGGATGGGATAGTGGGATCAGCAGTGGGACAGGGATGGGATAATGCAGTCAGTGACATGGGGACAGATGGGATAGGAGGATGGGGACAGATGAGCAGAGGGCCTGCTGGGCTGGGCGCTTGGAGGCCATGGAAAGACTCCTTGCTGCCACTCTGGGACCCCTCCCACACAGCAGTGACAGGAACTGTGCAGAGGCTTCCCTAGATCCTTCCACAGCCAGGCTGGGCACTGGGATGGGATCAGAGCTCAGGTAGGGGACACATGAGGGGCTGTGGGACAGCAGAAGAGCAGGGACATGTGGGCTACAGGGGACACATGGGGACACCCACAGGGCTGCAAGCCCCCCACCCCCAGCCCCTGCTCACGCTGCTGGAAGGCATTGAAGATGTTGATGAGGGTGAAGTGGTCCCCGTTGGGGTGCAGCAGCGCCCGCCGGCGCAGGGCCACGGCCTCCTCCAGGTGCGTGGACAGGGGCACGAAGCAGGGGGACGCTGGGGGTGGACAGGGGGGTCACTGTGTGCCCCCAGCACCCTCCCAGCAGTGCTGGCTTCTGAGAGCCACCCCACACCCCCAGACAGTACCTGTGAGCATGGCRGCCAGGCTGACCATCTCCTCCACGCAGTCAAACTCGCAGGACGCGATGAGGGCCTTGGCCAACTGTGGGTCCAGTGGGAACTCCGACATGATGATCCCCACCTCCGAYAGATTCCCGTCGTCATCCAGGGCTGCCAGGTAGTCCAGGTCTTCCAGCGCTTGCATCAGTGACTCRGGGGCTGGGGTGGGACATTGAGCAGCTTTGTCCACTCTGTCCTGCACCTGCCAGCCCCCAGTCCCTCCCCAGGGACAGCCCAGGACGCAGCGACGGCCACAGCCATGGCTGCCCCATCGTGCCCCTCTGCTCCAGCCCCCTTTGCCACGCCTGGCCCCCACGGGTTCTACCTGGGCGGTCGAGGAAGTCGCACTGGCCCATGTCGGCGATGTCCAGGCGCTTCAGCAGCAGCACGAGGCGGCTCAGGCTGGTCTCACCGACGTGGGGCGCGGGGCTGGGGGGCAGGCGCTGCTCGAAAGCCTCCGAGTACAGGCGCAGGCAGGTGCCTGCAGGACAGGGGCCATCATGGGGGGCAGGGAAGGGCAGAGGCACAAGCRCATGGGGACAGCTGCCAGGCCAGGRGCTGCTGGCGGTCCCTATGGGGTGGAACAACAGCTCTGAGAAGGGACAGTGGCACAGGGGACTCACCTGGGGGGCTGCCAGCAGCTCGCTGCATGCGTGACTCGGCCTGGCTCCGGCTGATGGGCCGCAGCACCTGCGACTCGGCGCGGATTCGAGGGTTGTACACCTGTGGGAGGATGTGATGGGGACACTGCAGGGCACCCCTGCCATCCCCCAAGGGCCCTCACTGCCAGCGTGGGGCCACCACTGCCAACCCAGCCCCCTCTTTCCAGCCTGGGAGGATCCCACTGCACCCCAGCACAGAACCAGACCCCACCCGTCCCCTGCTCCACTCACGCTACGCAGCTCCAGCCCCGAGTCGATGACGAAGCGCACGGTGCCCAACGAGAAGGACGAGTCCCCGAGCCAGTGGGTGACGATGACRCGCCGCTCCCGGCTCTCCTCGGCTGTCTCGTAGAGTCGCTGCGCCGCCCGKCCCACGCCGGGGTGCAATGGCAGCACCAGCAGCGGGCCCAGCGCCGGGCTCAGCGCCATGGCCTCCGTCTGGATGGCACTGCAGCACTCTGAGATCTCCTGGGCAACGACAGGGGGGCACAGGTCACCACCTGCAGTGTCCCCACCCTGGGTCAGGGCGCTGCGCTGTGCCCTGTGCCCACATCCCAGCACTCATGGCCCCTCTGGAGAGGAGTCCCTGCCATCTTCAGGGAGTGCCACCCCAAACCTGTTCCCCCTTCAGCCCACCTGCTCGCTGGCCAGGAAGATGAGGACRTGGCCGGGCTCCTGGCGCCGGTGGATGTCCAGCACGGCCTGGCAGGCGGCGGCCACGCGCCCGTGGGCCGGTGGCTCCCGGTAGAGCAGCAGCGGCGGGGAGCTGTGCCCCGGGACCCGCACCACGGGTGGATCCCCGCAAAAAGCGCGCAGCCGCGGCTCCAGGGYGGGCGAGGTGACCACCACGAGGCGCAGGGCCGGGCGCTGGCGYAGCACGTCCTTGAGCAGCCCCAGCAGCGCGTCCGTGGGCACCGTGCGCTCCTGCGCCTCGTCCAGCACCACCACCCCGTACTGCCGCAGCAGCGGGTCCGACGTCATCTCCCGCAGCAGCATCTCGTCCGAGCAGAACCTGCCGCGGCCCCGCCCCGTCAGCACGGAGCCCTGGCCGGGGGGAACGCCTCACCCCGTCCCCGTGGCAGCCCCCACCGCTCTCCAGCRAGGCCGGGCTGGATTAAGGGATTAGGCGGAGCTCAGCGGGATTAGGGTGCTGCGCTCCCGGCGCGGGCCCCGCCGTCCCTGCCGTACCTGAGGATGGTGTCGGCGGTGCAGCAGTCCTCGTGGGGCACGCAGTAGCCCACCTCGTGGCCCAGGTTCAGGTCCATCTCGTCGGCCACGCGCAGGGAGAGGCTGAGGGCGGCCAGGCTGTGGGGCTGGGTGCAGGCCACCAGCCCGTGGGCGAACTGCAGGGACAGGGCGTACTCGGCGCACCACTGTGGGATCTGCGGGGACAGGGAGCGGGTCAGCGTGGACATGGGACTGTCCCCTCCTGGCTGGGCCCCTCCAAAGRGCACAGGGACCCTCCCCAAGGATCTGACTGCAGATYTCTGGGGCTRGGGGCWGTCCAGAGGCACTTGCASCCMRGSMRGRWSWTYCCYTCCMMMYYCYKKYMMCYYYKRRKCCMAAAAMCYWWWAMMRGARSCCYKSMRSYYCMMCCCYKSMRSTTCCTGACCTGTTATGGGACACCACAGCCCTGCTCTCACATTAGGAACATGGGACAATAGCCTGGGAAACCCCACAGAGACACAGGGAAGGGATCACCAGGGAGCAGCTGCTGGCCAAGTGCCTGGCCAGGCGGTGAGGGACAGTGCCAAGGCCACACRGATGTCCCTTGGGCAGTGGGGACCTGAGTCCTGCTTCCTCCTGTCACCTCTGAGTCCCCCACGAGCAGTGCCTGTGCCCCAGGGCCTGCAGGCAGGGTGCTACACCCAAAACCTCTGGCCCTGGGGCTCGCAAAGGGACTTTATTCCCCAAATCCAGCAGTGCCACCCAAGCCCAGAGACTCAGCAGGTCACACCCAGGGAGGTGATTTGGTTGAGCACCTYGAGCCCAGGGCCAACACCCCGATAGCCCGTGGTGACCCAGCCCATTCCGGCCCCGCAGCAGCCACAGCAGCGCCGCTGCTTCCCGCAATCCCTTCCCGGTCAAAGTCTGCCAGGAGCCGTCCCCAAGTGTCACCAGCAGCCACCGTGTGACACCGGCCACCCGGGGCAGCCAGGGGGGATCCGGCACCCCAGCTCTGTGCTTCCCCAGCTGCAGGAAAGGCTGTGCCCCCTCTCTGTGCCACCTCCCGTGCCAGCCGTTCCCGTGGCAGCGCTTCCCGGCACCCGGAGCCCAGCACCGGCCCCGGCACATCCCGGTGCCCGCCCAGCCCGCCGGGCTCAGTGCGGCGTTCCCGGGGGGCTCTGTGTGTCCCACGGCTCAGGCAGTGCCTGGGGGTCCAGGAGGATCCCCCACCTGCCCTCCCTCGGGCTCACCTGAGTGCTCTTGCCGGTACCGGGGGGCCCGGACACCAGGACGATGCCGCTGTTGCCCTCCAGGTGCTCCATGAAGCTGTACTTGGTGGTCCAAACCGGCAGCTCCCGGCGCTGCCGGAGCAGCTCGTAGTACCGGGAGGAGAAGGGCAGCCCGTCGTACGGGTTCACCTCCAGGTCGCCGTCGCAGCCCAGGGACGGGTCTTCATCCTCCTCCTCCTCCTCCAGCGCGGAACCGGGACCGCTCGGCCCGGGCAGGGGRCCCGGGGCCCCGGAGCCGGCCATGGCGGGGACAGCGGAGCTGCGAGGGCGGGCGGGGGTGGAGCGGGACCGGCGCTGACCCACCCTCGCCTACGTCCCGGGAAGGAGCCCGGTGCAGCCCAGTGCCACGTCCCGGCCCGCGGGGTGGGGGGGCCCGCGGATACCGGGGACGGGCGGGCAGAGGGGCACAGACAGGTGTGGAGTGGTGACACGGACGGGAGATCAGGAACAGAGACGGAGTGTGGGGAACCGGGAGAACGGGCAGGGAAACCGGCGGGCGGGCAGGGAACCGGGGAAAGGGGACGGGTCACCGGGAGAGCCCCGCGGGATCGAGTAGAGCGCGGGGACCGGACCGGCCTGGGCGTGCGGACCGCACCGAGGCGGGGTGCAGGGGTTGCGGGATAAAGGGGACACCTCGGGAGGGCCGGTCCCGAACGGCACGGGCCGAACCGGATCGGCGGAGGAYCCGTACGGGGCAGTCCGGACCGGGCACCTGAGCACCGGCACCGGGCCGGACCGCAGCGGAGCGGAGCGGGCGGGTCGGGGGCGGGTCAGGGGCGGGTCCCCGGCATCCCCCGGGCCGCGGCCCCGGTTCGAGCCCCGGTTCCGGTTCCGGTTCCGGTTCCGGTTCCGGTTCCGCCGCTCACCTGCGCGCGCCACCGCGGGCCCGACCGGGGGACACGGTCACGTGCCCCGCGCGCCGTGACGTGTCCCGCCCGCGGCAGCCAATCAGCGCCCGCGCCGGGCGGGGCCCGGATGTGGCGGCGGGACCGGAGCGGACGGGACCATCGGGAGCATCCCCGGTACCGCTCCCGGCTCCGCCCGCGGGCCCGCCCTGCCCGCTGCTCTCCGCTGCCAGCTCCGGTGTGCGGTACCGAGCCGGGGCAACTGCAGCCCGAGCCCGCCCGCAGCCGCTGTCGGAACCGGGCTTCCCGGTACCGGACATCTCGGGCTGGTGCGGGGCATCCCGTGCCGCATCCGAGCATCCCGGTGCGGGACCGGGCGTGCCGGATTCGGACGTCCTGTACATCTCATCTTGTGACAGTGCCGGGCATCCCTATGCGGGGAATCCTACAGTGCCATCGGGTGTACCGGAGCCGGGCATCCCGTAACAATCTCGGTCATTCCGTACCGGAGCATCCCGGAATGGTGCTGTTCATACCGGTGCAGGGAATCCCGCTGCCGGAGCGGGGCGTCCTGCAAAGCGCTGAACGTACCGGGGCCGGCCATCCCCATGCCGGACATCCCGAACCGGTGCCCCGCACCCGAAGCAGCGCCCTCGGCGGCTCCCGGCGGGACCGGCAGGTGGAGCTCCCTGACCGGCGAACGGCCCGGGCAGCCCGRCCCGACCGGAGCTCCCGCCGGGGCCGCAGGGCAGAGCCGTGCACCGGGCAGAGCCAGGCGGGGACCGAGCAGTGCCTGCTGGCTCCGGTACTGCGGGAATCAGGAACCTCGGAGGCTGCGGGAAGTGCCAGTCCTGCGGTTCCTGCTCTCCGAGAGCCCCGGYAGCCCCCGCATCCCGGTGCCCGTGCCACATTTCGTTCTGCGTACCCCCGGTGCTGCCAGCCCGGCGCGGGCAGGTCCGGGCAGTGCGGGGATGTGGCGGCACATCCCGGGCTTTGCCGTGCGGGCTGGCGGCTTCGGCGGGTCCATCCCTCGCACGTCGGCCCGGGTTTGACACCGGAATGCCGCCGGCAGGATCACGTTATGCCCCGCTTTGGATGAACCCAAACCCACCCGGTCTCCTCTCCCGCGGGGCTCTCCGCTCTCTGCGGCTCTTCTCAGGGCCGGTTTTGGGTCAGGGGGTCTGTCCCGGGGCTGGAAGTGACCCGTGGGGCTGCACCCAGGGGTGACCCCAGAGCTGGSAAAGATTGCAGCGGGGTTTGGGGACCTGGAAGGGGTGCAGGGAAGGAGCCAAGGGGCTGATAGAGAGACACATGATTCCTGCAGCGCGGTGACAGCAGGACTCGGGGGTCAGAGGGTCCCAGGGCTGTGAGGGGTGAGGGCCTGGCCAAGCCCCCATCCCCGTGGAGCCCCGGACAGGCGAGTGTGGCCAGCAGGAGGAAGGAAGTGGCTGGTGCTGAGCCGTTGCTCCACACGCTCGCCCAGCGCCGTGGCTGCGGAGGGCTGGACAGGGCACCGAGCCAGCGCTGGCACAGCTGGGCCTGGCACACCAAGGGACGGAGATGGGGACAAACCAGACCCGCCACGATGGCAGAAGCCTTGTCCTGGTGGGGCTGGTTGGGAGCAGCACGGCTGGCACAGGCACACGGCTCCGCTGGCTCCTCGGGCTGTGCTGTGGCTGGAGCTGCGCTCGCTCCGTGCTCCCGCTCCAGTGTCCGACTCTGGCCATGGTGCTCAGCCAAAGAGGTCACCCTGCCACCGCATGACCCGCTCCAGTGACCACAACCATCTTGCCAGCGAGCCCAGACCCTTGGGTGGGCAGCGTGAGCGTCCTGGGGGCTCCATCCCCACCACCCTGCCCCGGTGCGTGGTGAAGGGAGGACGGTGGGGTGGGACCCCCGCGTTCAGAGCGCACTGAGGAAGCGGAGGTTTCACAAGCTGGGGTACACGTGACACTCRGGGGGTGCGGCAGGAACCACCAACAGCCCTGCAGTGCCCCGGTCCCCGCGACACGGCCCCCCCCGGTGCCCCGGTGGCCATGGCGCCCTGGCTGCCCACCAAGGAGGACAAGTACGGTGTGGGTGAGTGGGGGTTCCCGCTTGCCGGAGGGGTGCAGGGCTGGCAGGACGGGGTGCTCAGGGTGAGGGGACACCCATGGTGCTCCCCCGGCTCTGGTGGTGGCAGGTGACGGCGGCGGGGCGATGGCACTCGCGGTGCCGATGCCGATGTGAGGCGGTGCGAGGAGRGGCCAGGTCCCCGCGGTGCTGACGCTGGTTGGGCTGGTGGATGCAGGAACAAACAGGRGGACACTGAGGGGCTGCAGGGTGGTGACAGCTGCCCCAGGGGACAGGRCTGAGCAGGGCAGGTGCCAGCAGGACCCGGGCAGGGCGGGAAGCASTGGGGCGCGGCACTGGGGCGGGGGCTTGGCTCCCCTTCCAGGCTGTGGGCGCGGGCTCAGCCCGGCTGTTGGGACTCTGGGGGAGCCTTGAGACACCCCAATAATTTTCCTCAGGTCCCAGCTGGGGCTTTGGTGTTGGTGAAATGCAAAGCCCTGGGCATCCCCATTCCTTGCMGCACCCCCAGCTTGGGCTCCCCGTGCCGTGCCCCAGCCCAGGGCACCCCCACTCCCCGCAGCACCCCCAGCTTGTGCTGGCTCTGTCAGCCCTGTGCCTCTTCCCGTTTCTTGTGGGGGCCGTTTCCTGCACCCTTCCCGCACAGTCTGCAGTGCTGGAGGAGGGCTGAGCTGCTGCTGCGCTCAGCTGGCTCCGTGTGGGAGTACAGGGGAGCAGGGGGGGGTCCCGTGGGGTTCCGGGTGCCCCAAGGTGTGAGGGCAGCACGAGGGGTCCCAACGAGCCCTGTGGGTCTGGGGCTGAGGCTCAGAGTTGGCACAAGCAGGGTCCGAGCAGGGACCCCCAGRTGCAGGGATTGTCCCCCATTCTGGGGGCTGCCTGTCCCAGAGCTGTCTGTGGGGCCAGAAACAACGTCAGGGACGGCCACAGCGTAGCCGGGCAGGAAGTGGCTCACCACCGGAGAGCTCCTGTCCCCAGCGCCCCCCTCCCCTGCCACCAGCTCCGCTGTCCCCAGACACACCTGGCCCTGAGCTGGGGCTCAGCTGGCACTTTCCTCCCTGCACTTCTTGTGCCAGGAGCAGGACCACCAGCACCCAGGCTGTGGGCAGCAGGCAGGGGGGTCCCACAGGGGACCCCTGAGGGCTGGGAGGGGTCTGGGGGCTTCTGCTGTGCCCCCAACTCACTGCAGGCTGTGGCTGTCCTGGGGTGTGGGGTCGGGGTGCCTGGGGGTTTCACGGTCTTTATGGGGCTGGGGCTCTGTCCCATCTCTCAGGGCTGAACGGCGCCTTTTGGGGTGCTCCGGGGGGCACCCAGCCCGTGTGGGGCTGGCTGTGGGGTGCACGGATCCCAACTCTCAGCCCCTCTCCCCACAGCCGTGTGGAAYTTCCCGCGCACCAAGGAGCATCACCTCCCTCTGCAGATCGGGGAGATGGTGCACATCCTGCAGGCCTCCGAGGGTAAGGAAGGGGCACCTTTAATGGGACGCACCCCATCGTGGGGGCTTTCTGCACCCTCCCTTAGCCCTGGGGTGRGGCCGGGACCCCCAGCCGGGCTGACCGTGTCCCCTCCCCTCCCCTGGCAGGCTGGTACTGCGGGTACTCGCTCCGGAACAGGGCTGCATGGGTAGGTGAGGGGGTGCTGKGCTCCTGGGGACAGGAGGGGCACTGCTGGTGGCTTTCCATGTCCCTACTGGGGGTCTGGGAGACACAGGGGGCATGGCTGGCTGGGCATTGGGAGCCCCCAGCTGTCCCTGGTGACCCCCCGAGGGATGTTTCCCCATCCCGGGGGTGCCAACAATTCCGGCTCCCCCAGGGCATCTTCCCGGCCTCGCTGATCCGGCTGAAGGGCACCGTGGTGGAGCAGCGGGGGTAGGTACGGGGCACGGGCAGGGGCGGTGGGCTCCGTCTCCTGCCCRGCATGGGGTCCCCGCGGTGCTGGGGGGGCTCTCCAGGGGTGCCGGTGCCTCCCCCAGGGCGGAGGAGAGCGTGGTGCCCGCCGAGATGCCMATGGTGCAGGAGATCACCACCACGCTGCGGGAGTGGGCCACCATCTGGAAGCAGCTCTACGTGGTGAGGGACGGGGATCTGGGGGTTCAGGGGTTCCGGGAGCGGGGTGGGGGGCCCCCGGTGACCCCGTGGTGCCGCCACAGGCCGGRCAGACGGAGCGCTACGGGCAGGTGAAGCGGATGATGCAGGAGCTGATGGAGCAGCGCTCGCAGCTGCTCTCGGGGACGCTGCCCAAGGACCAGCTCCTGCGGCTCAGGAAGGAGGTGACCGGCAAGATGGACTACGGCAACAAGTGAGGGCAGGGACGGGACACAGGGACCCGAAATCCTCCCCTTCAGGTGCTCCCTGACAGCCTGCGGGTGTCCCCATCATCCCGGGTGGCTGCCCTGTGTCCCCTCTGTCCTGGCTGGCTGTCCCTCTGTCCCTGCCATCCCAGCTGGCTGTCCCTCTGTCCCCGCCATCCCAGCTGGCTGTCCCATGATGCCAGCAGGTGCCCGAGCCACCTGGCCAGGGCTGAAACCGATGAGCGTGGCCGGGACAGGAGTGTCCCCGGTGCTGCCCGACTCCTGTCCCCTCGCCAAATTGGATCTGTGCGAGGACACGCGGGTCCTGGTGGGACACACAGTCCCGTGTCCCCCTGCTCCCGCCTCACCCCAGCCCGGCCCCGCAGGATCCTCGCCCTCGATCTGGTGGTGCGGGATGAGGACGAGAACATYCTGGACCCCGACAGGACCAGCGTCATCAGCCTCTTCCAGGCGCACCGGAGGGCGGCGCAGACCCTCAGCCGGCGCATCCAGGAGGAGACGGTGAGGCCGCTGCTGGCCCTGTCGTGTCCCCACCTCTGTCCCCCRTGCCAGGGGCTGTGCCASGGGCTGAGCCACCTTGTGCCACTCACCTCGTTCCCCCCAGACCCCGCAGCCGAGAGCTCCTGGCCACGGCGCCCACGGGGCCGCTTCTCCCTCGCACAACCTCTACCTGTGCGTCCGCAACTTCGTGTGCCACATCGGGGAGGAGGCGCAGCTCTTCATGGCGCTGTACGACCCCGGCGAGCAGCGCATGATCAGGTGGGGCCCCGGGGCACGGGACAGAGCTCTGTCCCCGCCGTGCCGGTCCCTGTCCCGCTGCTCCCGCTGGCACCGCCCCGGGCTCAGCAAGACCCGCGGGTGGCACAGAGGAAGGGRCGCTTCCCTTTCCAAAGGGTTTCTCCTCTGGAGCAGGAGGGTTTGTGTGGCGTGCCAGCCGTGCTGCCATCTCCCGTGGGACAGCCCAYGGCTCGTCCTGCCCCGGGCACCGGCGAGGTGACCAGCGGGGTGGYTGGGGACAGCCAGGCTGGGCCAGTCCCTGTGCCGTACTGGGGACAGCGGTGTTCTGAGCTGGGAGCTGGCAGTGGCTGTGCCACCCCGGTGCCCACCTCACCTGTCACCTGTCGCCTGTCACCTGCCCCGCAGCGAGAACTACGTGATCCGCTGGGCCAGCACCGGCGTTCCCCAGGACATCGAGCTGCTCAACAACCTCAAGGTCGTGTTCACGGTGAGCGCAGAGCCCGGGGGAACCGCGCTGCTGCCGCCCGCCACCCCATCCTGCAGAGCTGCCCCCACCCCAGAATGTTTAGGGTCTCTCGTGTCCCCCGCGAGCAGCCGAACCCCAACACCCTCTGTGCTCGTGTACCCCCAGTCTCTTCGAGGTCCCCTCCGGGGTCTCGGGGTCCCCTCCCGGTGCTGGGGATCCCGGGGTCCCCTCCCGGTGCTGGGGATCCGGGGCAGCCCCGTCCCCGCCAGTCCCTCGGAATTCGCTGACTCAGCGCTTTGGCCGCAGCGCAGCGCTGACCCCCGGGACGCCGCGGAGCCATCGATATGCAAATGAGCCGGGAAAATCAATGTTAATGAGCAGCATCAGCACTTGGGCTCCGCTGCCGGAGCTCTCGCCCATCTCCACCCCCTGCTCTGCTCTCTCACGATGTCCCCGCGTGTCCCCTCGCACTGTGGCGTGTCCCTGCCCGTTCCCCTCAGCTCCGATGGCCCTGGCACGTCCCCGGCAGTGCTGCCAGGGTCACACGGCCCCTGTCCCCAGGACCTGGGCAGCACGGACCTGCAGCGGGAGCGGCTGTTCCTGGTGTGCCAGATCATCCGTGTGGGGCGCATGGACCTGCGGGACAGCCACAGCCGCAAGCTCAGCACGGGCCTGCGCCGGCCCTTCGGCATCTCAGGTGGGGCTGGGCACCTTGGAGACCCCCAGGGGCGCCCGTGCCACCACCCTGTCACCCTCCCAGCCACCACACCGCTCCTTCATGCYCCTGGGAGCTCTGGCTGTCCCCTTTCCCTGCCTGCAGACCCCAAATCTCTGCACGGCTGCCCCCACAAACCCCCTTGCCTTCACCTCCCCCCACGATCTTGTTTTTGACGTGGATCACTGGCTGGGGGTGCCACCCCTGCCACGGTGCCACCTCTGTGTCACTGCAGTGATGGACATCACCGACATCACCAAGGGGACGTGTGACAGCGACGAGGACAAGCAGCACTTCATCCCCGTCCATCTGTGAGCCCCGTGGGCTGGGGGGCAGTGCTGGGGGGCAGTGGGGCAGGGAGCAGCACTGCAGGGCCTGGCTGGCACGGGGACACCAGCTGGGAGGGGATGAGAGGTTCACGGATCAAAGGGAAAATGCTTTTCCCCTAAATGTGGCTTTTCCAGCGTGGCCGATGGTGATTTCCTTCACAATATGATCCGGAAGGCGGTGGAGGGCAAGGACATCAACCACAAGGGACAAGGTAGAGAYCCTGTGCTCCCTGTGCCCACTCTGTGCCATGAGACCCCTCCCTGAACCACTTGTCACATGGGGCAGCCCCCACAGGGTCGAGCATTTGCAGAACTCCCTGGTTACCCTGGGCCATCCCATCCTCAAAAAATCCCTGTGGTCCCCGCAGGGCTCTGGGTGTCCCTGAAGATGCTGTGGGGGGACCTGAGCCAGGTGAGGAAGGACCACCCACACCTGGTGGACCGCGGCACGGTGGTGGCTCGCAAGCTGGGCTACCCGGAGGTCATCATGCCAGGCAAGTGGCACAAACCCCGGGGTCCCTGGGGGTCCTGGYGTGGTGCCAGCACCTGGCTGACGGGGCTGTCCCCCCAGGTGATGTCAGGAACGACATCTACCTGACGCTGGTGCAGGGCGAGTTCGACAAGGGCAACAAGAAGACGCAGAAGAACGTGGAGGTGACCGTGTGTGTCTGTGATGAGGCGGGGAATGTGGTGCAGGTACGGCAGATGTCCCCTGTGTCACCTCACCTCGGTAAAAACCCAGCTGGAGGATCCTCTTTGGCCCCTGGTGCTGCCTGGAATAGAGATCTGGAAATAGAATAAAAATCTGGGAATTTGCTGTGAAGGGATAGAGAAAAATGGTCCTTCCTTGGGGACAGCCAGCCCCACTGGGCATCCCCAGTGTCCCCAGGTGTCCTTGCCCAGGACAGGGAGGAGGGAAAGGAGCTGGGGGCTGGCAGGAGGGCAGGGGGGGACAGACACAAGTGTCACCCCCCAGACTGGCTCTTGCCTCTCCCGAGGTGTTCTCACACATTTCTTACCTGGCTGCTGAGGAATGGGCTGGAATTGCTGGGCCAGTCCAGGGATGCATCCTCCATCTCCATACACA
>NW_026623339.1:2072860-2078035 GCF_030028575.1 Malurus melanocephalus | reverse complement strand
GGGCTGGGGCGGGACAGGGCTGCAGCCCTCTCTCTTCCTGTGCCACAGAACCCTGCTGCTGCAGGGAGTCCCCATCAGGGCTGGGTGGTGGCTTTGGGGGTGACAGCTCGGGGACGATGGAGGTGCTGCCACTGTCACAGTGTGACCCTGGATGGACACTCAGAATGACCTGCACTGGGGAGGGCAGTCCTGGGAACGGCCACTGCAGCCCTGCCCAGCCCCCAGTGCTCCCAGTTCAGCCTCACTGGTTGACTGGGAAGGATTTGGGGTTGGTTTGCAGTGGCGAACAGCCCAGCACAGCCCTTGCCCGGGCACAGCGGGGCATTGGCGAGCTGGGGGCTCATTCCACGCCACCTGCCCTCACCTTGGCACTCCTTCCCCCCCAGATCGCTGTCCCCATCGAGGACGTCCACAGGACCCACCTGAGGTTCACCTTCCGCCATCGCTCCTCCAGCGACTGTGAGTGTCCCCGTCCCTCCCTGGCGTGTCCCCTGTCCCCTCCATGTCCCCTGTCCCCTCCATGTCCCCTTCTCCTCACCCCTGCGTGTCCCCCGCAGCCAAGGACAGAAGCGAGAGGATTTTCTCCATGGCTTTCGTCAGGCTGATGCGCCCCGATGGCACCACGCTGCGGGACGGGGAGCACGACCTGGTGCTCTACAAGGTACGAGGGTCCCCAAAACCCCCTGAAACGGGGAGGGGGTCACACTTCTGGGGCCAGGCTCCCCATCTTTGCCTGAGCCTGGTGCTCACGTCCCCAAAGTGCTGGTGGCACGTCCCCAAAGTCCCCGAGGGTTTGCAGTGCCTCCCTGCTGTCCTCGCTGCCCTTGGTGGAGGGGGCTCCCCGCACGCGGCGGCTCCAATCCCCTGCGCTGCTCCTTTGGAATGACAAGTTTGGTTTGGGAAAAGGTGATTTGAGCCTTTGTGACGGGGAGGGAACGTCCCCGCGCTGTGGCTGCGCTTCACCTGATTTCACCAGCCCTGGCAATGCTGGGTTTGCTCCGAGAGAGTAGAGGGGAGGGAAAATCGCTGCTGGTTTGGGAAAAACGCATTCAAAGAGGGGGAAAATCGCTGCTGGTTTGGGAAAAATGCACTCAGGGAGGGAAAAATCACTGCTGGTTTGGGAAAAATGCACTCAGGGAGGGGAAAATCATTGCTGGTTTGGGAAAAATGCACTCAGGGAGGGAAAATCACTGCTGGTTTGGGAAAAACACACTCAGGGAGGGAAAATCACTGCTCGTTTGGGAAAAATGCACTCAGGGAGGGGAAAAGGAAAAATCGCTGCTGGTTTGGGAAGAACGCACTCAGGGAGGAAAAAATCACTGCTGGTTTGGGAAAAATGCACTCAGGGAGGAAAAAATCAGTGCTTGTTTGGGAAAAATGCACTCAGGGAGGGAAAAATCACTGCTGGTTTGGGAAAAACGCACTCAGGGAGGAAAAATCCCTGCTGGTTTGGGAAAAATGCACTCAGGGTGGGAAAAATCACTGCTCGTTTGGGAAAAAATGCACTCAGGGAGGGAAAATCAGTGCCCGTTTGGGAAAAATGCACTCAGCTCCGATGTGAAGGGTCCCTGAAGGCTCTGCCCCCTTATCTGGTGCCCCTGCCCGGGCTGGGGCCGCTGTGAACAGCTGACAGGGAGGTTCAAGCTGGTCCCCACTGCCAGGGCACACTCAGGACCTTTCCCGGTGTGTTGGCACTTTCTGGGGACCCTCCCCAGCCATGGAGCTCCTGTGTCCCCTGGGGGTCACCTGCCCCCCTCGCCCCTGAGCTTCTGCATGGCAGCGTTCTCTGATTTTGGCGATGTGACCGCAGTTTCTCCAGGCAGAGCCCGCCCTGAGTCGCGCCTTTCTTTGGGATGAGCCGAGCCGCTCCCGCCCGATGTGGCAGCCCAGGACAGGGACAGATCGCGCTGTTCCTCCCCGAGGCTCCTGCACATTTGAAATCATTATTATGCCCCTCCTCCCCGCTTTATTTTTGGGCAAAAGACCCAAATTTTTTAACTGCTGCCGTGGCCCTCGGCGCTGGCTCTGGTCCCTGGCGCTCTGGGGACTGTCCCCTYTGCAGCAGGAGTGTTGGGCACCTTTGGGACAGGCCAGTGCTGGCTGTGGCAGTGAGATCAAACCTCCCACACCTTCCTCCTGGGCCCCTGCTCCCCTCAGAGATCTGCCCCTGCTTTCCTCAAGCTCCACATCCTGCTCCCCGGCTGACTCCGGCTCTTCCCGGCASACACCGGGGGCTTGGATTCTGGGAGTCAGAAGCTATTTCATCTTTTCCTCTCTGCTTGCCAGAGGAATGTGAGTGACGGGCTTTTAGCTGCTCAGACCTCTTGATCTCCAGCTGGTCTGAGCTCCAGCCAGCTCTCCCTGCGTGGGTTTGGCCCTTGGGAAGGAGCTCTGGGCTCCCGTGTGTTGGCTGCTCAGAGCAGGTGTCCCAGAGAGGGAAAGGCAGCAGCAAACAGCTCTGTCACCTCCATCTGACCTTCAGCTGGAGAGGTTTCACCCTGAGAGGCTGCAGGCAGGGAAGGATGGATGTGTGTGAGCTGCAGCCTGGCTGGACAGCTCTGATCATCCCCCACCATCCCAGGCTGGCCAGCRAGCAGGGAAAGGTCATACAGAGTGACCCCAGTGAGTCCTTCTGGATGGAAAATMGATTAAATTTTCAGCTTAGAGTCGGGGATATAAAAAAAGGGTTGTTTTGTGCCTTTGGAGGCCCTGGTATGCCCATACAGATGGGAGATGTAGGGTGACAGTGATGCTGTGGGACCGGCTGTGCTGGACACCTGAGTGCTGTCCCTGCTCTGTGTCCCTGTCCCTGCTCTGTGTCCCTGTCCCTGTGTGTGCTGCTGTGCCCAGCCTCAGCCTCCTCTTTGTCACTCTTCTCCTCCTGCCTGTTCTCCTGTCCCCGCTGTGTGACACATTTGGGATCTGGTGTCCCTGCCTGCAGATCCCCTCAGGGAGCAGCGCTGTGGGATCGCTGTGGGGCAGCCAGAGGGTCCCCAGGGGTGGGATGAGGGTCCTGTACAGCGGGATCCACCAGCCATGGGGTCAGAACTGAGCCCCCAAACCACACGCGGGGCCAGCCCTGTCCCTTCAGGCTCCGTGCTCCCCAGGGGGACAACAAGAAGCTGGAAGATGCCAGCGTGTACCTGTCCCTGCCCTCGGAGAGGAGCCTGTCCGAGTCRAAGCTGCTCTCGGGCTCCTCGTTCCGTGTGAGCAGCTCCACACCAGCTCTGGCTGTGTCCGGCCGGGACAGCTTCCAGATCTCCACGCTCGTCTGCTCCACCAAACTGACCCAGAACGGTGAGTTTTGGCTCTCCATGGCGGGGCAGGCAGGGCTGTGTCCCCTCCTSGTGGTGTTTTCAACCACTGGATCACACTTCTCCTTGGATGTTTGGCTTCATTGCACTGGGATGGAGCTGGAAACACTGGGAGAGTGGGAACAGTGATGCTCAGTTACTGTTTGGCCATGGTCAGAATGGCCAAGGCTGTTCCTGGGAGGATTTGTGTGATCCTGGGAAGATTTGTGTGATCCTCGGATTTTTTTGGGGGGCTGTTACCATCCCCTGGAGAAGAGCAGCAGCGAGTGGAATTTCCATTTGAACGTGGCTGTTGGAGACTCCGTGACCTTGCATTGAAATTGGGGTGGGAATTGGGGATTTCTGGTTTCACCCCTCATTTCTGGGTTAGCTCCGGGGAGTTTCCAGCCCTTGGGCTGCTCTGCACAGGTCAGGGCAGCCAAGAACATTTGTGCCCCCTTGGCCCAGACACATTCCCCYTCAGCCAGGGGAAAGGCCCCTGGGAATGCTGGGCTCTCCTCCCACCCWCTGCAAGGCTGGGAGATGGGAATGGCTCATCCAGCTCTGGCTGAAGTGCAGGGACACGGGGGGACTCAGGGGACATGGCCCCGTGGTGCGGGGATGTGACACACGGTGACACACTGGTGGTTCAGCRTGGAGGGGTCAGGGATGAGGCTGCTCCATTAATTCCCATCCTACGGCCCAACTTTATCTCCCACAGCCACGACCTATTTAAAGTTTGTGCTTTATGGGGATTTCAGCGCTGAGGGGAGGCTGTGGGAAGGGGTGAGGTGGTTCTGGATGTTCCTGGGCAGTGAGGGTGAGATGGGGGAGCTGTGGTCTGGCAGTGAGTGGTCAGTGCTGACCRCCCCATCCCTCCTGCCCAGTGAACCTGCTGGGGCTGCTGAAGTGGCGCTCCAAGCCCAGYCTGCTCCGCGGGAACCTCCAGAAGCTGATGAACGTGGATGGAGGGGAGGTCATCAAGGTACAGCCAGGATGTGTTCCCCCCTCTCCCTTCCCTTGGACCCCTCCCACACCCAGAGCTGGGCGTTGGACAGTGCTGGGGTCAGCGCTGAGGCCCTCACAGCTCCCCTGTCCCCCCAGTTCCTCCAGGACACGCTGGACGCTCTGTTCTCCATCATGATGGAGCACTCAGAGACAGATACCTACGACACCCTCGTGTTTGACGCCCTGGTGAGCAGCACCCGACTGGGTCTGAGCCCCCCAGTGCGGGGTGGGCACTGCTTGGACTGGGCTGATGGGGTTCAGGGGTCTGAGTGACCAGCACAGGGTAGGGCCATGCTCTGGGGGACACTGTCCTTCTAGGGGACAACCCCAGCACGATTCAAAAGCGTTTCTCCCACACCAAATGTGACCCTGGCGATGTGACCGGGAGAGGGTRGGGGTCAGGGTGGCTGTTGCTGTCYCCTCYRCCCACACCAAGCCRTGCCCCTGCCCTCTGCCCCCAGGTTTTCATCGTGGGGCTGGTGGCCGACAGAAAGTTCCAGCATTTCAACACGGTCCTGGAGGCCTACATCCGCCAGCACTTCAGYGCCACGCTCGCCTACAAGTGCGTCCCTGGGGGCTGTGACACCGGGAGGGATGGGCTGGGATGGCTGGAATGGGAGAGAACGGGGTGGAACGGGACTGGGATAGTGGGTGCAGGGAGGGGCAGGGCTGGAATGCTGAGAGCACCCATGGGAGCTGAGCCATGGCCGTGCCATCCCGCAGGAAGCTGCTGTCGGTGCTGACGCAGTAYGTGGAGCAGGCGGGCCGGGGGGAGCCCTGCGAGCCCCTCCCGCGCACCTTCAAAGCCTTGGAGTATCTCTTCAAGTTCATCGTCCGCTCCCGCCGCCTCTTCGCCCAGTAAGTGCCCAGTGCT
>NW_026623339.1:2069446-2071787 GCF_030028575.1 Malurus melanocephalus | reverse complement strand
CATCAGTCCCAGGCTTGTGGCAGTGTCACCTCAACCCAGCTGGTGCTGGCTGCTGTGGCACCCAGGGTGTCACCACTGCTCTCGACACCCTATGGCCATGCTGGTCCCTCCATCCCTGTGAATCCTCTCTCTGAGGATTCCAGCAGTTTTTGGCTGCATCCCATCCTCYGGCTGCTGCTGGAGCAATGATGATCTGCCATGGGGGTGGGCAGTGCTGTCCACCTCGAGATGGGACAGCTCAAACCAYTCTCCAGCCCAAATGCCCCGCAGTGACCGTGCCCTGCAGTGACCTCTGCCCCAGCCACCCCTGATGGGGGGTTTCCAAGGAGCTCTTAAAATCCTCCCACAATGGAGGTGGCAAAATGTTCTGAGCAGCCTGTGCCCCTGCGTGGCTGGCAYTGTGGTGGGAAGGTTTTCTGGAGCCCAGTTAGGATCGCTGGGAGGYATCCATGGGTGGAATTCCAGGGTGTGTGAGGTGCCTTCCAAACCAAACCCCACTGTGATGAGCACAGCAAGGGGATGGGAACCTCCATGGCTCAAAGCTCAAAGCACCTCCAGGCACCTCCAGAGCCCCCACAGGACCTGGTTTCACTTTTTCCCCGTGGGCATGAGGTTCCCATCCCAGCTGGGTGATGGGGCGAGCAGCCCTCCTCGGGGCCRGCGTGGGAGAGGAGGAAATCAGAGCACGGCCGTCGGTGTTACCAGAAAAAACCGCTGCCGTTCCTCTTTCGTTCCTCGTACACGGCGCCGAAAACCGAAGCGTTTTGAGGGAACAGCGAAGGGCTCGCACAGGGTGGGCAGTGAGGGACCCCCACCCACACATGGAGAGGGCTCCTGGTACTGAAAGCAGCGGGATCGCCGCGTTTCCAGGGGCTGTGGCTCGGCTGGCGGCTTTTTTTGGGGAAATTGTGGTTTTCTCTTCTCCGCCCCAAGCTCGGGATGTATTGGGGTCCCTGTGGGGGCTCTGGGGTGCTCCAGAACATCCCACCCAGCACCTGCCTCTCCCTCCTACCGGAGCAGATTCCCAGCTCAGAGCGCTCCCGGCAGAAGGAATTAATTACGCGGCGCGTTTGCAAACAGCCCCGCGAATGAGTTTGCCTGGAACAGAGACATCCCCGAGGACATTTAGCGATTTTATATCGCTTCCCTTTATCTCGGCAATCTCGGCGTGCAGTTACACGGGCTCCTCAGATCCTCTAAGTGCTCTGAACGTGCTGCAATTTGTACAGGCTGTAATCGACAGGAATTGGGTTGTAATTAGAGCCGCTTGCYGCAGATTGCCGGCTCTGGGATTGTCTGCGCTGCCTCCGGAGCCGGGCAAGCAGCGCCTGCAGCTCCTGCGAGGAGCCCGGGATGCTGAAAGGATGATTGAGGGTCCCGTCCTCCACTTTGGGACACCTCGTGTCCTCTCAGGGCCACCCAGCACCSCGATGTCACCGTGGTGGTGTCTGTCCCTCGCTGCTTCCTCCCTGCTGCTTCTGCTTTTTGGTGACAAAACTTTCGCTGCCAGCGCTCRCTGTCCCCCCGGGGCTCTGCTGTGGTGGAGCCCAAACCAGTTTAAAATTTAAAATTCCAGGATTTCCTTACCCAGCTGATGCCTGAGCGTGCCTGGTGTCAGTGATGAGGGAATTACCTCAAACACGGCCCATTTCRGTGGTTTTATTCCTGATCACACCTCAGCTTTGAACATTCCGTGGCTAAAATCCCCTCATTCGGTTTGCTCTGGTCCAGCTGAGCGGGGCTGGAGGGCTCAGGAGGTTCCTGCTCAAGCGGGATGGTGCTGAGCTGCTCTGAGAGGGATTTTGGGTGGGAAATCATAGAAGAGAGGCCTCTTTTTGAAAAAAAACCCAAAAAACCCAAAACCAACCAAACAAAAAAACCCCAAAAAAGCCCTAAAACCAACCAACCAAAACAAAACAAAACAAAACAAACAAAACAAACAAAACAAACAAAACAAGAAAACAAAACAAAACAAACAAAACAAACAAACAAAAAAACCCCACAAAAATGTGAACAGGTCTGTGGCTGCAACAGAGCTATGATAGTTCCAGGGCTCACCACAATGGGTCCAAATGTTAATTTTGGTAGAGTGTGATTAACTGGGATGGGAGGTGACCCCTGAGCAGGGAGATGTGTGGCACGGTGGCACCGGGGTGACAGCAGGGTGACTCTGGCCACTGCAGGCTCTACGAGGGGAAGGAGGTGGCCGAGTTCCAGAACTCGCTTCAGCGCTTCTTCTTCGCCCTGAACCAGCTGATGAAATCCCCGCTGGAGGGTCCCACGCTGCTCTCCCAGGTATGGCTCAGCTCGGGGGTGTGGTGGGAGGGGGCCACTGGCTGGG
>NW_026623339.1:2057986-2068821 GCF_030028575.1 Malurus melanocephalus | reverse complement strand
GAGGGTGCCTGGACCTGTCTGAGGCAGCTCTTCGGTGTCTCTGCAGGGAGCAGCCCTGAAGTAYCTCCCCTCCATCCTCGAGGACGTGTTTGGGATCTTTGACTCCTCCGCGCTGGGGTAAGGTCCCTGTCCCCCTGCCACCCCTATGTCACACTCAGCACATGCCACAGTCACTCTGTCCCCACACCCAGCACCAGGGGGATCTGGGAATCACCTCCTGATCCCCTTCCCAGGGCAAAAATGGGAGAGTTCTGCTCAGTTTTAGCAGCTGCCTGTGCTCGGGMAGGGGCTGAGCCTGGGAACCCCCAGCTGGGTTCATTTTGGGAATTCAGGCGGGCTTTGTGGTGGGCAGGGCTGCCCTATGGGACCACCTTGCCCCACATATCTCTGCCCCACTGAGGGGCTCCCCCATCCTGGATCTCCTGTGTTAATCCCTCTCCTGCTGGCAGGGCCGTGCTGCGGGATTTTGTGGGGAACCTGCTGCCCCAGCGGCTGCTGAAGCAGAAGCTGCAGTCCCTGACTCACATCGCCAGCAGCAAAGCCTTCCAGTCCCACGGTGAGAGGGGACAGGGTGGGTCCTGGTGGCACTGCCCTCGCTGAGCTCACCTGGGGGCTGTGGGACACGATGGGGACGAGTCCCTGGGGTGCAGGGATGTCTCCTCTGCCTGATTCCCGGGGTGATCCCACAGAGGGGGACAATTCCCTCATCCCTGCGCCCCTTGAACCCCCCAGAGTGCCGGGAGCTGGTGCTGGAGGCGGCCCTGCCCATCCTGCAGAASCTGATCCGGGCGGGTGAGGAGGAGGATGCCTGCATGGAGCTGCTCAGCAGCATCCTGGAGGTGCTCTACCAGGCCCAGAAGGTAAATCGGGWATCCTCGGGGCAGTGACCTGACCAAACCCCTCCGAGTGGGGTTAARCACCAATTCCTGGCCAGGAAATGGTTGGGGTTCACTGTAGTCACCCAAGGAATGGTGGGTGCCACAATCTCAGCAAAAACATGCCCAGGATGGGGCAAAAACCCAATGGTTTCCACCTCAGCGAGTTTCTGGTGGGTTCCCCTCCATCCACGTGAACAGGGAAGGGTCTTCCAATTTCAGGGATGACACTGCAGAGCTGGGAGGGAGGTGAGGGCAGGGAGGAAGGCAGCTAGTCTGATTGACTGCCAGCCCCTGGGCAGTGTTGGACTCCAAAATGAACAATGATGACCCCAAAAATGAGTCAGAGACGTGGTGGGCACCCACCTGCTCAACTGTGGCCTGTCTGGGGTGGGCTGGGGTCACTCCTGGGGGTCTCAGCCCTGTTTCTGGTGGTTGCAGAGAGCAGAGAAACTGCAAGGACAGCACAAGGACCGTGGGGATGTGGAGCTGGTGAGTGTCCATGCATCAACACAATGTTTTGGGAAAGCACAGAGCTTTGTGCTGTGGCCTTTCAGGACCTTTCCTCTGTTCCTGCCCTTCCTGGCTGCTCTGGGGTCCCTTCTGAGGGCTCTTGGGATGTCCAGGTGTTGCACTGTGACAGCTGAGATGGACACTGTGCCCTGGGAGGGCAAGGTGGYTCTTWWATCCCCACAACTCCAGAAAATCCAKGAACCAGAYCAGGAAATTGTGGTGAAATGTCTCATTTTGGGCTTAACTTTGAAACCTGAAATAGCCTGTGTGGAGAGCATGGTGGGACACTCTCAGGGGTRGATTCTGCTCTTGTTTCAACCCCACGTGAGTTGAACCCACCTTTGCCTGCCCAGTGCCAGTGCAGCTGTCCCCATTGTCCCCATTGTCCCCATCGTCCCCATCATCCCCAGCCATCCTCAGCTGTCCCATTGTCCCCAGCCAGGTGGCCACTTTGCCAGGGAGGTGTGCAGGGCTGAACTGTGCAGAGATTCCAAATTTTTGCCGGAGCACATTGCCTTGCTCTCACTCCAGCTCCGGATCAGGCTCTGTTTGTGTCTCACCACCCCGATGGCACCAGCCATGGTGCCACCCCACAGCTGGGACATGCCCTGGCAACCTCTTACCTTGCAGGCACAGGTGAAGAAGCACATCCAGGTGATCCTGGAGCAGCTGCTACACACGGTCAATCGCAGGGTGATCGTTCTGGACCGGGAGAACCCGCTGAGGGTGAGTCCCACCGCACCGCGGCCGCGCCGTTTCCCTTTGGGACACACGGGAGAGGCTCGGGGTGTCACTGGTTTGGGGCTCTGGGTGTGAGTGACCGGCTCTGCTCCTCACTGGCCTTGCTGCCAGGACCCAGCAGGATGGGGCAGGACGCCAGGGTGTGCCCAGTGGGGTGCAGGGGGAATTAGGGCCATCCTGGGAGCAGGGCTGGAGGAGTGGGCAACAGGCAGAGGTGCGGGAAAGGCTGTTTTGGAAGCAATGAAGGGTTTGGGCTGCATTCTCTGGAAAACAAGCAACTGGACCGAGTGAACCGTCACGATTTTACACGGTGGAACATGCGTGAGGAGCACGCTGGACACACGGGAAGGGAGGCGGGTCAGAGCTCGGCATGGAACAGCGATGGGAGGGGACAGAGCCGGAGGACAGGGGCTTTGATGAGGACGTGGTGACAGAGCCAGGAGCCGCCCCGTGTCATGGGGAGGGCGATCAGCCGGCTCGGTGTGCGTTCCGGAAGGCCGGAGCAGGGAATGGCCGTGCTGCACCTGCCGGGCCGTGTGCCGTGCCCGGGGAGGCGTGGGCAGCTCCGCCGCCGGGGCTGTGCCGAGCTCKCAGCACCGGGCTGTGATTCAGCCCTGACTCACGCAGGAGATGCGTGCGGGGTCGCAYCGGGCTCCAGCCCGCTGTTCGCCCTCATTGCCAGCTCTGACTCAGGGCCCGGGGCAGCCGAAAGCGCCGGGCAGCGATGGGGGCGAGGGGGGTGAGGGTGGTGCGGCTTTGCCCGCGGCCGCAGGGAGCGATTCTTTGTCCGCCGCGCTCGCCAGCGGCTCCGCGAGTGCCGTCTGACAGCTCTCCCAGCCCCGGCCGTGCTTCCCTGCCCTCAGCCGGGGGTCCCAGACCCTCTGCCCAGGCTGTCCCAGCTGCKGGGAAGGGCTGAGGGACAGGAACGYGYCCGTCCATCCGCCCCGTTGCTGCGGGGCAAGAAGGGAGCTGTGCCCYTGGGCCACTGTCCCGGCTGCACCCCCGAGTACCAGGGGTGTTCCTGGCACACGGGATGGGCTTTAACACCGAGTGAATCTCCTGCTTTGGGGTGCTGGGGTGTGGGTACCGATTGCCTGCGCTCCCCTCCCCGCTGTGGCTGCTGCAGCCGTTTGCCGTGGCCAGGGGGTGGCCGATGCTTTTGGGGGAGGCTGGAGGATGTCTCCCCTTCCCGGGATCGGTGGCCCTGCTGGGAGAGCCGTGGCTGCTCCCACCACCGGCACTCCTCAGGGTGTGCTCAGACACCCACGGCTGCTCTGCGACCCCCACCGCTGCCGAGTTTTCCCTCTCGTGGCAGCCCCACRCAGGCTGAAATATTTGAGCTGCTCGTTCAGTGCATTTTCCCCACCCACAAGACCCCCTGCCCAGCCCGCCCTTCCACCCGGGGGTTTTGGGGACAGGTCTCTTTCCATCCCAGGGCCCCACAGAGACCATTTTCCAGTGGAAATGTTCGGTATTCCCAGTTAACCTGCGTGAAGCAATGGGGGGCGAGCAGCTCCCGCTATGGGGTGCAGGGATGGGCACTGATTTGAGCCTGGGGTGGGCTCAGGGAGGTGCCCCAACACCCTCAGGGAACCCCGAGCAGAGGRGAATCCAGGGCAAGAGCCGCTGCCCCCTCCTCATTGTCATCCTCCTCCAGAACAGAAGCGCACAGGCGGGAGAGGATGTAACAAAAATAGCGTCTCCGTGGAATTTATTGAATTCTCCTTAAATACAGCCGCTGCTCCCCTCGCCGTTTCCACACCCGAGCTCCCCGCGTTGAACGGAATGGTTAAAAATAGAAAAGCTGGTGCTACCCAAACCCTACCGTGGGAGGGAGGGAGGGAGGAGAGGTGGGCATGGGGGTCAGTGCTGGGACGGTGCCCCCGCGCTCCGGGCTCGCCGCGGTCACAGGAACCAGAAGCATTTGCGCCGGGATTTCTTCACGTCCAGCTTTGCCGGCAGCCTCGACACCGGCGACGGCTCCTGCCCGGGTGGCGAGGCGGTCCCCGCCGCCCCCAGAGCCACCCCCGCCGCCCCCAGCGCCGTCGGGGGGGAGCTCTGCCCCGCGTCGCCTTCGATGTGGCTCAGCACCCGCTGGAAGCGACCTTCCTGCTGCCGGAAATCGTGCTCCACGCTGCGACACGCGGGGACCGTGTCAGGGGGTGCCATGGCATCCTCTTGTCACAGCCCCCCCGCCTGCCACAGCCCCTGGCACCCCAAACACCGCCCTGGGGGAGTTCAGTGTCCCCAACAGAGCCCCCAGGGAGCTCAGTGTCCCTAGCACAGCCGTTGGGGAGCTCAGTGTCCCCAAACACCACCCTGGAGGAGTTCAGTGTTCCCAAACACCACCCCCAGGAAGTTCAGTGTCCCCAACACCGCCCTGGGGGAACTCAGTGTCCCCAAACACCACCCTGGAGGAGTTCAGTGTCCCCAAACACTGCCTCCAGGAAGTTCAGTGTCCCCAACACCGCCCTGGAGGAGTCCAGTGTCTCCAACACCGCCCTGGGGGAACTCAGTGTCCCTAGCACAGCCCTTGGGGAGCTCAGATTCCCAAACACTGCCCCGGGGAGCTCAGTGTCACCAAAAAGCCCCCAGGGAGTTCAGTGTCCCCAAACACAGCCCCCAGGGAGTTCAGTGTCCCCAAACACCGCCCCGGGGAGCTCAGTGTCACCAAAAAGCCCCCAAGGAGTTCAGTGTCCCCAAACATCACCCCCAGGGAGTTCAGTGTCCCCAACACACCCTCAGGGGAGCTCAGATTCCCAAACCAGCCCCCAGGGAGCTCCGCTGCACTCCCAGAGTGGCACAGGGACATGGCCAGACTTCCCGGGGTGAGGGGACATCATGCCTTTCTGGGGGACAGAGCAGTATCAGCCTGACCTGCTGGCAGGGTTTTTTTTGGGGTGGATCCTTCT
This sequence comes from Malurus melanocephalus, assembly GCF_030028575.1. Classification (NCBI taxonomy): domain Eukaryota; kingdom Metazoa; phylum Chordata; class Aves; order Passeriformes; family Maluridae; genus Malurus; species Malurus melanocephalus. The sequence goes on along the minus strand of NW_026623339.1, from coordinate 2,063,780 downwards.
GCTTCATCCTCGGTACCCAGCCCCACTGGCAATGCCATGGCTTTGTACACAGCCAGCCAGGAGCTGGACACTGGCCCGGCTGTGGTGAGGGGGTGAGCCGGGGGTCTGTGGGACCCCCATGAGCAATGAGCCCCCTGCAGAAGGGTTGTGTGTCCCCATGGCTGAGGACAGCTGCAGCATCGGAAAATGCGAGAGCACGCACGGCTCTGCTGCTGCCCATCACAGCTGGCAGGCAGGAATTAGGGTGCCCTGATCGGGGTAGGTGAGGGGGACCGTGCCCCCCACCACAGCCCTCAGGTTCCCTGTCAGTGCTGGAGCCCTCAGTGTCCCCACAGGTCCAGGTCCTTGCAGCTCATGCTGTCCCCACAGCCCGCTGTGTCCCTGCAATCCCTGCTGTCCCCACAGCCCGCTGTGTCCCTACAATCCCTGCTGTCCCCACAGCTCGCTGTGTCCCTGCAATGTCGGGTGTCCCCGCAGTCCCTGCAGTCCCTGGTGTCCCCATAACCAGTAGTGCCTCTCCAACCTTCGGTGTCCCCGCAGCCCCCACTGTCTCTCCACTCTCTGGTGTCCCTATGGTCCCTGCTGTCCCTGGTGTTCCCACAGCTTCCAGTGTCTCTCCAGCCCCTGGTATCTCTGCAAACCCCAGTGTCTCTCACCCTCTGGTGTCCCTGTGGTCCCTGCTGTGCCTGTTGTCCCCCATAACTCCCAGTGCCTCTCCACCCTCTGGTATCCCCACGATCCCTGCTGTCCCTGATGTCCCCGCAGCCCCCAGTGCCTCTCCACCCTCCGGTGTCCCTGTGGTCCCTACTGTCTCTGGTGTCCCCGCAGCCCGCAGTGCCTCTCCAGCCTCCAGTGTCCCCACAGTCCGCAGTGCCTCTCCACCCTCTGGTGTCCCCACGGTCCCCACAGTCCCTGATGTCCCTGCAAACCCCAGTGCCTTTCCACCCTCTTGTGTCCCCACAGTCCCTGCTGTCCCTGTGGTCCCCACAGCCCCCAGTGCCTCTCCAGCCTCTGGTGTCTCTGCAGCCCCCAGTGCCTCTCCACCCTCCGGTGTCCCTGTGGTCCCTGGTGTCCCCGCAGCCCCCAGTGCCTCTCCAGGCTCCGCTGTCCCCGCAGCACCCCGAGGTGCGGGCTGGCTGCTGGCAGCCACGTGCCGCGATGTTCCCTCGCCCGGAAAAGCCGTCAATCTCCTCACACCAGCCACGTCCCATCGGATCAGCGAGGTGCCGCGGCGTGTGCCCGSCGAGGCGCACGTGGCGCGGCCACCCCGCACACGGGGAGCCCCCCGGCGCGCTGACACCTCCTGTCACCTCCTGTCACCTCCCCTCGCGGGGACGAGGAGCGTCCCAGCCGTTTCTAGCGGAGAGGACGAGGGGTGCAGGCTGCAATGGGGGGCGTGGGGAGGGACCTCGGGTCCCCAGCAGTGACACGGGGAATGGTGGCACCGCCGTGAGGGTCAGGGCTGGTGCGCTGTCCCAAGATGGGACACGGGCAAGCGGGTCTGATCCCCTCCACGGGCCATCCCCGGGTGTGCTGCTCCTTCTCCCTCACCCCGTGTCCCACCAGAGCCTCTCCTSATCCCATGRGSAGCASTGAAAGCCACAGCGCGTCCCCAGCGGGAGCCTGGCTGTGCTGGGGAGCCACCTCCCCCAGATGTGACATCTGTGCCGCTGCCRTGCCGCGTGGAGACAGCCTCGTCAGGCCAAATTAGCCTGAAGTGCCCCACGAGCTGCGGCGGGGGAGTGTGGAGCGAGCGTGTGGGGAGCAGGAGCGCCAGGCAGCACCACCCTGAGCACAGGGACACGAGGGACACGAGGGACACGAGGGGGCCCAGCCTGAGGGGCCCTGAGAAGGGGACACAGTGCTCAGAGAGCACGGCAGGGCAGTGGCACACGGTGATCACAGAGCACGGCTCGGGACTGGCTCACCACATGCCAGTGCTAACAGCATCAGCCTAATTAACAGCAAAATGGGAACACACCTGGCCAAACACCTGCACTGCAGAGGGGATGGCCAGAGGGACAGAAGGACACCCAGGGGTGCCTGGAAGGGCAAAAAGCTGAAGTGAAACCCCAACCCTCCTAATTCCCCCAGAGATGGTGCTGGGAGTCCGTGAGATGCCTTTCCCCGGGATCTGAGGAGAGAGTGTGGCAGAGGAAGGGGTTTCCAGCCTTGGCTCAAAGCCAGCGCCGGGAAGCAGAGCCCTGTGTTCCCAAACCACAGCGAGGGGCAGGAACCCATCTGCAGCATCTGTGCGGAGCTGGCACGGGGACAACAGGATGCAGCCTGGAACTGGAGCGAGCCCACGCAGCAGCCGCCAGCGAGGCTTCCCCGATAGATTGCCATTCCGGGAGATAAATGCTCTGCCGTGGTGCCAGAGCAGCCCCCTTCCAGCTGCTGCWCCTCCATGGAGATCACCCGGGCTGCTCCCGGCAGAGAGGAAGGGACAGATTGGGGCCAAGGGACAGCCCGGACAGCCTGGAGTGGTCTGTGTGTGGGGCTCCCCAGCATGGGGACAGGAGGAGCCACCCCAATTCCTGCTTTACAGCCGGTGGAGGAGTCTGGGAGTGCAGGGGAGCGGGAACAGTGGGATGCAGGGTCAGGGCTGGCCCTCACCTGTAGATGATGCAGGCACARTCCCGGCAGGTCCCGCAGTTGGCGATGTCCTGCCCGGTCCGGTACGAGTGTCGCCTGTGACAGAGACGTGCCGTGAGCTCAGAGACCTGGCCTGGCTGTGCCCGTGTCCCCTGCTGCTCCCAACCCCTCTGTGCTCCCACCCCAGCAGCCAGGAGCAAGGACTGTCCTTCCTGAATCCCAGCTCCTTTCCTCCCTGGGATCCACACCCTCTCCTCCCTGCATTCTCAGTCCTTCTCCTCCGGAATCCCAGCTCCTTTCCTCCCTGGGATCCATCTCCTCTTCTCCCCTGATCCCAGGCTCTTTCCTCTCTGGGATCCCAACCCCGCTCCTTCCATGAGATCCCAATTAATGCCAGGCCAGGTGTCTCTCTGCTGGGCAGATTTCTCTGATGGGAGCCAACCAGAGCTGGGCACAGTGGCATCCCCAAGCCCTTCCCGCTGTGTCCCCCTCCCATCCCCATCCCAATCCCCATCCCAATCCCCATCCCAAGGCTCCCCAAGCCCGCAGCCCCACACATCTCCCCACAAATGGTGCCATGGAGGAAGCACAAAGCACACGGCAGTGCCCTGGCACAGCAGCACCCTGGCAGATGGGCACAGAGAGATGCTCCAGACTAATCTCCAGCCTACGCCAGACTCGGAATTTATCTCTTTTTGATGCTTTTGTACCAGAGCATCTTCCTCCTCCTCCGGGAAGGTGCACAGGGCTTGGATTAAGCTGACGCCTGCCCAGGCTCAGCTCATGTTGCTTCATCCTCCTTCCTCCCCACATCTCTCTGCTGCTGGTGCCAGACCCCAGCCCTGAGACACCTCAATCCCAAGGGCTGCACTGGGGTCCTCCCACACCCCAGCTCCCTGCTGGCCCCTGGCTCCTTCTGCTCTATCAGAAAGAGGCCCTGTAAAATGCTGTTGGTCCCTTTAGGACCCCATCTCCATGTCTCCATTCAGGGCTGTGGATTTTTGCAGGGACAGTTGAGAGAACACCCCCCTGCCCCACACAGGCGTCACATTTCCCTGTGAAAATCTTCCTCCTGTCACTCGACCTTGACCACGGTTGTTCTSAGCCCTCAGAAACTGGGTCTGTTAATGCACCAAATTACACATTGCAATGGGGATTTATTCTGCCACTACCTGAATTAGATCATGAGGCCTTTTATATATATATATGTGGTACGTATATGTGTGTGTGCCTGCGGCTCTGGTGTACACGAGCCCCCCTCTGCTGGGAGAGCTCATCCTGGGATAGTCTTTCATGTTTTTACAGCTATAAATCTTTGTGGGATGTTGCTGGTGGTCGGTGCCAGGATGTGTCAGGGCTGCTGGCCCCGCTCTGGTGTGCAGTGGGCACCTGGGATCTGACCTGTGGCAAACGAGGCCGCGCTGTTCCGCAGCATAAAGACACCAGGATAAGGTTTTATGTGATTTCCTATCCCTGGAAATCCAGGGTGTGACTCTGGCCATCTTGTTTGCTTMTTTGACTGTAGCAGGATATGGAGCTGAGGTGTTAATTGGTGTCCCCGGGGATCTCTCCCCACTGACAAATCACCAGGGGTGGCACCGGGACAATGTTCCCTGCTCTCCACTCACAGCCAACAGCACCCGATTTAACGAATGAATCACAGCAATTTTGGCCATCAGGAACRATCCCCAGAGGTTTCACACGAGGCACCTCTTGGGAGGTTGGCCGCCCTCGTGTGAGATGAGTTTGGAGCATTTCAGCTTAAGGCTGTGATGGGCTGACCTAGAACACCTTGTTCCATTTGGCAAATCTGCCCAGGAAGCCAAGGAATGCTGGCCCAGGGGACACCCTGCCCCTCGGAGCAGGATGGGGGTGCTGGGCACCTCCCCGGGATGCAGACACATCCATCATGGGGGCATCAGCCACTGGGTTTGTGCCAAAGGTACCTCCATGGATGGGGTGGGCTGGATGGGGCAGGCACGTGGTGCCTGGCTGTGCCAGCTGTTGGGATGTGACATCCCAGATCCTTTCTCCCGGTGACCGATGGACAAATCGGCCACACCAGGGCTGGGTGGGGGASCAGCACCCCCTTATCCCTCAGACCTGCACCCCCTGGGCATGAGGAAGGCACAGTGGGCATGTGCAGAACCTCGCACCAACACATGGAGCCACATGCACATGGACAGCGGCTCTTGAGTTTCTCAGAGGGAAACACATCCGGGAGCAGCAGCACCCTGATCTCCAGCAGGGTCCCCTGTCCCCCATCCCCAGCCCCTCAGGGACATCATCCCTGCACCCCCCACTCTGTCCCCGCCTGCTCACCCGTCCCGCTGCGCCTCCTTCTTCTCCAGGTCCTGGATGACRTCCAGCAGCACCCGGATGGTTTGTTGGCTGGTCTCCAGCACCCCTTCCAGGGACTGCAGCTGGGAATGCAGGTCCCCCTGCTCCCCGGGCCCCCGGGGGCCCTCTCCCTGAGATGTCCGGGCGTCCTCGTCCCTCGCTGGTGGTCCCACCGGCGCCTTGGCCACCACCACCAGCTGCAGAAGGTCCTGGACGTGGTGCAGCGCCTCCGGCTGCTCAGCGGCGAGGCAGGGCTGTCCGTGCCGGGGGGCGTCCGGTGTCCACCCAGCCGCTTGTGGCCCCACGCTGGGGCCCTGCGGGGCCGTGGCCAGCGGCTCCCTGGGCCCCTCGGGCCCTGCCCAGCCGTGCCCGGGCTCGGCAGCACGGAGCCGGCTGCAGGTGCCGAGGGCAGCTGGTGTTTTCTCCGGCGTGGCAGCCGCGGCCGAGCCGTGCCAGCCCGGTGCCGGCGGGCCGGGGGCCGGCGAGGCGCAGCAGGGYCGCCCCCAGAGCGCGGCGCAGAGCTGGTGCTGGGGTGCTGGGGGGTCCCGCGGAGGGGTGCCCTGAGGTGGCTGGCGGAGGCTGTGGGTGTCCGTGGCGGGGACGGGCTGCCGGCGGTGCGGCGAGGGCTGGTACGGGGGAGCCGGGCGACAGCAGGGCAGGGTCCGCTCCGAGTCGCTCCGGCCGAGCCCCCGCTGCTCGGCGGGCGGCCGGGGCTGGCCGCAGGGCACGGAGGCCGGGCGCGGAGTGACCCCGTGGCCGCCCCGGGGGCTCCCGCGGAGCTGGGCGCAGGCTGGGGGCGGCGGGCAGGGCTCGGGGGCGCAGCTCTGCGCCGGAGGGGCGCAGCGGGCAGCGGGGCAGC
>NW_026623339.1:2036062-2056915 GCF_030028575.1 Malurus melanocephalus | reverse complement strand
CTCCCGGACCTGCGGGGACAGAGAGAGGTGCGTCAGACCCGGCCGCGCCACCGCGGGCCCCCGAGGACACGAGTGTCCCCGTGCAACTGCCGGCCTCTCCCGCCTCGGCTCCCTCCCAGCCCACCATCACTAAACGCGAAGAGACAGGCTTTGATCTGCGGCGCTGCCTCCTCAGCACAAAGGGAGAAGGGAAAAGAAACCCCTTTAGCATAAACACGTTCCGAGTTCACAGCTCAAATCAAGCAGAAGCAGCTGTTAAAAATAGCTCTGCCTCGCCGGGGCTGGTGCCCCGTGTGCGGGGCGCGGGCAGCGGGAGGGCAGGGCAGGGGGCAGGGCGGGGGGCACGGCGCTCCTGTGAGGGACAGATGGACAKATGGACACAGGACACCCATCGCACACGGGCACCAGCCCTGCGTGGGATGGACAAGGCGTGGGGCACCCATCCAGCATGGAGTGGGTGTGGGATCCTAGGGCATGGCCAGAGTGACACAGGGGACCCATCACGAGTGAGGCATGGCCAGATTGGCACAGGGATGTGTGTGGGGGGCATGGACTGATGGACCCAGGGGAGCTGTCATGTGTGGGTTGTGGCCRGACTGGGCACCAGAGGTGCTGGCTGGGCTGCCGGCCTGGGGACACAGCTCTGTGAGCAGTGGGAGGCAGAGGCTTGGGGACACTGAGTCACTTCGGACGCACGAGAACCAGCAGGAGGGAGAACCTCCGGTAAGGCCGGGGGATGTCACTGACACCGGCAGCGCTGCACAGGCGGCACAGGGGCAGGGTCACAGGGGGATTGCACCCAGCCATATCCCCGTCCTGCCACCATCCTGATCCCTGCCATTGTCCCCGTCATCACCTGTCCCTGCCACCCTTCCTGCACAGCTCTGCAGGCTCCTCCTCGCCACACCTGCAAGACAAATTGCTCTGCAGCCCTATCCCAGACGTACCCCCAGCACCCAGCCCTGTGCCCACCCGGCTCTGCCTCTGCCCACCGGGTCGCCAGAGGCTGCCCCAGCCCATCACACTGCCTGGGCACCACAGGGCACACAAGGCACCCTGCTGGGATGTCCCGGGGTGCAGGGGAGGCTGGCGGCTCGTTTTGGGATTCAGTGCCAGGGATAGAATGGGGGAGACAGAGATGCCAGCGGCGGCGACCAGTGTTTAGCTTTGTCGCACCACACCATGTCCCGTGTCCCCTTGGTCCCCGCCCCAGACCACAGTCCCCGCAGCGCCCCCGCACCCTCTCAGCACTCCGAGGCGGGATCCTGGCTGGCTCCGCAGCCCCCCTGCCCTCCCTGCGGGCGGACACGCGGCTCAGACACCCCCGGTCMCCTCCCTGCCTTGCCTTGCCTTGTTCTCGCTGGCACGAAGCGCTGACTCAGCACAGCAGCCCGGAGTCCCCAGCGCCGGAGCAGCCAAACTTCCAAGCGCTGCGTGCCGGTGCCCCGCGCCTGCCCACGCCGGCAGTGAGCGCTGACCCAGCGGAGCAGGGGGCTCACGCAGCCCTCCCTGCGCCCACCCCGGCCCCCACACCCCGCTCCGTGTTCGTCGGGATGCTGCTCCACGCGCCGCCCAGCCGCCCGGCGCTTCCCTTCCCGGGCTTGGAGCCGTGCCCAGACACCCGGAGATGTCTGTGAGGCAGGACGAGACGAGGGACGGGATGGGGCTCCTCGTTAGTATGGGCAGCAACAGGCGGAGCAGCGAGCTGGCTGGGGCCGGAGCCAGCGGCGCCCGTCCTCGCTTCTGCATCACCACATCCCTGCTGGCCCGTACCCCACGGGAGATCCACGGCCGTGGGCTGAGCTGCCCCCTGAAGCCCCGCCACAGATGTGGGGTCAGAATTCTGCTTGGCCACTGCTCGGTGCCCAGAGCTTGGTGCCCCCGCCCAGGTCCCCGGCAGCAYCCTCGGGGTGCCCGTGCCAGGGAGGGCAGAGGTGGCCACATCTCCGTGCTGGAGCCGAGCGCTCCAGAGGAGCCCGAGTGCGGCCAGCCCGCTCTGGAACGGGGCAGAGGGCGCTGGGAACGGCTCCAAGGGCCGGGCACGGGGCAGGAGCAGGACCAGCCCTGCGATGCTGCAGCGGGCACCTCGCCGAGCCGTGGCTGACGCAGCGCGGGACGAGGCCGTTCCCCCGCCGGTGCCGCAGCCGCGGCGCTGTCACTCAGCGGGGCCCCGCCGGAGCACCCTCGGCCTCCCGAACCGCCGGGAGATCAGAGACGAGCCACAAGGACAAAGGGAAGCCCATAAATTATACATGGAGCAACTCGGTTTGGGAACAGCTCTGAGGATGTCAAACACCCACGCCAGGACCCTCCCACGCATCCCAGCGCTGGCTCTGCGCTCTGCTTGGATTCCGTGCCGTGCTCGGGCAGTGTTTGCAGCGCTTTGGCATCTCTGGGCACAGATAACGAGTGGTGTTGGGATCGGGATGGTGTAACCAAGGGGCTGCTCTGTGTGATGGACTCTCCTGGGCTGTCCCTGAACCTGAGGAACCCGCTCTGCTGACGGGTCCGAAGCACATCTYGGATGCACCTGGTATCCAGCAATTCCCAGCTGCTCCTCCAGCACATTTACTGGACAATGGTGCTCAGTGCCTCACCCCCGAGGCTGCTGAAATCCCTCCAAGGTCCTGAGCCCATCTCAGCCCCTYCCAGGGTCCAGTCCAACAGCACTCCAAGGCTGTGGTCACCCCTCTTTCCGGGAGAGATCTGTGTAACCTCCCGAGGCTGGAGCAGGAGCGTTGGTGCTTCACTCCAGGGTGCCCTGCTGGGCTCTGTGCCCGCAGGACACGGGATATTGGGGTCCTCCTTGGTGTGGTCAGTGGAGAGTGACCTCAGGAGCGCCCAGGGTCAGCAGGTGAGCTGCAACCAGCCAGGGAATGGGCTCAGAGTTTGACTAATCCCCTCTGAAGGACGGCAGCATGAAGCAGGCACGCCAGTCAGCGCGGGGCTGCGGAGAACACGGCTCATCAAACCCATTTGCTGCCGGGCTTGATGAGGTTCCAAGTTTGGTCAGTGGAGGTAAAAGCCTTAGCGGAGCAGACTCGGATTTCTGTGAGGCATTTGACATTTCAACGAAGAAAGCAGGATAATCCCAAAGCAATGTGGCACATATTAAGTGGATTAAAACCAGCTAACCAGCACGTGTCTGCTTGTAACCATCCCACGRCCCCAGCCAGAGGGAAACTGAGGAAATGGGAGAAAATGAAGAGCGAGAAAGAGAAAAGGCCAGTTCAGAGGGAAGCAAGGAGCACGGAGGAGAGGCTGCGCAGGATGGGGCTCCGGGTGGCAGCTCCAGGCGCCACTCAAGGCAGCTGGAAATGAGTGTTGGCAGGTCGGAGGAGCAACTTCCTTAAAAAGCGAGGCCAGCTGGCACAGGAGCAGCTTGGAAAGGGTTTGCACAGCAGTGGACCCTCCATCTTAGCAACTTTTTAAGGTCTGAGTGTTTTTCTCCTCTGATTCCTACGGGAATTCCAGGTGCATGGATAAGGTGGGCCAGCAGGTCACATGKATGATGTACAGGTGACACCACTGTGACACAATGGATGCCATGAGTTCTGCAGCAGTGGGTTCTGCTGGATTCTCAGCGCACTTGGGAATGATTTCTCCTCCACTGAGTGAGCCCAGGAGCTGAGGAATCATCAGGAACCTCTTCTCATGGACATCACTGACCTTCAGCTCAGCGTTTGGGCTGTCCTGAACCCAAAAACACTGAGCACCCTGTGGCTGAACAGTGCCAGAGCCCCAAATCATGCACCAGTCCARCTCCATCCCCCAGCCCAGAGCCCTTTGACCATGAACTTTCCATACCATGTCGAGTGGTGGGATCCAGCACCTGGTCCTGCATTCCCTGCCCATCAACTCCTATGTGCAGAGGGCTTGGGAATCTCCCCTTGGAGAGCCCTTGCACTGGATTTCTCTGGCCAGTGCTGATGGATGGTGAATTTTGTGAGCAAGAAGCACTAAACCTGCCAGGTTTGCATCATGGGACTCAGCTCAGAGGTCAGAGCCCCACTTCACACGGTTGTGTCTGGGAAGTTACCTGCCAGCTCCAGCCCTTTCTCCACCTATCCTGACCCTCACCCTCCCTGTAACGCCTGTGGCAGAGGGAAAACTGAAGTAGACACATAAATCCTCTCCTCAGGACACAGGAAACCCGGAGATGAGATTTATGAGAGGAGGAAGTCAGATTGTCCTGGAACGGCAGAGGAGAGAAGTGAATGACCCAGCWCTGCTTGTGAGGTAGTGCCTTTGTGGGGCAACACATCTGATTTTCCTGATCTCCAGAGAGGAGAGAGGCACTGCYGGCAATGGAGGGGCAGGAGCCAGGCTGGTGACACATCACTCCACAGCAGAGCCTAATCCTGCCTTGGCTCCAGGACGACTCGAGGCGTTTGTTCTCGGATCAGAGCATGTGTGGGGCTCGAGGATGGAGGACTTGGAGCAGCTCCTCGGGCAGCTTGCACACCCCAAATCTGGTTCCTCGCTGAGGAAGCTCCACCACGAAGCCAGCTCATGCCCTGCCCTCACRCTTCTCTTGGAGGCTCTTCCAGAAGCTGCTGGGAGCCTCACAGTCCTCCTCATTTCCTGCAGGCACTTAATCACGGCCCTTTTATATCCGACTGTAGCCGTGCCAGCGGAGCGCTGCCGCTCGAGCAGCTCTTCTCCCTCGAGGAGACGCTYCTTCTCCAGCCACATTCCCGGTGCTCCACAGGTCCAGCTTGGCTTGTGTCCCCAAGGCCAGCTCCCCATGTCCCTGATGGACCTCACCTGACCCCCTCAACAGCGCTCAAGGCTCTGCTGGACAAACACTTGGGCTCTCCCAGCCCCTCTGGGTGGCCCGGCTGAGGACACAGGTGCTGTCCCTGTCACCGGGGCCATGCCCGGCGTGCCTGTGCCCCTCAGCCTCCCCAGCCCCACACCGAACATCGCCCGGGGGCTCCAGGAGCGGCGCCGGCCCGCRGGTCCCGGTACGAGCGGCGGCTCACACGAGCCGAGGGATCCGCGCTCATCCCTATGTAGGTCACTGGCTGAAGTGCTCTGCGGGAACATTAGTCACTCTCCTGGCCACGGGGCCCACGAGAAGGCTCTGGCACCCGGCCGGGGCAGGGAACCCCCAACACCCGCCTCTCCACGGCACCAGCACCCGCGGGCTCCTCTCTGGGCCACCAGGCTCCCGGCTGCGCTGGCCACACAGCCCGTGGAAGGGATCCCATCGGATCCCATCGGATCCCATCGGCTGGGGAAGGAGGAGCGCCATCCTCCCGATGGGGCTCCGCTTCCATCGCTCCCCCCCGACTGCGGATGTGCCGGCGCTGCAGATGGAGCCTGCACACGGTCAGGGAGACGGGAGTACAAAGCCTCTGCACGAGCCTTCAGAAGCTGCAGAAGCCAAATTATTCCTCTGTCTCCCGTGGATGCTAATACGGCTGTCATGGCAGTGGTGTGTCTCTGTTCCCTCCGCTACCTGCTGGCGTTCCCACCTCTCTGCCAGGCAGAGGAGCGTCCGTATCKCCGCTTTGATGAGACATGAAGAGGTAGAGTGACCTGCCTGGGGGAGCACGGGCAGAGCGGGGCAGACAGTGCGTGAGGAGCGGGAGCGGCTCGGGAGGAGTTTGTTCCACGTCCCAAAGCTTCCCTCGGCATCGTGGAGGAGCAGCAGAGCATCCCCGGAGCTGCTGCCGGCGCTGAGGTTCAGTGCCACCCTCGGGGCTGCTCCGGGAGGGAGAACACCCTGCTCAGCTGCTTCCTTCCCAGGGAATGTGGCCARTACCATCCTCCTCTGAGCCCTGGACATGCCCTGCTTGGCTACACGGACCCAGGAAGGCGCTTGGGAGGGAGATCCAGCCCAGAGAGATCGGATGGTGCCCAGCACCAAAGCTCAGGGCTCTGCTGGTGTYTCCAGCATGGGCTGATCCTGCAGCAGTGACAGGACAAGGGAAGTGGGACACGGCACAGAGASTTTGGGGCACAGGAGACCCAGCTCACCTGCAGACCCCCGCAGCCCTGTTCATTCTGGGGAGGATGTCTCACCTCTGGAGAAGGGGCTTGGGCACCCATCTGAGCCCACCAGGGTGCGAAGCAACCTCCTGGGCCAGGGGAGCCTGGCAGACCCGGGCTCTGTGGGCTCCCTCAGGCCACAGATCACATCAGAAAGCCACAAACCGTCCCCAGAAGAGCACACTTCTGGAAAAAGCTGGAAAGGCTTCACCGCCCGGCAGCTCCCGCGGTGCTCCAGCTGCCCCTGCACACACCGGGCCAGGCTCGGGGSGCTCGGGGTCCCCCTGGGGCAGCCCCCGTCCCACCAGCACCCACCGGCCCCGGTGCCRGCAGCCAGCGGCGCGGCCTCTGCAGCTGCAGCTCCCAGCACCGAGAGCGCCCTTCCAGAATACAAATTCCTGCCTTTAAGTGCATTCCCAATGCCATCGAGCAGCCTGYCCCGCTTTATCTCCATGCGCTTCAGACAATGCCGGCTACCGGGGGAATTTGGGAATTAGCAAGTGTCTTCTTTCGCCTCGTGCCTCAGTTTCCCCACCACCAAACAGCCCGGACCACACGGATCTTCTCAAACACACGAAGCAGGCTCTGCCCACAGCACTGGTTAGGACTGGAATAGTGTTGTTAACAGGGAAAGGAATAGATCCACTAATTATCTGTGGCCTCTGGATGCCACCATACTATTAAGTAATTACAATAATTATCATTTGTAAGGAAGACAACCTCAGTCCAAAGGAGCTTGTGCGACGAAATCCACCGGGCTCCTCCGAGCGCGCCCGAAGGACGAACGCTCCCTGCGGAGAGGGGACTCAGGGAAGGGCCGGAGGTGTCAGCCTAAGCCCGGCTCTGCCCGGGGATCCTCCCTGCTGCTCCCGGCCCCGCTCCTCGGGCGGTCCCTCCCGTCCCCTGCCGCCGCGGCTGTGCCGAGGGGCTCATTCCCGTACCCCCGGGAGGGGCCGGGTGTGGAGATCGCCGCGATCCGCCGCTGGCTGAGCACGCTGTGCCCCTCGGAGCCAGCAGCTGACACCGATGTCCCCGTATGTCCCCGCGCTGGCACAGCCGGGGCCCGGTGGTTACTCATACGTGTCCACCTCGTGCTCCCAACACAAAACCGGCTCCGCGGAGCCCTCCCGGCCCCTACCGGCACCGCTGCCGGGAACCGCGGCTCTAGCGGGGTTTGCGTGCGTTCCCGCGGGGAGGATCGGGACCGGAGCACCCCGGGAGCTGCGCATCCCCGTTTGGCGGGACTGCCTGGGGCTCGCTCCCGCATCCCGGAGCCCCGCCGGCGGACACAAGGCCTTGGGCGCGGATCGCGGCGCCGGGAGCTGCCGGGAGCAACGTGGGCTGAATYCCTCCAGCCCCGGCCGGCGTCACCGCGGCGCGCGGTACCGAAAGTGACATCCCTGGATCTGCGTGTGCGTGTGTCACCCGGCACAGCCCCGGCTGACGGACGCGTCCCTAACGCGGGGGAGCGGAGATGAGCCCGCCCGGCCGCTCCCCGGAGCGGCTCCCGCACGCAGCCCCCGCACGCAGCGACCCGGCGAGCGGCGGGGCCACGGAGCGGGGCGGGCAGGGCGAGGCTGCGGCACCGCGCCACGGCGTGGGGGTCTTCGGCCCCTCTAACACAGCAGCTCCCGCCACAGATGCACCTCCCTCGGCAGCACACCGTGACACCGTTCCAGCGCGGCGGTGTCCCCCAGGGATCCCCGCCAGGGCAGCCGGCGGCCACCTCGGTGCGGGGTGCCCGGCGCAGGGGGCTCGGTGCGGGGTGCCCGGCGCACGGTGCCTGCTATAGGATGCTTGCTGCTCGGTGCCACCGGCCCCTTGCCTCCCGCAGTTCCCCGGGCAGCTCCTGCTCGGCGGGAGCAGAGGAGGGGAGGACAGAGAAGTGCCGCGACCCCCGGGGATGCGGGGACACCGAGGATCCCCCTCGCCAGYCCAGCTCGGCTCCGAGCCCCGGCCCCCGCGCATCCCGCGGGCCGAGGGTGCCCGCACCGCTCCCGCACCCCCCGGGGTCCCCGCACCGCCGCGCAGTCCCGGTTGCGGCKCTCCCCGTACCGCGTCGCCCCTCCCGGCCCCGGGATTCCCACGCGCCGGCCGCGGGGCCGCCCGGGGTCCCGGTACCGGCCCGGAGCCGCAGGGCCGATGCCCGCAGCTGCCGGCCCAGCCACCGCCCCGATCCCCGGCCGAGCGTTCTCCCCATCCCGCCCGTACCTGGTGCTCGGCGGCGGCGGCGGCGGCGCGGGTCCGACAGCGGCGGGCGCGGGGCTCGGCGGGGCGGGGCGGGGCGGGGCGGGACGGGGCGGTGCGCACTGCCCGGTACCGGGGCGGAGCCGGCGGGGGCGGAGCCGGGCGGGGGGCGGAGCGCGCCCGGGAGCCGAGCCCCGGAGCCCCGGAGGAGTCCCGATCCCGGCACCGGGCGGGTTCTGCCCGGGCGGTGCTGTGGATGCCCGTCCCGGTCCCGCGGGCCCCGGCGTGCCGGTGCTGCTGCTCGGGACAGCGCTCGGCGGGGCGGCGGCACCGCAGGGATTCCCGAAGGAGCGGGAGCTGTTGGGGTTTGATCCGTTTGCTTTACACGAGAGAATTCCCTGCAAACCCGCTCGTAGCCAGGGCTGGCCGTGTCCACGATGTTCCCCCTCTACGCCCCATCCCAAGCAGCTCCCGGGGCTGCCCRGGGTCACCTCGGTCACCAGCACCAGCCACATCCCTCCCCGAGCAGTCCGCTTTGGGCTCAACGCGGGTGGCAAGGTCTGGTCTGGGGCTGCCAGGAGGCTCCGTCTCTGCCGGAATCCAGGAGGAAATTCCGGCAGTGCTGGATGTGCCGTGCCTGGAAGGTGCGTGTGGCACCTGGGATGGGCGGTGATGCCCAGCGCTCCGTGCTGCCCTCACAGGACTCAGGCACGGCACTCTCCGGGGACTGGCACCTTAAGCCACCCACAAAGCTCCATCACTGGCGCACGGCAGGGCCATCGCATGCAGGACCATGCTCTTATCACAGAAACAGCTGCCCTTTYCTGCAGTTTCCAGCCCTGAGTGCACTCCCAAGACATCTTTCCAGACAGCATCCTGCTCCTGTGCACCCCGCTCATCTCACTGCAAAGCTGGCCTGGAGAGGAGCTTTGCTCACCTGCAGAGCCTCCTGGAGTGGAGCTGAAGGCTCTGTTTGGGATCCTTCACTGGAGGTGCTGCAGGAGGAACCTGCTTGCCATTTTCAAAATGCCCTTACATSCACAGATTGCCTTAAATTACCTTAAAAACGGCACAGGCGCTCAGCACCACTCTGTAGTTATACCTGTACCCACCCCCCAGCATCACAGTGGGCGCTGGAGCCATCCCATCCCTGGAGTGGGATGCACAAACTGGGAACTGGGGATGAGTGGGGCACGAGGAGAGAGAGGTCTGGGCAGCTGGGGAAGAAGGGGCCAGGGAAGGCAGGGGGTGAACAAACCCCAGGGCAGTTGGGGCTCCAGGGAATGAACTGACTGGAGGAACAAGGCGAGTGCTGGGTGTAGGATGCAGCATGGCCTGAGCAGCTCCTGTCCCCYAGAGCCACTACGTGGCCTGCATGGCCTCCATCCTGAGCCAGATGGACAAGGACCACTACAGCACCTACATCCAGGCGTTCCCCTCCCGGCCTGAGCTGATGGTGAGTGCTGCCCACTGCAAGGCTGAGCCCTCCAGCACCAGCACCTCCCTGAGGGCACTGCTTCCAGCCCAGCTYCTGACATCCCTCCCTCCCTTGCAGGATTTCCTCATGGAGACCTTCATCCTTTTCAAGGACCTGATTGGGAAGACGGTGTACCCTTGTGACTGGATGGTGATGAACATGGTGCAGAACCGGTGAGGAGCTGGGGAGGGACCTGCAGGGGGCTGCCAGGGCTGGCTGAGCACATGAGACACCTTGGGGCAGGTAGACACCGGAGCATAGCTCTGGGTGTGCACTACAGTTTCCCATTTTCCGGGATTTTTTAGCCAGGTTGGATTTTTTAGCTCTTTTCCCCCCCGTTCTGGATCCTTTCCTTTGATTTTTCWCCTCAGGGAGTTCCTGCGTGCCATCAACCAGTTTGCTGTGACCTTGACAGAGATGTTCCTGAGCAACAGCAACTTCGAGCTGCAGGTGGGTGGGCACTGCCTCAATCCTGGTTCGGTCCATGGGGGTTAGGAAAGGACCCAACCTGACCCCTGCCCCCTGTGCCACCCAGCCTGGCATTCATCCCTGTGCTTCCCCTGCAGCTTTGGAACAATTATTTCCACCTGGCCGTGGCCTTCCTCACCCAGGACTCCCTGCAACTGGAGAACTTCTCCCCGGCCAAGCGCAACAGAATCCTGGCCAAGTGAGTCCCCTGACACCTCGGGGGTGCCACCATGCCACGAGGTCAGGGATTTTGGGCTGTGCTGCACCCCGAGCTGCAGCGATGCTGACCGATCACGGTCCCGGCAGGTACGGGGACATGAGAGCCACGATTGGAGCGTCCATCCGGGACATGTGGTACAACCTCGGTGAGCTGTGGGGGGCGGTGATGGGGGGATTTTTGGGTCTCTGTGGAGTGATGTCCATAGTGCCATCCCCAGAGTGTTTGGGGAGTGGGGTGTTGCTGCTGTGGGTGTGGGATCCCGCGTGGGTGTGGATCTGCCCCAGCCCTCCCCTGCCCTCCCAGGCCAGCGCAAGATCGAGTTCATCCCGGGCATGGTGGGGCCCATCCTGGAGATGACGCTGGTGCCCGAGCAGGAGCTGCGCAGCTCCACCATCCCCATCTTCTTCGACATGATGCTGTGCGAGCACCGCCTCACCGGGAGCTTCAGCCGGGTGAGGAGCGAGGCTGCTCGGGGGAGCGGGATGGTGGGATGGTGGGATGGTGTTGGAACCACCCACACCCGGGAACGCGGATGGGAACCGCCTGCACCGGGCGGTCTGCGGGAGGGGCTGCTCCGAGCTCAGCCCATCCTCGTCCCYTCTCCGCAGTTTGAGGACGAGATCCTGCGCAGGCTGGACAGCGAGGTGGAGGGCGGCCGCGGGGACGAGCAGTACATGCAGCTTTTCAGGAGCATGTGAGTGTGCAGTGAYGAATCTGTCACCTTGTCCCCAGGGCGCGACCCTTTGCTGCCGTCCCACTCCTCCTCACGCTGTGCCCTGACCCGGAATGGGCCACGGGGSAAAGGGACCAGCGAGGAGGAAGGCTGGGGTGTGAGCAGCATCGTGTGCTCCCTGCACACCTCTGATGGTGTGCAGCCTGTCCTGTCCACCCCAGGTGTCACCCCTGCCCTAGGTTTTATTGTTATCCCCACCCCGGGAATTACTCCTGACCCAGGAGTTATCCCTGCCCCAGGAGTTATCCCTGCCCCGGGAATTACTCTTGCCCCAGGAATTACTCCTGCCTGGGTGTTGTCCCTGCCCCAGGAATTACTCCTGCCCCAGCTGATGCCCCTGCTCTGCCCAGGCTTTGCCCCTGCCCTCTGGTGCCGAGCAGGGCGGTGCTGGGAGCACTGCAGATGTGGCACCTGCGGCTCCCTCTCCTCCCCAGCCTGCTGAACTGCTGCCAGAGCCACCCCGAGCTGGCCAAGCCTGGAGAGGACTTTGTGGAGCTGGTGAGCGGGCTCCTGGAGCGGCTCCTGGACTACCGGGCTGTCATGAATGACGAGAACAAGACCTACAGCATGAGCTGCACCGTCAACCTCCTGGTGGGCATTTGTGCTCTGCTCTGGCTCCCTGAGGCTGGCAGGGCTCTCCCCCATGTTTTCAGCTCTCTGGGGCAACCAGGGCTTGTTCCCAGGTTGCCCAGATTCTCAGGGCTGGTGGGATTTGTCCCTGCATCCCCTCCAGTCCCCTGGCACAGCAGAGATGGGGTGAACGTGCCAGAGCTGCCATCCCTTGGGAGTCACGGTGCAGCTCCCCAGGGCCATGGCCACCCCCATCCCTGTGTGGGGACAGTCCTGGCAGCCCTGTGACCCCGAGGGTGGGACCGTGGGGGGCTGTTGCATGTGCCACCCTTGGGGCCACTCACACGGGCTCGTCTGCCCTTCCACAGAATTTCTACAAGGAGATCGACCGCCAGGCCATGTACATCAGGTGAGTGCAGCCCCGGGGACAGTGGCACCACCTGGGCTGGGGGTCCCGAGCATTCCCAGYGGGGTGGGGATGGCAGAGTGGCCTGAGGGGCAGGGGGACGGGGCTCTGTCCCCAAACTGTGCTGGCTGTCATGCCCCACACCCGCGACTGTCCCCCCCAGGTACCTGTACAAGCTGAAGGACCTGCACATCAGCTATGAGAACTACACAGAGGGAGCCTACACGCTGCTGCTGCACGCCCGGCTGCTCACGGTGGGCACGGGKGGCACGGGGGGCRCGGGGGGCTGTGGAGGGAGGGCGGGCAGCCCTGTGTGACAGATCCCTGCTCCCCTGTGCAGTGGTCAGATGAGCCCAACGCAGCCTCTGTGCCAGGTCCCCACGGCCCCCACCTGCACACCCAGCGCCAGCTGAAGGAGGCTCTGTACAACCAGATCATCGAGTACTTTGACCAGGGCAAGGTGAATGTGGCCACCTACCCCTACATACCCTGGCTCTCTGGCCCCTGGCTCCAAGCCCCCAGACCCCATCCTCAAGTGCTGCAGTGGGGCTGGAGCTGCCCTGCAGTGAGCCTGGGCTTCATGGGTCACCCCACAGCCAGTGTCCTCCATCCCATCCCATCCTATCCCTATCCCATCCCATCCCATCCCTATATCCCATCCATCCCTATCCCATCCCATCCCATCCCATCCCATCCCATCCCATCCCATCCCATCCCATCCCACTGTACTGCCAAGGGCCGCAGCTGGGACATCCCAGGACAAAATCTTGATGGGGCTGGGGGCTCCAGGGCTGGAGATGGTGGGAAGCCAAGTTCTGCTGCTGCCACTGGACCCCCAGCCCCACGGGAGAGCCCTCTCTTCCTCCTCACCTCCCGGGGGGACAGGGATGCAGGCGTCCCCTCACCCTACAAGGGGGGGCCCTGTCCTGACCCCCTCTTCTCCAGATGTGGGAGGAGGCCATCCACATCTGCAAGGAGYTGGCGGAGCAGTACGAGAGCCACGTCTTCGACTACGAAATGCTGAGCGACATCCTGGTGGGTGCCCAGTTGGGATGGGGGTGCTGCTGGCAGGGCAGAGATGAGCTGGGGAAGATTTGGGGTCTGCAGGGCGCCATCCTGTCCCCATCCTGTGCTGCTGGCAGGGCAGGATGGCAGAGATGAGCTGGGGAAGATTTGGGGTCTGCAGGGCTCAATCCTGTCCCCACCCTGCTCTTATCCTGTGCTGCTGGCAGGGCAGGATGGCAGGGGAGGATTTGGGGTCTGCAGATCCATCCTGTCCCCATCTTGCCCCTCTCTCCCACAGCAACGGGAAGCCAAGTTCTATGAGAAGATCCTGAAGGTGCTGCGGCCCAGCCCGGATTATTTTGCCGTGGGGTACTATGGGCAGGGCTTCCCCACCTTCCTGCGGGTAAGCAGGGCTGGGAGCTGCTCCACATCTGCCACCTCCACACCCAAAAAATCCCAATCCTCASTGGCCTCCACCTGGGAGTGGAGCTGTGGACCACAACGCTTGGATTATCATCATCCAGCCCATTTCTTACCCACCCACTGTCCCATCCATGCCTGTCCTGGAGTGTCCTGGTGACCAGATCAGATGGTTTACACAAGTCCAGTCACTGTCCCCATCCACCCTCGCAGAAGCCACCAAATTTGTCAGGCAGGATTTGCCCTTAGTGACATTTCTTGGCMGGCACCAATCCTGACTCTCCATGTGCCTTCATTTCTTTTTCCTCCAGTTGCTGGGTTTGGGGAGATATTTTGTTTCTGGAGGGGGGTGTCTCCTGCTTGGTAGGGGGTTCAGCCCCATCAGTGCCCACACCCCAATACCCTGGTGGACAGCCTGAAGGCTCYCTGACCCCAYTCTGCGACACTKGGGTGAGCTGCCACCTTCCTCYCCTGCAGAACAAGGTCTTCATYTACCGGGGCAAGGAGTACGAGCGGCGGGAGGACTTTGAGATGCAGCTGCTGAGCCCCTTCCCCAATGCTGAGAAGCTGAAGAGCACAGCTCCCCCTGGCCCGGACATCACGGACTCTCCAGGGCAGTGTATCCTCTGTGTGCGGGGACGGGGTTGGGAGGGCGGCTCGGTCCCTGGTAATTACCCTCCATGTGGGAATTCCTGCAATGCGTTCCTGTATCCCTGAGGTTCCCCTCTCTGGGCCATGGAGCCCCTGTCCCCATCAGCCCCGTCCCCCTGGTGTGGCTCCTTCACTCCCACAGACATCCARTGCTTCACCGTGCAGCCGGCCGAGGGAGCCAAGGTCCGGCTCAAGGGCCGGAGCATCCCGGAGCAGATCACCAAGTGAGTGAGGAGCCCCTGCTCTGCTCCACGGGGGGTGGAACCCCATGAAATGGGGATCCTCTCCCATCTCTGCCCCTTCCCTCCCCGCAGCTTCTACAAAGCCAACCACATCCAGAGGTTCAGCTACTCGCGGCCCTTCAAGAGGGGCCCCAACGATCCCGACAATGAATTTGCAGTGAGTGCTGGGAGGGGCTGCCAGGACYCCCAGGAAAGCTGGGGGTGCCAGAGGAGAGACAGGGAACGTGGAATTCCTGTGCCCACGGAGGTGGGAGCCAGGGGTGATGGGAGAAKGGTGGGGAGTGACTGCTGCTCTTCCCACAGAACATGTGGATTGAGCGGACAACCTTCACCACCGCCTATCCCCTGCCCGGCATCCTGCGCTGGTTCGTTGTCACCTCCACTGAAATGGTGAGGAGGGGGCTGGGGGGCAGCAGAATCGGGGTGTGGGGAGCAGCAGAGGCGCTGAGGTTGTCAGGGACTGCTGCCGAGGCTCCGTGCGTGGGWTTTGTGCCTCTGTCAGACGCTCGGCCGGCATCCAGGGCGGCTCAGGCGCTGTGGCAGTGCGGATGTGATGTGCCCTGGCTGGGCTGTCACAGGGTGCCCTCCTCGGCTGTCACAGGCTGCTGCAGGCACAGCAGTGCACGGCTGCACGAGTGCTGCACGTGTGTCTGTTGTGTGCACCCCCCAAAGTGACACCGGTGGTTATTGGGGTTGGCTRTAGGATCACCGCTGCCTCGTGCCCCTGTGCTGGGGACAGGGAGCAGCATGGGCAGCACGTCCCCATTCTTGCTCTGGTCCTAAGGGTCCCAGGGGTTTCATGGGGTGACATGCACAGCTCCAGGGGTCCCCCGTGTGGGGCTGAGAGAGCCCACCCTGCCAGCCCTAAAGAAGAGGGTAAAGTGGCAGTGCCAGCGAGTGCTGCCCTCCCCTCCCTGCACACAGACCCTCATCTCCCCCCTGGAAAACGCCATTGAGACCATGATGAAAACCAACGAGAAGATCATGAGTGAGATCAATCGGCACCAGAACGACCCCAGCCTGCCCATCAACCCTCTGTCCATGCTGCTCAACGGCATCGTGGACCCCGCTGTCATGGGCGGCTTCGCCAAGTACGAGAAGGTGAGGACACCCAGGGGCTGTGTTGGGGACAGCTGGGCACAGCCAGGACTGGCACCAGCGCTGCTCTGCCATCCTCAGCGTGTGTGGAGCTGGGCCCWGAGGAACTGAGGAGGGTCCTTGCAGGCTTTTTTCCAGGAGTCCTACGTGCAGGAGCACGCTGAGGATGGAGGGAACATCGAGAAGCTGAAGGATCTGATCGCCTGGCAGGTAACAGGCGCTGCATTCCTCTGCTGGGGACAGCTGTCCCCGGTGTCCCCCGTCCCAGGGAGCCCCACAAAGTCCCCATTCTYCTGCAGATCCCGCTGCTGGCAGAGGGGATCCGGATCCACGGGCAGAAGGTGACAGAGGACCTGAGACCCTTCCACGAGCGCATGGAGCAGTGCTTCGAGCAGCTGCGGGCCAAGGTGGAGAGCCAGTACGGGGTGCGGGAGATGGTGAGTGCCACGGTGGGCATGGGGTGGGCATGGCTGGGGGCATGGGCCTGGCACCATGGGGGTGACACTGGATGAGCCAATGCAGGTGTGGGGCAGCAGGGAGCAGCTGGGTGAGGACACAGCTGGGGCAGGAACAGGGTGAGGGGCACTGGGCATGGGAGATCTCAGAGTCCCTGCGCGCCCCAGGAGTGGGCACAGCACTGCTGGGGWGTGGCTGGCACTGGCACAGAAGCAGGGCCGGTCAGAGAGGGCACTGCTGGCCCTGTGGAGCCCAGGGATGGGCTGGGGAGGCTCTGCCCTCTCATCCCTCCCGGTTGTGTCTCAGATGTTCTTTGAGGACCGGCGGAGTGGACGGCCCCGGTCCATAGCCTGGGTACCCRACTGGGACCGGCTGAGCCACGCTGGAGCCAGGCAAGTGCTGAGGGGAGCTCTGGCCATCCCCTCTGACCCCCTCACCCCTCCCTGCTGCACCTCCCTCGCTCCCCTCTGCCCCAGGTGCTTCTGTCCCACCTCCCCAGCCCTCTGCCCTCCCTTCCCTTTATGCCAAGAGCATCTCAGGGCTCCATCCCTCCAGGCCACCACAGTGGTCCTGTCCTTAACGGGGGCCATGAAGGAGAGACACCCCATGGACACTGCTGTCACCTGAGCCACCCTTTCTTATCCCCCAACCCTCTCCTGCTCTGCCATGGACAGTGCCAGTGCCTGGCTGAGTGCAGCGCTCCCAATGATGCTCCAGCTGGTCCATGGCATAGCCCTGCTCCCCCTTCCCCTGCTGCCCCTCACTGTCCCGTTCTCTCCACAGCACGGAGGTGCCCCCGACCCCAAAGCCTKCCCCCCGCCCCTCGGAGAGCGAGGAGCGCAGGAACGAGCGCAAGGAGAGCCGCTCCAGCTTCATCTTCGGGGCCTGGCGCCACGACCCACGCCAGTCCATCTCGGAGCTGCCAGAACCCAAGGTGATGCTCAGCACAGCCCTGGTGCTTCCCTGGGGCCCACTTGTGCTCTCCTGGGAATCCTGCTGCATGCAGAGCCTGGATGGGATCACTGGTGGCTGCCCCTGCTGCAGGGAGGGCAGGAGCAGAGGTTGRAGGGGCACCAGGCTGGAGCCCCAGGGCTGCATGGGCTGCTGTCCAGCCTGGCCCCGCAAGGTGCTGAGCCTCCCCTCTGTGCCCCAGGACGAGAAGTGGAGACTCTCCTGCAACATGAGCGAGAGCAGCCAGAGCTCTGATGGGAAACAGCCCTCACCAAGCCGACCTGCTGCTGCTGCTGCTCAGCCCAGCGCTGCAGGTACAACCTGCCAGGGCACCTTCCCGAGCCCCCACGGCCCCACGAGCAGGGCTGTGCCCTCCCACACCACCCCCGGGCTCCTGCATCCCGTCCTCGTGGTGGCACGGAGTGGGAGCAGAGCACATCCCCTGCTCCCTGTGGGGCTGCAGCCATGGMTYCCAGACCTTGTGCCACCGGGCTYGGTGCCAAGAGCTGTTCCTGGTGGRAACCAACCCCCTGCTCCTGGCTGGACTCACCCCGCAGACCCTTCTGCCCACACACTCACTGGCCCAGGCAGCCCAGGGCACTCTGATGGGCCCTACACACCCATTTAATTTCTCCTGCTTGCCCAGGCTCATCCCCGTCTCCCACTGGCTTTGGTGGCCGCGTGAAAAGCGCCAGCAAGCTCCCGCCGCTGCCCCGCAAGATCAGCCCCGCGGTGTACGAGACCTTTCTGGAGCAGAGCGACACCACGGCCGGAGGGAAGGTACTGGAGGGGGGTACTGGAGGGGGGATACCCCTGACCCTGGACCCCAGTCCCACCACCCTCACCCACCCCCCTCACCCCCCTCTCTGCTCACAGGCATCCACGTCCCCAACAGCAGATGGGACCAAAAGCCTCAAGTCACCGCCGCTGCCACCACCCAAGTCCAAGCGACTGTCCCAGCTGTGACCCAGTGCCACCTGCAGCTGCCCAGAGCGTCCCTGTGCCCAACCAGCTGCTGGCCTCACAGTCCTGCTTGATTCTCAACTGCTGGAGCACCTCTTGCAGCATTGGCACCCTGAGCATCCCCCATGGCAATGGGACTCCCTGTGTGCACCGRGCACTGCCCCAGTCTGTCCCCCAGCTCTGGCTATTGCCACCCTCCAGGTGTCCCCTGGGGCTGGGACCCACCTGGCCATGGATGCCACTGAGTTCCCACACCCACAGCCTCTCCCAGCCCCTCCCTCCCTCCACCCAAGCTGCCCACGGACTGTGCCACAGGCAGGGAGCCACCCCCCTTCCCAGCTGAATTTCTGAGCGATTTCTGCTCCTCTCTCCCCCGACAGCTCCCACCCCATTGTGCAGCACCAGAACCCATTTGTGGCTTGGGCAGTGACTGCACAGGACCTGGCCCGGTGTGCACGCTCTGCAGTGCCACCTCTCCTGCCCACCCCTGCCCCAGGCACGTGTCACTGCCCTGACTGGCCCTGCCACGCTCAGCTCCTGCCTTTGCACTGCAGCCACGGCTAATAAAGGGCAAACACATCAGCTGGGCACCCATGCGAGCCCCAGAACCCCCCCTGCTCGCCCACAGCCCACCCAGGGGCCCGTCCCCAGCTGGCACCACCCCAAAGCACAGGAACTCACTGTCCTGCAGCAGGGAAGGCCTCAGGAGCCCAATGGTCACTTTTCAAGCCGGGCTGTGCTGGCCAGGCACAGGAAGTGGACTCAGTGCTCAGTCCCTGAGCTGGCACAGGGCTCTTTATTCAGGTGGGCTCAGTCATATTTACAGTCTGTGTTACAGGGGGACCTGGACCCGTAACCAGGGGCTGGGGAGGGCAGGGGCTGCCTGTGGCTGGGAGCTGCCATCAGCAGGTTCCAGTCTATGGGGCACAGTGGGATCAGCTCCCGAGGTGAGGGCTGAGAGGGAGACAGGGGAGAATGCACCTCGTGCCACAAACACGGGGCATGGGAGTGGATGGGCTGCACTGGTGCCGGGCTCTCCCCACATTCCCAAGGGAGCAGTGGGTGCTGCCCGCCCGGCTCCTCACAGAGGGTTGGCTGAAGAGGCTGCCAGGCGCTTCCCAATGTAGATCCTGGATTGGAGAGAGTGACTGTGAGGTGCTGGGCCCCAGTAAGCCAGGAGCAAGGGGAGATAGSAGCAGACCACTGTGGCTGCTGGGAGCAGTGGTGCACGGACAGCACCCAAGGATGAGCACCCCAAATTCAGGAGTGTCCCCTCCTCCCCCAGTCCCAGGGTGAGACCTTCCAGACACTCACCCCAGCCCCAGAGTCAGCAGATGGCTGAGCAGGAGYGAGGGGATGAAGAGCAGCAGCAGCTCTGAACTGAAAAGTCTCTTCTTCCTCCCCACTGCACCTCCCTCCAGGCTCCACAGCACCGGCTGGGGGGAGCACACAAAGGCAAATTCCCTGGGAAAAGTGCATGGTTAACAGGGGCACGGGGACAGCAGGATAGGGGTGGTCAGCAGGTGACARTGGGGGACACGGCACTTACTTTGGGGACAGGTACCGAGGGCAGCGGGTACAGGCCCAGCCCAGGGACGCTGTCAGGCGTCGCCGCCTCCACTTGGCTTCCTCTGGCACATCCCACTGGAAGGAGACACAGAGCAGGTCAGAGCAGGGCCTGGGGGCACGGCAGGGTGTGGTGGGGACAGCTCCCTGACCTGCCGGGAGTGGGGACAGCCCGGGGGGTGCTGGCTGTGGGCAGGCAGCACCTCGCTCTCYGCTGACTGCTCGCTCCCGTGGCTGGCTCCGTCGTCATCCCAGGCTGGAGAGCCCAGCACGAGCAGGGTTCTGCAAACACAAACACAAAGCCTCAGTTGCTGAGCCCAGCCTGTGCCCCCATACAGCCCGGCTCCTCCTCGGGACTCACCCGTCGCTGCTCTCTGTCTCCAGCTGCGCCTCCAGCAGCATCCGCTCCACGTCGGCGTGGCAGGAGAACGGCGAGGGTGCCGGCTCGGGCTCGGGATAGCCTGGGCCACACCGCAGCTCCACCCAGGAGCCTGGAGGGGCTGTCAGCCCCGTGCTCACCCCCGTACCCCATCCCATCCCGGCCGGGAGCCCTCCCCGGCACACCCCGCACCCCTGCCCATAGACCGCGGTAGCACCAAGTGCAGTCTCTGACCCGGGACGTCCCACGCACCCCGGKGCTGCTCTCCCGGGGCCCGCATCTGCCTCTGCCCCCGTTCCCGTGGTGGTCACCAGCCCCTCTCAGGTCTCGGGTCCCTCGGCGCACACCAGCCTGCCCGGGATCCCCGTGCTCCCAGCGCACGTCAGCCCCCGGTAAACCCCGCCCGGGCTGCCCACTGACTCGCACCCCATCCACAGCGCACATCAACCACCCGGGACTCCCGGTGACCCAGACCCCGCCATGTGCACGYCAGCCCCCCGACCCCCGGGCTCCCCATTGTCCCGAACCCCGCGGTACCCGTGCCCACCCGGGTCTCCCATTGTCCCGAGCCCCTCGGTCCCCTGCCCCGCCCGGGACCCCCATCCCCCCGATCCCGCCCCGGTTCTCCCCGGTTCCCCCCGGACCGTCGTCGCCGGTTCCCGCCATGGCCCCGCGGGTGCTCCGCGCGCAGCCCCCGCCGCCGACAGTCACGTGACGCCCGCGAGCCCCCATGTAAATAAAACCACCGGCACCGGGAGCCGGTCTCTTAAAAGGGCCCCGGCTCCGCCCGCCGAGCCCGCCAGCCGCAGCTCGCCCGGCCGCGGGGGCGGCGGCCCCTCCGCGTTGCCACTTTAAGCGGCGCCTACGTGCGGCGCGCGAGCAGGCGTCGGCTGCGGCGCGTGCAGAGCCGCACGGAGCCGGCCGGTCCCGCCCCCGTCCCGGTGGCCCCGCCCCTCGCCCCGCCCCCGTCCCGGTGGCCGCACAGCCCGAGCCGCGCCGGACGCTGCCGCCGTTTATTTCCGCCGCCAGGGGGCGACCCGGCCCCGCCCGTCCCGTCCCGCCCC
>NW_026623339.1:2017954-2035935 GCF_030028575.1 Malurus melanocephalus | reverse complement strand
TGCCACCGGCCCGGTCCGGGGCTCCGGTCAGGGGTTGCCACCGGCCCGGTCCGGGGCTCCGGTCAGGGGCTGCCACCGGCCCGGTCCGGGGCTCCGGTCAGGGGCTGCCACCGGCCCGGTCCGGGGCTCCGGTCAGGGGCTGCCGCCGGCCCTTGCCGCGCCGTGCTTCTCGGCGAACCGCCTGCGGGAGAGAGCGCCTTCAGACACCGCGGGGCCGGGACCACCAGAGAGGCCTTCTATGAACCCACCCCGGTGCAACCGCTCGGCCAGGAGGCGGCACTGATGGACCGGGAGACACTGCAGCACCCCCGGGATGGGTGCTGCTCCATGCTCCATTCCAAACCTGGAGCCCATGGAAACGGGTGAAGGCAGCAGGAGCTGCTCTGGGAGGGCCACGGGGGAGGGACAGTCCCTGCTGGGGACAATTCCGATGGAGCACGGACCAAGCCAGGAGCTGTTGGGACTGCCCGTAGCAGCTCATGCTCCCCCAGGATCACCCATGGCAGTCCCTGCACCCCAGCCAGGTTTCCCACCAGGATGGTTCCCTCAGCACAGCCACAGCCATTTGGTGCCCAGGCACATTCAACTTCCYCTCAAACACTTCCTCAATTTTCTGCATCTTCCTCAACCAAAACCCAGACACCAGAACTGGCCTCTTGTCTCAGGATTTGCCTCATAACCCTACACAGAGGTCAAACTCACTCCCTGTTCCCTCACACTGTCCTTGGTGCCAAGCAGGAACGTCCTGCCCACACCGAGGGTGCCACAATGCCAGTGGGATGCCACAGAAAACCAGTCCCACAGGGGCTCCTACCAGCCTGACATGAATCACACAGGAGAGCCCAGTGCTTGGGACATCTCGGGTGCTGCTGGGGCCARATTTGGGGGCTCAGGCATGGGAACCTTTGGGTGGCCCTGGCAGGGGGAGGTGTGGGGAGCTCTCACCTCCTGGCATAGTCGTACAAGGCTCGTTTTCTCTCCTGCAAGGACAGRTGACGCTCCACGGGGGACTTTGCAAACTGCTTCGTAGCCGGCTGGAAGAGAAAGCAAAGGAGCTATCAGGAGATGGACAAAGCAGGAGCCTCCTTGGTGGCTCTGGAAGGACCTGGGCCTGCCAGGACAATGCTCCATGCCCCTGATTAGTCCTGAACACAAGCCACAAGACCAGGCAGACACACAAAACCCAAGTACCTTGGAAGAAGGCGCAGCCACAGAGCCCTGGATGCCAGAAGCAGCTGCAGCCTGGGAGGTAGACGGGGCAGGCTGGTCTCCAGCCTCCTTACTCTCAGGGAAGAAGGGAACTCTCCCCTCCAGCAAGTTGGCAATGGTGGTGTCCACACAGTTGGTTTGGACTGYGGGGACAAAGGGAGAGATCAGGACACTCCATCCTGGCTGCCATCATGTACCAGCAGGGACAAGAGTCCTTCTTTCAGACCACAGAAGGTGTCCCCACATCCCTGCTGCCACCCCAGTCACTGCTCACCCAGGTCTGTCCTGATGACCTCCAGGGGCACGTGAGGCAGCACCTCCTTGACCTGCTGTGCCATGGCCATGAGCCGCACGTCCTCGGGAGCGCTCCCGGCCAGGCTGGGGGGCACCCTGGGCCGGGCTGCCGGGCGCTGGCTTGAGGCTGCAGGACAAATTATAGTGGGCACAGGGTGAGGGACTACAGGTCACTGAGAGCAGAGAAGCCCCCACAAATGCAGGGCCCAGAGGTTTCAGAGGCAGGATGCCCACCTGGGGCAAAGGACAGCCGTGCTGTGTGCCTCAGCCTCTTCATGTGCTCGGTCCTGTCGGCAGCGGTGATCCGTGTGGATACCACACCCAGCTCCATGGCCAAGAGCTGTGGAATGCAGAGGGGTTATCATCAAAACAGACAACACCCASGGCCCAGCAGCCCCTCCATGCTGGGGAGCATGTCAGGGGTACATGGAGCCACAGTGAGGGCAATCAAGGATGCATTTCAGCATCGTAGGAAAGACCAAGAGCAGCGATATTATCCTGTCAAAACGGGCTGACAAGGAGATATGAGATATTTGGTATAGGAGCTGGGAAGTACCCAACACATATGGGCAGGGTGGAGAAACAATTGCTTTGTTTGGTTCATGGCGTGAGGAAAAGGGAGAAAAAGGTTTGAACTCAATGGTGAGAGCCCTGGTAACTGCAGAAAGGCTGTGTGGGGTGGCAAATAGGCCACAAAATAACTGAGCGCTTGTGAGGGGTAATAAATACATATCAGAGCTCCCATCACACAAAACACATCCAGAAATGGCCTCTGCAACTCTCCCTGCATCCCTCTCTCATCCATCCCCCACAGCACCCTCCTACCTCCTGAACTCGGAGCGCAAAGTCCTCAATCCGCTCGTCCGCTCGTCTGGGGACAGACGGCATCCACCTGAGTGGGGACAACAGCACATGGAGCCAGCCCTGACACCCTGACAGGAGCAGCCATGCTGGGCACACCCCCAAGCCCACCAGGAACAGCCCTTGGAGCCAGCTCTGCCAGGAACAACCACACCACATCCCCTCCTCCATGCTCACCCCACAGGAACACCAAACCCCAACACCCACTCCCAAATCCAGGACACGGCTCAGCTCTGAAGACAGAACGGCTCATTTGAGCTCAGTTAGCTCTCAAATGTAACACGAGGGATCTACAGTTCCCAGAAAGGCCTTAATGAGGATTCATGGCCATTTATATGGAAGTAGAAAACAGGTCACCCAGAATTCAGGCAGATACGAGGGAAAGCTGCAGCGCAAGGCTTTTCTCTGCTGAAATAAACCAAGCCCTACATTTGTTTCCCAGTCCCTTCCACTGCCCTCATTCCACCAAAGCTACTCAGCCAGCCTGGGCTCACCCAGRCCCTGGGCAGGGAACTGGACCAGTCCACTCTCAAGGGATTGTAGGGACAGACAGACACTGGGRCTGAGCAGCTRTGGAGAGAATCACTGCAGAGCAGCWTCAAAAATACACCTGGAAACTTAACAAAATGCCTGGAAAGACTGAGACTCCTTTTCTAACAGGAGACAAGAGCCCTCTCCACCTCAGAAGCTGGTCCAGGAGCTGGACTTGGYCAGGTCCAGATGCTGAGCCCAGCCCTGCTGAGGCACCTGGGGAGGGATTTCTCACTGCCATGGTGACACCRAGGTCCTGCCCACCCTCAACCCTGCCCCAAACGGAAGAGAGAGACGTAGTACCTTACTTGATAAACTGTGAAGGGAACRAAGAAGGTCCAGAGCAGCTCTGTGATCCAGGAGGAGTCAGCCACGCTCTGGGGAAGAGAGCACAGTGAAATCCCAGCCACGCAACAGGAGCTGGTCCAGGTTTCACGGGGGAGGGAGGTGGGCAGAGCACACCTGAGACTTAGCCAGAGGACTGGGGAAGTGGGAATARCAGAGCCAGTGCAAGCAGGGCAAACCCCAGGGCAGCTTCACCCTCATTAGCCATCACCAATTTCCACTGCTCCATCACCTTTTCCTCCCACTAAGACAGCAGAAAGACATTCCCTCGGTATCCCCACATTCCCTACTAGTCTATGCCTTCAGAAAGCACCAAAAATGMTTGAAAACCTACTAAAGCTTCCYCAGAACCATGAACAATCCTCCCYCATTCTGGTGGGAASAGCCTTTYTRTGATGTCCCTACTCCTGTAAGCTCTCTCARGTAACAGGACAAGAGGAAACAGCCTCAGGTTGTGCCAGGGGAGATTTAGGTTGGATTTTAGRAAAATTCCTCCTTGAAAGGGCTGTCCAGGGCACTGGGGGGTTTAACAGTGTGGATGTGGCACTTGGGGACATGGTCAGTGGTGGCCTTGGCAGTGCTGTGGAATGGTGGGGCTCAATGGRCTCAGAGGGATTTTCCAACCCAAACAGTTCTGTGATTCTCAGACAGACTCATGCCTGATTTATCCCACAGCCTGGGAAGAAAAGCTGTAAATGAGAAATGCCCAGAAAGCCCAGCCACAAAGGGAACAGAGAAGCCTCATTTCCTGGATAAACAGAACCTCAGAACCCTAAACCCAAATGCCTGCAGTGATGCCCACAGCCARATTTTGGTGACACTGCCTGTGCCACAGAACAACACCCTCCTGCAATATCCYATGCAATTGGAGCTGGAGAAAATTCTTTTTCAACTCAAAATTTGGTGGTTGGCCCAGCCCAGTGCCTAATATATATTACACAAATCTATAAAAAAGCTTTCTATAAAACACCAATTGAACCATTCCAAGTATCACACCACCAGTCCTTCAAGTTTCTGAGGGTTTAAAATGACATCAGAAATCCATCAGGATTCACTCAGCCAATGTGCAGGAACTACAAAATCTTGCTCAGCCTCTGGAGGTAAAACTTGAGCTAAGAAGTGRCTGTAACCAGCACCTCCACACAATCTTGCTGTTCCCCCTGACATGCATGAGAGAAGGGAAGCAGACACACTTGTCCCATCTCAGAATTTCTCAGAGGAACCAAACCCATAAGAGCACAAGATACTCCTTATAAACTGTCCACAACAGGGGAGATCTCCCACCTCTCTGGTGTAGTTATTAAAAAATATAAATTATTCTTATTGCTAGAAAAACTGCATCTTCACCCATGCTTGTGGCTTGCCTCAACTCTGCCTCAGGCCCCCAGGTTTGGCAGGGGTGACAAAAGCTCTGCCAAATACTCCTGCCATTCCCATCCCTGCACACAACCAGCTGACTCCTCACCCTGACAGGGGTTCAGCATCCCACAGAAACACCAGACCCACATGTGACAGCCATGACTGGCAGCTCTCCAGATCAGAAATAATAATTATCAAAAAATTACAAATTCAGCAAACCCTCGCTGAGAGCAGTTTCCCTGCAATCCCTTTGGCAGCGCTGCCATTGCCCCTGTGAACTTTGTCCCTTGTGTGGGGTTGCTCTTGCACCACGGTGTCTGTGCCTGGGGCACAGCTCAGGAGCCTCTAGAGCCCTGCAAGACCTTTGGCACATGGACTGGTGCTGGTCTTGCACAGCAGGGAATTCASCAAGAGGAAAGCAGCCATGGAAGCCACAGGCACAGTGACAGCCAGTTGGGCCACCAAACATCTGTCAGACTGGCCAMAGTAACCAGGGTGGTCCTGACTGGCCAAGCTCCCAAAAAAGGCACTGGAAATAGCATCAGCTCTGAGCAGCTGGCTCCAGAACACAAGGCCAGGCTTTGTCACAGGCTCTAGGGTAGGAGCAGAAGGGCAGCAGCACCCAGAGCCCACACCCTGCCCCCACTTCCCCCACTCACCACAGCCACCAGYGGCCTCCGGACCTGCAGGGCAACGGGCTGGACCTCATCCAGGATGGAGAAGGGCCAGGAGCTGCAAGGGAAGAATTCCACAGTGAATGATCCTAGAAAACATCACCCCCTGGAGCCATTCCCACCCACTCTCCTGCAGAAATTCCCACTCCTGTACCTGAAGCGGAGCAGCCCGRCCCGGCCATTGGTGGCCGCCTCCTCTGGGAACAGCAGCAGTGGGGGGTTCCCTTGGTGGGCYGAGTATTCCTTCAGGGAATCCACCAGCTCTGCACGGCTGCCRGTCACTCCCAGCTCCATGAATCCCCGGGACCAGCAGATGAACCCCGGGGCACCGCTCAGTGCAGGCTGTGGGGAGAACAGGAGTGAGGAGGRAATGCTGCCCTGCCCACCCTTCCAAGCCCTCCTGCCCCTCCAAGCCCACCTTCGCAGGTGACAGAAGTGACAAATTTCCTGTTCATTAGCAAAAGCTCCTCTGGGACTRAGGCTAACCCTCTTGGTGGCCAAGAACACCTTACAGCCAGGCCTCAGCTCCT
This sequence comes from Malurus melanocephalus, assembly GCF_030028575.1. Classification (NCBI taxonomy): domain Eukaryota; kingdom Metazoa; phylum Chordata; class Aves; order Passeriformes; family Maluridae; genus Malurus; species Malurus melanocephalus. The sequence continues at coordinate 2,030,132 of NW_026623339.1, read as the reverse complement.
GTTCCAGCTCCAATTCACAGGAACTGGATTCCAAATTATCAGTTCAAACTCTGCCCTGCCTGCCACAGAAAGACTCCCAGCTGCCCATACTCCCAGTGTTCTCTCCAGCAGTCCCTGACACACTTGGCAGGACACACACTGCTTCCAGGAGTCCCTCCTCTCCAGGCCAGGGGTAAATTCTGCAGCTGTGCAGGACACAGGATCCAYCCAGAGCCTGCTGACCCAGGAATTCCACAAATAAGGAATTTTACAGGAGAGCAGGGACAGCCCAGAACTATTCACGCACCACTGACATGCACCCCCCAAAACTGCCCACACAGTGTTGGGGGAAACCCCACAACCAGCTCTGCCCTTGATCCAAAAGGCCAGAGAAGGAAAAAGCTGCTAGGATTGGGATCTGCCTGCTTTTCCACCAAAATCAACACCCACTGTAGCACCTCCTGCTCCCCCTCACCCTGTTCCACTTTTTCGTGCAGAGCCCAAGTGTGACACTGACCCACATTAAAAACCTCCAGGTTAACACCTTGGGTTAATAAATCAAGACYTGCAAATGAAACCTTGCAGGATCTGATGGTGCCTTCAGGGAAGCTGGAGAGGGAATCTGTGTCAGGAACGGGAGTGACAGGACAAGCAGTAATAGAAAGGGAAATTTAGGTTGGATATTAAGAAGAAATTTTGGCTGTGAGGGTGGTGAGGCCCTGGCACAGGTTGCCCACAGCTGGAAGTGTCCAAGGCCAGGCTGGACAAAGCTTGGAGCCACTTGGGCTGGTGGCAGGTGTCTCTGCCCAGGGCAAGGGGTGGCACTGAGCGGGCTTTAAGATGCCTTCTGAGTGTGATTTTCTGGCTACAGCAACACCAAATTCGGGCAGAGCTGCCCATGCCCCACCCTCCAGGAGGAGCCCCAGCCGTGCCCTCACCGTGTTGCAGGAGGTGAGCAGGCTGACRACGTTGTGGTCGAAGGGGGTGACGTGGTTGGCAATGAAGACCCTGGCACCGGCCCCGCGCAGCYGAGGGTCGCTCTGACGCACCAGCAACCCCAGCACGGAGCACATCACACGGACAATGAACCTGCCAGGGGAACAAGAACCTTCCTCAAGCCCCACCATCCGAGCCTGCCACCTGAAAATTCTGTCAGCTGGACAAATGACAGTGGGACCAAAGGGAAATGATGCGTCTGGAGCAGGAATTGTTGGGGGGCTGGGCCTGGAATGAGGGCAGCACAGCAGTGCCCACAGAACTCCTGAGCAGCACACCAGGCTGATCCATGTGCCCCARASCAGACCCTGAGCACTCCAGAGGTGSCTGCCAGCTCCGGGACTGGCAGAGGAAGTACCTCCCGAGGACCTCGAGTCCCAAAGGCACAGCTCCCCACAGATTTTGGCTCCCACGGCTCGGGACCCCGAGGGGCCACCCCACACCCAGCCCGGGSAGCAGCCGGGGCTCCCCGAGGTCACGAACCGGCGCAGGACGCTGTCGGGCAGGGCGCAGCTGACCAGGAACACGTGGACGCCGATGAAGACACGCAGGACGAGCAGGCAGAGCCCCACGGGGGCGTAGAGCAGCAAGGCCAGGAGCAGGAACCCATCGGTCGGAAACCTGCAGGAAACAGCGCGGCCGGGGCCGCCTGAGCRTGGCCGGGACGATCCCCAGGACCCGCCCTGCGGCCCCTGCCCCGCGTGGTCCCCCCAACAAGTCTCCCAACCCCCTTTGGGCACAGCGCGGACCCTCCCCGGTGCCCCCACGGGTCACTCCGACCTTCCCCACGGAGCTTCTGTCAGACACCCCCGCCCTCCGCCGGCCTCGCGCCCCCCGCCCACGGTTCCCGCCGTTCTCGCGCGGTTCCCCCGGGAGTCCCCACCGCGCACACCCCCGGCGGGCGCTCACCGGTGCGAATCGAAGAGCCGCTCGGGGCCCGGGGCCGCGGGCGGCTCCATCCCCGCCGTGCCGGCGCTTCACGGCCGACCCGCACCCGCCGCCATCTTGCCCGCGGCCGCGCGCCCGGCCCGCGCGGAGCACGCTGGGAGCGCGCCGCCTTCCTGGTCCGCCCCGCGCCGCCGCCGCAGCGTTCTCACCCTGACCGCGGCCCTCGGCGGCTCCGACCTGCTCGGTGAGCGGCTCTAACAGCGGGGCTGCCCTGCTCCGCCGTCGCTCCGGTTATCGGCATATCTCGCTGAAACGGGGACGACAGCTCCCGGCGGGACTACAACTCCCGGCTGGACTACAACTCCCGGCGTGCCCCGCTGCAGAACGCGCTTTCCGCGGGCGCCGCCTCGGAACTACAACTCCCGGCGTGCCCCGCTGCAGAACGCGCTTTCCGCAGGCCCCTCCTCGGAACTACAACTCCCGGCGTGCCCCGCGGCGCGGCCCCGCCCCGGCAGGGCGCGGTTTCCGCTGGGCAGCATGGCGGCGGCGGCGCGGAGAGTGCGGGTCCGGGGGGTCCCGGTGCCACCGGGTGTGCTGCGCTGGTGCCGAGCGCTGACCGGGACTGCCGAGCCGCCGCCTCTCCCTCCTCCTCCTCCTCCTCCCCCTTCTTCGCACTCCCCGCCGCCCTCCACCGGGGGCCGGGCGCTGGCAGGGGCGGTGGGCGCTGGGGCGGCGGCGCTGCTGCTGCTGTGGGCCCGGGAGCGCTGCCGGTCCCCGCTGAGCGCCGCCGTGCCCGCCCCGCCGCCCGCCCCGCCGCCCACTTCGCCCCGCGCCGCTTTCAACTTCATCGCCGATGTGGTGGAGAAAACGGCGCCCGCGYTAGTCTACGTGGAGATCGTGGGCAGGTACCGGCACCGGGAGGCCCGGGAGGGATTTCCCTCCTCCTTGCGCATTGCGTGCCCGGGATTTCCGCCGTCCTCTCCCGAGCCGTGCCGAGGGGCTCCCACAAATGCCGTGACAGGGACCGACACGCGGCTGGCACACGTCGCTGCCACTTCCATGTCCTCCGGGGCCGTCTGGCAAAGTCGCCCTCCAGGCTGCCCCGTTACTCTGCCTCGGGAGCAGCATTTGGCATTTCCCTTTGCGCCCTGTAACGTTCTCACCATTCAGCACCTCTCAGAGCACCTCTGTGCAGCAGCTCTGCCCTTCAGCTGGGTGACTGCTTCCCCCAGCTTGGTGTCACTTGTGTGTAGTGTCACCCTCTGTGCCTTAAGAGGCATCAGCTGGTGCTGCCCTTCTCTGTGTTCCTGACCCACACTGGCGATAATTCACCACCAGCTGGGCTTTGGTCTTGTTCATCCATCCCATTTTCCATTCTCCTCACTTGACTCTCCGTGGAGATCAGGGTGATTGGCCAGGGGCCAGAGTTGTGAGTCCACTCCCGCTGTCAGGAGCCATTCCTGTTTTTTCCCAGCTGATTGTTATCTGCTCTAAGGCTGGGCTCTGTGTGTTCTGGCCTTGTTCCTGCACAGGTCACAGCCGCTCCTGCTTCCCTGCTGGCTCCTCTTTCCCAGAGAGCCTGCCCCATCTGTTGCAGCTCTCTGCTCCTCTGTGTTGTAAACTCTATTCCTGGTAGGATTGTAYCTTTGTGGCTGTGCAAAAGCTCTGGATTCCTGCTGCGTTTGTGCAAATTCCCGTTTGTGTAGACTCTTGAGAAGTATTCTCCCATTGTGCCACTGCCTGCACATCCTCGCTATTCCCTGCAGCCTCCCAGCCTTACTGTGCCTGTCTGTGCCACCCCTCCTGACCAAGCCCTCCTTGCAGGCACCCCTTCCTGGGCCGGGACGTGCCCATCTCCAATGGTTCAGGCTTCCTGGTGTCCCCAGACGGGCTGATTGTCACCAACGCGCACGTGGTGGCGAAYCGGCGGCGCGTGCGGGTGAAGCTGGCGAGCGGCGAGCAGTACGACGCCGTGGTGCAGGACGTGGACCAGGTGGCCGACATTGCCACCATCAAGATCAAGCCCAAGGTGCGTGTTTGTCACAGATGCAGGGATGCTGGCATGTGGGGATGTTCCCTTTGCCCCACTGACCGTCCTGCTGTCCGCAGCACCCGCTGCCCACGCTGCCGCTGGGCCGCTCGGCCGAGGTGAGGCAGGGCGAGTTCGTGGTGGCCATGGGCAGCCCCTTYGCGCTGCAGAACACCATCACCTCGGGCATTGTCAGCTCTGCACAGCGTGGCAGCCGTGAGCTGGGTCTGGCCGCTGCCGACATGGAGTACATCCAGACTGACGCCGCCATCGACGTAAGGGACATGGGGACYGGGGACTGGGATGGAGGAGGGGGCTCTCACAAAGCGTGGGGTTCTGGCTGGTCACCCTGGGATCGGCCTCAGGATGGGRCTCTCACGGTCTGCTCACACTCTCTTTCCTCTGTCACAGTTTGGGAACTCTGGGGGCCCCCTTGTCAACCTGGTGAGTTCTGCTGCTTGTGCCCTTGCTGCCTGGGGCAGGGATGTGCTGTGTGCCTCTTGCTCCATGCCCCTCTGTGGGAGCGCTTGTGGGGGCTGGGAGGCTTCCTGGAAGAAGGAGCAGGAGGAGGCAGAGGAGGGATGAGCCTGGCATGGGGATCCTGTGCAGTGTCTGAGGGAACTGGAGCCAACGGGGTGCTGGCAGAACTGAGGCCTGGCTGGTGCTGGGAGGGCAGTGCCAGGGACTGCATGGACTCATCTTGTAGACTCATCCTGTAGACTCAGTCCCTGGGTCCTGCCCCGCCTCAGCAAGGTCAGGCAGGACACAGGGATGGCAGCCAGGAAAGGGAGGGTGCACAGGCAGGACCCCAGGCTGGTGCAGTAGTTCCCCTGCTTTCCACAGTGATCCAGGCTGGGTAGCCCAGTGCCCTTTCCCTGCAGGATGGCGAGGTGATTGGGGTGAACACCATGAAGGTGACATCAGGMATCTCCTTTGCCATCCCCTCCGACCGGCTGCGAAAGTTTCTGCAAAAGGAGGAGCAGCGCAAGAGTGAGTGGAACCTCCCTGCTTGGGTGCTGGGGGAGGAGGGTGAGAGGAAAGCACTGGCACAGCTGGAATCTGGGCCCTTGTTCCCAAAAAAGGCAGGGAGAGCAGGAAAAGTTTTTGGGGTCTTACCTGGTGCCACACGAAAGCTGTGCTGCTGCCACCCTGCCCTGTCTGGTTTCTTGTGTCACTGGGGAGGGACATTCTCTGTCAAAAATGTGGCAAACCAGGGAAGCCAAGTCACAGTGCAAAATGCAACAATACCTGCAACACTTGTGCTGTTTCTGGGAGCTGAACTGAGCTGTTGTTGGGACTTGGAATGGCTCTGGGCACTGCCTGCCCTGAGGGCTGTGGGGGCTCAGCCCAGCACTGTTCTGAGTGTGTCTGTGCTTTTCAGCCATAACATTCCACGTCCTATCCTTCCACAGGCTCTTGGTTTGGCAATGCAGAGACAAAGCGCCGCTACATCGGGGTGATGATGCTGACCCTCACTCCCAGGTACCTGTCCTGAGGTCAGGAACCAACAGACTGGTCCTGTTGGGGCAGGGATGGGATGGGATCTTCCCAACTAACCGARGGTGCCTGGTTTTGGGAGGATTATCTCCCCAATTTAAGCTTTCACTCCCAAACTCTTTGTGTTCATGTTGTGGTTAGTCTCCAGGCTGGCTCAGGGATAGATTGGAAACTTGTGAGTTTCTATACTGGTAGCAGATTAAAATTGCTCTCCCTGACATGAGGGTGGAGCCAGGTGGAGGTCAGGCTCTGGTCCCAGGGAACAAGGGACTGGACAAGAGGAAACTGCCTCAGGTTGTGTCAGGGGAGGTTCAGGTTGGGTATTGGGAAAATTCCTTCTTGGAAAGGGCTGCCCAGGACAGTGGCGAAGTTCCCATCCCTGGGGGGATTTAACAGCCATGTGGCACTTGGGGACATGGTCAGTGGTGGCTTTGGCAGTACTTAAAGATCTTTTCCAACCCAAACAATTCTGTGATTCCATGAAGTTCCTGTGCAGGACCTGCAGTTTCACCGCTGGGAGCAATTCTCAAGGACAACACCTGCTCAGGTTCTTTGGCTCTTGCAGCCACCTGCAAGGGACTTTCAGCTGCYTCCTGGAGCTCAGCACATTTTTGGGGCTGGTGTTGTGCCATGCTGAGCAAACACCTCTCGGGACTGTGCTCTGTCCTCCTAAAAGGCTGATGGGTTCCCCAGTGCCCAGCAGATGGTGCTGGTACTCGGCAGAACCCGAGGGATGTGGGATGTGCCCAGCCTCCTCCTGCCTCCCTGGCCGCGCTTTCGGGACAGGGTCTGTCAGGAAAAAGCGTGAAATTCCTCGGACACGGCTCCTGGGAAGCAGCTCCAGCTTCTACACAGCCCTGAGCTGGTTCAGCGAAACCACCTGACTGCTTTGTGCCCAGCAGGAAGGGCCCCCAACAAGGGATTGCTCGCCTTGGAATCGGGTGGAAAGGCCAGAACCTTCCCCTGGTGCAGGAAGGAGAAGCTCTGTGTTGGGCACAAGCTCAGGCAAAGGCCCCGTTGTTCTGTCAGTGGGGCAGGACAAGGGGTAATGGGCACAGACATATGTGAGGGTCCACAAGAAATCCCTTTTTTACTGTGAGAAGGATAGTCAGGGCATGGCAAATGTTGCCTAAAGGATCTCAGAGATGCTCAAAACCCGACTGGACACAGTCCAGAGCAGCCTGCCCTGKTTGTGCCTGCTGGGGGTCAGGTGAGATGGTCTCCAGAGGCCCCTTCCCACCTTTGCTGTGTGAAATTGGGGAGGGATGGCAGCTTGAACTGGGCTGTGGACAGCAGTGTAGAGTTCAGCACGAATCACTGCCATGTGCAGAGCCCTGACTGGCTGAGCAGAGACCTGACAGAAGAGCTGAGCAGGACTGAGTGTGTGGGTCTGCAGGGTTCTGAGCTGATGCAGTGTTTGAGGGAAGAATGCTGTCACTCTGGAGAAATCCAGCTGGAGTGCTGCATCCACTTCTGGATTTCGTTCAAGAAGGGTGAGGAGCAGTTGGGGAGAGTCCAAATAGGAGCTGTGAGAGATGCAGAATTTAAATTTGGTTTAGAAAACCTAAAATCTGTGGGAAAGTTGGAGAAACTGTGATTGTTTAGTCTCTACACTCAGCAGAAGAGCTCTGGTGACACGTCTGGCAGGAAGAGGGGCACAGCCTGTGCTGTATGTCCTGCCCACCCGGGGCAGAGAAGTGACACCACAGCAGGAGAGGGGGTGGATCTGACCCYGGGAAGGGTGATGTGACGTGGGGATGTGCATCACCACAGCTCTGATCCAACTGGCAGCCACTCAGGGGGTTTCCAGCTCTCCCTGGCGGCATTGGGATTCTCATCCTCTGGTTTTGACAGGAGGATGGGAGTGTTTGGGGCTGGCAGCTGTGGTTTGTGCTCAACAGGGTGCAGGGATGCAGGAGGGGAGGTCTCTGGTCTCTGAGCCTGTGCAGCTGCAGGGAGTGGAGTGAGAGCTCTGCTCTGCCTCCAGCTCCATCCCTGATGCCGGTGTTCACTCTGCAGCATCCTGGCAGAGCTGAAGCTGCGTGACCCCACCTTTCCTGACGTCTCCTACGGCGTGCTGATCCACAAGGTGATCATCGGCTCCCCGGCACACCAGTAAGTGCTGCCCTAYGCCTCAGGGGTGCTTGAGGGAGGAGCTGTGGGATCTTTTAGCACTGAGTGTTTTGCCCCAGAGCAGCAGGGCTTGAGCTCTGCAGCAGAAACCACCTGGGGACCTTTTCCCACGCTGGGTATCCCGTTGGCTGAGGTAGCAGCGTGGCTGTAGAACAGCCAGTGCCACAGCCCAAGGCTCCTGCGGCACTGGCCCTCCATCCTTTGGGACAATGACCCTGAGTGTCTGCCTCACCCTCTGAGTGCTTCATCCACGTTCTCCCCGCAGGGCAGGGCTGAAGGCTGGGGACGTGGTGCTGGAGATCAACGGGACGGTGTCGCGGCGCGCCGAGGACGTGTACGAGGCRGTGCGGACGCAGCAGAGCCTGGCGCTGCTGGTGCGGCGTGGYTACGACACTCTGCTGGTCAGCGTCGTCCCCGAGGTCACTGAGTAGCAGAGACCACTCTGTGCTGGCCCAGAGCTGAGGGCAGGACTGAGCTGTGTCCGTGCTGGCCAGGCAGGGACRGAGAGCTCGTGCAGGGCTGGAAGGGGCCAGGAGAGGGGCCTGTGCTTGGGGGATTTGTGGTGCGGCCGTTCCCCTCTGTACTCGAATAAAGCACTTTTCTAGCGGCCCCCACGGCCACATCGCCTCCTTCCCGTGGCAGCAGCAGTTGCTTGATGGAGGCTGGGCTGTGTGGGACCCTGTTCCTCCTGTGGGTCTCCACATGAGATCTTGCAGCTGGGGAGGAGCTGGCTGTGTCTCCAGGGATTTCACTGGTGTTCGTGGTGTCCTGCCACCTGCTTGGTATCCACATGGGTTGGGATCCAACTTCTCTGAGTGCCTGGCAGGCAGCTGTTGAGCCATGGATTATGTGGACCCTCTGGGTGAGAGCAGCCTTGGAGTGGGTCTGGGACCAGCGTTGCCTTCCTGGAGTGCAGCAGCACTGCTGTGCTGTGGCTGTCTGGTCACTTTGCTTCCACTGTGGCTTCTGCTTCTGCTCCAAGCTCTTGTGTCCACATCCCCTCCTATGCAGCAAGGGGGTGTGGTGGTGAGGCTTTGCTGAAGTTGGTGTCAATATTGGACTGGTGATGTCCAGGAGGGCTCAGGATGGGAGCTGGAGTCAGGGCTGGGGCTCTGCCTGTCCTGCCCCCGGCTCGCTGTCAGTGCTGGAACTCTGCTCTCACACACACACACACGGTCCCTGGGGACAGCTGGGGCCATCCCTGTGCTCTGCAGCTGCCGGCCGAGTGCCTTGGGGGAAGGAATTGCTCTGACTGTTCCTCTCCTTCCTGGAAGAGCCGCYGCTGGGGCGGGAGCAGGAATGCGGCTGTGGGGCCCGGCCCTGCCCGTGCCGGCGCTCCCGAGATGTCGCTTCTGGGAGATGAAAGAAGCACAGTTCCTCGGGGTGTTGCGGCGAGGGGCGGCTCTGTCCGGCTCCCCCCTTGCTCGCCCTGCCCTGAGAACAGGCCTCCTTTCAGCAGCCCTGGCCTCGCCGGAGGAATTCGCCGTCCCAGCTCGGGGGAAATCGCGGCGTGTCTGGCATAGCTGCTCCGGCTGCGCTGACCGCAGCGTTCCAGGGCTGAGCCAAAGCCTGTCCTCTGCTCCTCCCGGGCTGGGGGCAGCTCCCGGGATCCCCGGAATGGGGCAGGGGATGGGGGTCAGTGCCCAGCTGGCCTCCCTCGGCCCTTGTGCCACCTCCGAGTGTCCCTGCCCAGCATCTCGGGTGTTCCCACACCAATCGAGGCAGCCGCTCTCTGCTGTGACACCAGAATTCTTGTGGGTTACAGCCCCGTGGACACCAATCCTTGAGTGTCACAGCCCCAGGGTGGGATTTCTGCTGGGTAACATCTGCCCTGGATCTGGTGCAGGGGAAGGAGTTCTTCACCACATCCTGGCTGTATTGAGCGGCCCCTCAGTTTTCCCCCGTTTCGGTGCCATGGGGCTGCTGTTGGTCCCTTTGTGGCCCAGAGAACCAGCCCTGGTTAAGGGGGTGCAGCCTGGCTGTGGGGCTGCTGTGGGGTCAGGGTGTGGGTATGGGATTGTAGGGACCAGGGGATGCTCCCACCCTGTGCCAGAGCATGGTGATCAGCCCTGCAGCATGAACTGTGCCACCAGCCCCTGCCAGGCTCCTCATCCCAACCCAGACACATGCCAGCAGCCATTGGGAAATAGAACTTACAACTTTATAGAGGAAATAAAATTACAACTGAGACATGGGGTAGGAGTCACCCCTGGGCAGCGCTTGTGGGCAGGGATACCTGCAACCATCCCTGGGGGACCAGGGTCCTGAGGACCTGTGTGGGTGTGGGTCCTGGGGCCAGCTGAAGGGATGTAGGGGGGTTGTAGGGTGAGAGGAACCAGGGAGAGTGGGAGATGGGGTGCAGCTGGAATGGGAGGGATGGAGCAGTGAGGGGTGCAGGACCTCCCGGGCCGTACCCGTGTGCCACAGCCCAGGGAATGTGGGCACGGCCTGCTGGCCAGTGGTTGGGGTGGCAGCCCCAGGCTGGGAGGTGCAGGTGTCGGTGCCTCCAGCACCAGCCCCCCYGAGGTGGGGAAAGGCAGCCGGTGGCGAGTCCTGGGCAGTCCCCGGCAGGACACGGTGACAGCAGCGCCGGGCATGAGGCCTCCCCGCCGGTCCCCCAGCGGCTTCCTCCCATCCGTATGGGGTGAGGGAGGGAGATGCCCGTCTCCCCAGGGCCGGGGCCCTATGAGATCTGGTTGTTGAGCTGACCTGGGTACTGCTCAAACCGCCTGTTGGCCTCCTCACTAAGCGCATCTCCTGCGGGCAGAGGGTGAAACCGTTGGCTCCGGTGCTGTGTGTCCTCTGTCCCCTGCCCTGCCAGCACCTCCCRCTACAGCTGTCCCAGGACTCACCATGCCAGCCCATCCTCATCCTCTCGGCTTTTTGCAGCCCTGTCCCTGCCCTCCTCCCTCGCCCCTGTGCCCTTACCGATGTGGCAGCTGTGCACCCAGACRCGGTGCCCGTCGTACTTGCAGTTGCATTTCATGGCATTGTTGGTGAAGTCGCTTTCTGCCACCTCGAAGTTGGGGTTGATCACCACCTGKGGAGCASTGACAGTGAGAGCCCTGCCCCAGCCATGCAGGACGTGTCTCCCCAGCTGTGCTGGGTGTGCTGGAGGACGCCAAAGTGCCAGTGGGTGCTGATGTGGTGGGGTGGCTCTGTGCCCATGAGCATGCAGAGGTAGAAAACCCATGTGGAAGGATATCTGAGCAGCCCTGGGACAGGCACTGTCCCATACCAGCATACCCACCAGCCCCACCAAGCTCCAGTGGGARGCAGGGATGGGTGGCTGGGGTGTGTGGAGAGCTGAGGTGCAGGGACAGAGGGTGGCAGGGTGGCAGGAGGGGCTGGAGAGGGTCAGGTGCAGCACCTGCAGGATGTAGTTGCCTGGCTTGACATCAGTGATGTCGATCCACTGGCAGTCGATGTCGTGCCGGTACAGGTCCCAGCAGCCCACAGTGATGCCCTGCTCCCCGAAGTTGGCACACTCGTACCTCTTGGCCACGTCTGCAGGCAGGAGGAGGCACAGCTTGTCCCTGCTGAGACCCCCAGCCTGGYCCYGTGAYRGGGACACRGGCAGGGAYGGTGCTGSAGGGCCCYGCAKCACCCACCTTCCTCRCACTCGGTGTCCTCCAGGCAGAAGCTGGCCTTGTGTCCCTCGGCCACCTTGGTGCCATTGGGGGTCAGGATGTCGTAGTGGGTGAAGATGTCCATGCTGTGGTAGTGCCTGTAGGAGGGAGCCAGTGCCTGCTGCAGACTCGCCCTGCCCGAGCCCTGGCCACCTCCCCAGGAACATCCCCACAGCCCCTGCTCTGAGGCTGCAGTGCTGTGAAGTTGGGCAGAGCCCTGGGAGGGGACAAAGCTGTCCCCAGTCACATGGCCCAGGTGAGCAGAGGGCTCAGCTGCAGGGTGCAGCCTCCATCCCTGCCCTCCTGGAGCCCCCAGCCCCAACTCTGCTCATCCAGGGACAGCYCTAAGTCAAACCAGGCAAAATTGGACCCTGGGCAGCAGATTGAACCTGATCTACGATCACCCTCACCCAGTGTCACCCTCACTCAGTGTCATATTTGCACAGTGTCACCCTCTTTCAGCATCAGCCCTGCCCAGCACCCCCCCTCACCCAGTGTCACCCTCACCAGCCCATCACAGCAGCACCATCACCCTCTCCCCACCCTGTCCTCTGTCCCCATCTGTCCCCTGCCCGCACGCACCGGTGGCACTCGTGCCAGACCCAGGAGTGGCGGCCGGCCTTGGGGCGGAAGTCGGCGCGGCCGCGGTTGTGGATCTGGGAGGAGAAGCGCAGCAGGCGGCGGTGGCCGTAGGGCCAGTTGGCCTGGCGGGCCGAGCTGGCCAGGCAGTTCTCCTCGGCGGCGCAGTACAGCATGTGCAGCGGCCGGTCCTCGATGTACGCCGTCTCCTGCACCAGCGGCGCGTGCAGCAGCAGGTCGGAGGCGGCTGGGGACAGGGGGCTGCTCAGGGACAGAGCCAGCGCTCGGCAGGGACGGGGCGAGTGGAGGGGACGGGGTGGCACCCAGTGCTGGCAGGGCTCAGCCAGCCAAAGGGGGAACGTGTGCCCTCCCCGTCAGCTGGGCACTGGCTGACCCTGTGGCCCCTCCATCTGCAAACCCCACTGCCTGCAGCCCCTGGCCCCACAAC
>NW_026623339.1:2005139-2017524 GCF_030028575.1 Malurus melanocephalus | reverse complement strand
CCCCACTGCCCGCAGCCCCGTGGCCGCTCACTCTCGGAGCAGATGACGCCCGCAGCGAAGCGCGTGCCCGTGTTCCTGCAGCTCAGGCTGGCACCGTGGTGCTGGCAGTGGCTCAGGGACATCTCGTGGCCGGCGCACTTCACGCCGCTCATGACCATCTCTGTCACGTTGCTGGCGTCCCAGTACCAYGTCTCCTGGGAAGGGGTGAGGTGGGGTGGGTGGCAGGACTGGTGGCCACGTTACCCCAGTTTGCTCGTGCCCAGGCTGCAGCCAGGCCCCCACCACAGCTGCCCACGCCCCTGGCTGCCCACAAGGGTCCTGTCCTGTGGCACGGAGCAGCCACGTCTTTCTGTCCCCATCCATCCCCCATGCAGCCCCACGGTCATTCGGGAAGTGCCGGCCGGTGCCTTTGTCACCAGGGCGTCACCGGGGCCCTCCCCGCTGGCACCTACCGTCACTGCATGCAGAGAGTAGCCCAGTCCGAGCTGACGACAKGCCACCATGGCCTCCTTGGTGGTCCAGCCGTCGCTGCAGACCGTGCCCCACTTACTGCCTCGCTTCACCTCCACGCGGCCCTCAAACTCCGTCCTCCCGCCGGCCAGGCGGATCTGCGGGGAAGCCCTGGGGCCGTGAGCGGTCACCCCGCGCTGTGCCACCTCCTGCCCCATCCCCAGCCCTGTCCGTGCTGTCCCCAGCCCCGTCCGTGCTGTCCCCAGCCCCGTGAGCAGTGGTGGTGGCTGCTGCTGCCCTGGCCAAGCTGGTGGCAGCACCTACTTGTAAGCCGTGGTTAGCGAATCCCAGACCCAGCTGGCGACAGGCCACCATGGCCTCGAGYGTACCCCAGCCTTCGCCGCACACCAGACCCCAGCGGGGCTGCTCCCCGTCGCCAGCCCCCACCGCCACCTCGACCCGCCCCTCGAAGCGGCTCCGGCCCCCGCTCAGCCGAATCTGCGGAGAAAGGCAGTGGCAGCATCATCACCATGGCAGGTGATGCTCCCCCCGCACCGCAGGACAGTTGTCCCCAGTCCTGGCACAGCCAGGGCCGTGCTGCGGTGCCCACACAGGGCAAAGGGGAAGCAGGAACTGAGCAGAGCCAAGCGCAGCTTTAGTCAGCAGGAAACTCTCCAAAACTGGTGGATTTGGGGAGAAGAAATCGCTCATGAGTTTGGGAGTCGTCTCCCCATTGAGAACAGGGAAAACAGTTCATTTCGAAATGGCATCATTTCAGAAATGACAGGTGTGAGAGAGTTAAAGATSATTTAAAAAGCTCAAAGTGGATGAAACAATGGGCAAGGGCAAACAGGAACAAGTGGCTCCATTTGCTTGTTTCCTCACAGGTAAAAAAATCTCTCTTGGTTGGCCCACAGTGTTTTTCTGGTGCTTCTGCTAGGGAGCGGGCAMAGGCTGGCAGCAGGGAAAGCAGCAGGGAGCAGCTGCCCCACACCTCCCATCACAGAGGGGCACCTGCAAAGCACCCAGAGCCCCTACAGCATCCCCTCCACACCACTCCTCACAGCTGAAACTCCCACCCACAAAATCCCTGAGCCCCCAGGGCAGCGCTTGCCCCAGAGCAGGGGAAAATGTGTGGGGTGCAGAGAAGAGATGAGGGTCCTGTGGGTCCCCCAGCACCCMACCCTGGGTCCCCACCACTGGCATTCCCCCGTGGCACGCACCAGGTTCTCGTAGCCCATGTAGGGGATGTTGCAGCGGACGGCCGCGTCCTCYGAGTGCTTGCAGTCCTCCTGGGTGATGTTCCTGAAGGGGCAGCTCCAGAGGGACTTCTCGGTGCCCCGGCACTGCACCTCGTTCAGGTGGATGGGCCCCGTCCCTGCCAGGGGACAGCAGGACTCAGGGCCCTGTGACACGGGGATGCCCAGGGCCACCCTGTCCCCACGGCTGCCAGAAATGCCCAGGGCCACCCTGTCCCCACGGCGGCCCTCTTTTCTCAGAGGGAACTGGACACTCCAGCCTCCACAGCTGCTGCCTGGGGATGCTGCTTGCATGGCCACGGTTCCCTTGGGATGCTCCATGTGCATCCAGCAGCCCAGTGCCCATGGAACAAGCCCAGCACAGCCCAGACTGTGCCCTGGCATGCTCACCTTGGCCCATGCGTGCCCCGGTGAGGGCCTCYTTGGCGCTGCCAAAGCCCAGCTCGCGGCACACCACGCTGGCTGACTGCAGGTTCCAGCGGTCGTCACAGATGGTGCCCCACTCGCTGCTCCTGAGCACCTCGACACGACCCTCGCCGATCTTTGCACCGCCCTTCAGCCGGATCCGGGGCTGTAGGAATGGGGATGGGTGTGGGATGGTGTGGAATGGCAGGGTGTGGCACCACACAGCATGGCACCACACAGTGCTGRCCACAGACACTGTCCCCACCTCCTGCTCTGCGGCTGGTCACTCAGGAGCCCCCATATTGTACAGCCCGGGGCCACTGTCCGGCTGCTGGCCACCAATGGACCAGTCCCGGTCCCCACAGGGCTCACCTGGCCCTGCTGCTGCTGCTGCTGGCGCTGTTTCTTCTTGTGGGAATTGCCAGTGGCAAAAAGGGGCCCGGGCACRCAGCTGACCACGGCGGGCATGCCGGCCCCGCAGGCGGCCGAGGCGTTGCCCCGGTAGAACTCGAAGGAGCACATGGAAAGGTGCACCTCTGTCCCCGTGCAGGACACCGAGTGCAGGCGGTAGTTGAGCTGCTGCCGCTCCGTGAAGAGCCTGYRAGRGRAGAGGAGCCCTGAGCCAYGGCCAGCACGGCCAGTGGCAGTGGAGTGTCACCAGCCACCCTGCCTGTGGCTGCACACACTGCCCRTGCCCCTTGCCCTGTCCCCAGAGTGACACACGGTGCCTGYCAGGTTCCTGTCACACATCCCCAGYAGCAGGGGGACATGCAYAGCTCCRGTGACACTGCATGGAGCTCCTGTCTCTGGCTCTCCTCCGGAGCCATTTACCTCTTCTTGGGCCCTAMGTCCTCCCTGCGCTTTTGTTTAGGCTGAGATTTGGAGGCCAGCCTGGAAAACAGAAAACAACCATCACAGAGCCTCGGTCCTCAGGCTGTCACCTCTGCCTGCAGCAGTGACACAGCAAGCACAGCCTGCCCTGGCTCCCCAGGAGGCTGAAAGGGGCATCTCAACCCCCAGGAGGATTCATGTGCATCCCCTTCGTGCCACACAGGGATGCACCAGCATCATCTGCCACCAGCAGCGTGACACAGCCACGCTCCCCAGCAGTGATGCAGTTTCCTGCACGCATCCCACTGGGAAACTGCTGGATGCAGCCACATCCTGCTCTGCCTCATCACACAGCAAAAGATCAAACACCAGCAGCCACGATTTGATCGGATGGGTGTGAGGTGTGTCCGTGTCCTCATCCAGACTGTCCTCAAGGCACAGGACACCCGGCAAGCAGCACCAAGCAAGCGGCACAGGCAACCTCAGGGTGCTTGCTCTGGGGCCACAGGGCATGGGGGGCTCACTGCAGGCTGGCAAGGACCAACTGCCAGCGATGGGGGCAGCCCTGGCACWGCTGAGGGGAAGAGGAGGCTGCACAAATCAGTGTAGGTGCAATCCCAACATCCTCAAACGCTTTGCTTTGCTCATGGAGCAGAGCCAAAACCTTGGGGTCGGCAAGGAGTGAAGAGCAGAGTGGCCCAGAGGAGGGCAGACAGCCCCAGGGACAAGGCTGGCCACTGACCCCACAGGCCAAAACAGCTTGGTGGGAGCCTGCACAGCCCAGCAAACCCCAGGACACTGCACAGGGCTGGGATTCAGACAGCCAGAGGCATCAGTGCCCGTTCACACTCAGGAAACCACATCTGGATCCTGCACCCAGATCTGGGTACCCAGGACAAGAAGATGTCATGTATGTGGTGCCAGCCCAGGGAGAGCAGTGGTGTGGGAGGAACAGAGGGTGTGAGGCTGCTCCAGCCAGGGCTGAGGTGGGAGCTCTGAGGATCCYGGCTCTTCCAGCACAGAGGGAAGAGCACAAGAGAAAAGAGGTGTGACTGACGACTCAAGGTTCAGTTTCAGGGTCAGGAAAACCTGCCCACGAGGGCTGTTCCACATTGGAGCAGAGACCACAGGGCTGCAGAATTTCCATCCTCGGAAGGTTTCACAAGCCAGCTGGATGAAATCCTGGGTTAACCCACAGCTGGCTCTGCTCCACACAGGGAGTTGGACCAGGACTCCCAGAGATCCTTTCCAGCCTGGATATTGGGCCCATGTATGACTGTGGCTGTGCAGCCCCAAATTGATCAGCCCCTACAAAGCAGCGTGTGGCTCTCAGGGGCCAATTCCTGCTCGGGGCACAGGGACAGGACTGCAGCCTCATGGAGRCACAAAACATTTCCCACAGTGCTGCAGGGGAAGGACCTGCTCAGTCGGCACCAAACCAGCCAGGAAACAGCACATTGCAGCAAACAGGACCTGCAGGTGGAGGTTCAGAAGACCTCACGGGATGACCCTGCCTGAATTCCCATCACCAAAGATGACTGTTGGGGACACGGACCTGGAAGGGTCACAATGAAGAGCTCACAGTGGGTGCAGGGCACATTCAGCACCAGGGAAGGTGGTGGGACCAAAGCAAGGCCACGTGCTGGGGGCAAARCATCGTGGCAGTGGGTTCAGAAAAGAGGTGCCATGCCACAGCCCAGAGAGGATGCGCTCTGGCTCACTGTATCCACCAAAAAATGCAGCAGCAGGATTCAGGGATGGAGGAAAAGGCAGCCAGACCATCCCCTGGGCCTGGCAGAAAGGCAGCAAGAGCGAGAGGGCAGAGGATGCCAGAGATCCCGAGCAGATGTGGCACTGGGGCAGGACCTGCCACGCTGTGCCCATCAGCACTGCTGAGCACGGGCTCTGGTGCCCAGACCAGCCAACCCAGCAGGGAATGGAGGGGTGCACAGCCTTCCCAGCGTCCCCACTGCTGCTTTCTGCAGAAAGCAGTCCATTTCCACATTACTCCTTCCCCATCCGCCAGCAGAGACGGCTCTGCTCCGAGGCCTCCTGCTCCCCTCGCAGGGTGCCAGGACTCCTGCCTGGTGTGCAGGACWGGGATGCTCTGCCTGCAGCATGACTGGCCTGGGAGAGAGCTCATCTCTCGTGGGGAATGGGGCACCCCAGCACGCACAGGCAGTCCCCTGGGGTGGGGTTTGTCCTACAGAGCACTCGGTCTGCTCCATCGGGATCCGTTCGTGCCGGGATCYGCTCTGATGGCAGAGCCCAGCGGGTCCAGCCAGCCCAGCTCTGCCGTGGCACAGCAGATGGGGCGCCCTGGCCCCTTACCTGCTGCCTGGGCTGCGGCCCTTGGTCCTGGCTGCTCGCTTCAGCCGCCTGCAGAGCAACACCSGAGCTGCCTGCTCAGGGCACACACAATGCTCCGTGCCCCTCACTCAAACCACGGTGCTGCTGGAACATCCCTGACTGACCCGGCTGCAAATCTCCCCTTGGGATGGGGGCTGAAACCTCACATCAGAGGGGAATGATGCTTCCAGGGAGCGAAAGCCTCTGCTGTAGTGTGTGAGGYGGGGGGCAGCCACAGTCCCCCAGGMACCCCGTGGTTCCCCAGTTTGGTTAGTGAGCATCCAGATTTCCAGCTGGGGCTTGGACTGGCGAGCAGCAGCGTGGGAGGGATTTTAGGAGCCACAACACCCAACAGCACAACCTCTACTGTCCTCCCAGCACTACCCCACATTTCTGCACCATCCCCAGCCCTGTGCCCCTGGCTCTGCTCCCACCCCCCACCCTGTGGGCTCCCTGCCGGCCTCACTCACTTGTAGAAGTTTCTGTTGACCTTCTTCTCTGCCGGGAAGCCCATCATGCCGCAGACCACGCGGCTGTTGTGGCTGTCCCAGCCCTGGTCGCAGATCTGTGCCCAGCCRTCCTTGTAGCGCACCTCCACGATGCCCTCGGTCACCGGCAGCTGCCGCCGCCCCCCGGACACCACCGGCCGCAGCCGGACCTCCTCCACGTGGCTCTGCTCGGTCTGCAGGGATCAGGCCAGCCCTGGCTCACACCACACCCCAGCTCCTGCCAGCCCATTCCCAGGGATTCTCCAAGGATGCATGGGAGGGGTCCCAGTCACAGACAGGGCACAGGGACAGCCAGTCCTGCATCTCTGCTGGCCACATCCCATGGCCCGGGGCAGCCAAGGACTGAACTCCATCCAGAGCACCCAGTGCCCATGTCCCCTCTGCATCTCCAGGGTGCATCTCCAGGGATCRCAGCCTGGAAAGCCAGAGCTGCTTTCCTGCACCCTGGGGGACACTTCACAGACCACCCCACACCCAGAGTGCTCTGGAAGGTCCTGGACATCACCAGCTGCCTGCTCTGGCCAGCAGCTTCCTCACCTCGATGACATTGGAGTCCTTGAAGCCTGCAATGCGTTCATCCTTGCACACCACACCGGCGTCTTCCTCGTGGCTGCAGTCGCTGTTCCCCCAGCCCCGGTGTTTGCAGTCCCCGATGCTCTTCTCGCTCCCGGCACAGTTCACATTGTCCAGCCAGATCCGCCCTGCCGGACACGGCCTGGGGGTCAGGGGGTCAAGCATGCCCTGGGAACGGGGACGGTGCCCACAGAGCATGGCACACAGGTTACAGCAGGAGATGCAGCACGAAACTGCGGCCAGTGAGATGCCAAGAGCAAAGCCCTGGGTTGGGATCTGCAGGTGAGGAGTCTCCACCTCCCTGAGGGTCTGCTCTGACAGACAGAAAGCTCCCCCCATGTGCCCATGTGTGCCCACACACACTGCTGGGCACTCTGCAAACACCGGACCTGCAGCCACCCCACCCCTGGCAATCCAGAGGGCCGTGCCAGGGCAATGCCATGCCCACCACCCCTCTCTTACCGACTCCTTTGCCATACTTGGCGCTGTGAGCCCAGCCRGTGGCCGCCACGAAGCCGAGGTGCCGGCACAGCACGTGCGCGTTGCCCAGCGTGAAGTCATCGTCGCAGATGGTGCCCCACTCGTCGTTGTAGAAGACCTCGATGCGGCCCTCGTTGTGCTTGCGGGGGTAACCGGCCAGGCGGAACCTCAGCTGGGGCACGGGGGTGTGCGTGGGGCTCGGGAGGGTGGGCTGGGCGCTCCCCACCCACAGCCASGCGCTGCCCAGCAGTGCCAGCAGCTCCGGCCATGCCCGCGTGGTGTGGCCTCCCATGGCAGCGTGGCTCTGCAGGGACAGCAGGGTCAGGGAGTGCAGGGGCTCTGCTGGAACACCAATCCCCCATCCAACCCTTGCCCAGCCCCGTGCTGGTTAAACCCCTGCCCAGCCCCATGCACAGCTCCTGCACCAGCCCTGCACCCCCAGGAGTGTCAGGGACCTGCCCAGTGCCCCTGTCCCCTGTCCCCCTCTGCCAGCAGCCCCTGCTGACCCCCACCCCGCTGCCCTGTCATATCCGAAGGGTGGTGAGGGCAGATGGGCACCGGGGTGTGCGTCACCCCCGCAGAGGTGAATGAGCTGCCAGAGCTCAGGGAGCTGGAACGGGCTCAGGGCACAGGGAAAGCCCRGCTGGAGCAGCCAGGAGCTCGATCCAGCAGGAGCAGGGAATGTCTGCTGGCTGAGGGGATTCCAGCCCACGCTCCTGCCCTCCATGAGGAGCGAGGCAGTCGGAGCATTCACATTCCTCTGTGCCGCGTTCCTCCGTTCCTCCGACAATATTTGTGGCTCCCCGAATACCTGAGGGAGATGTGGTATTCCTGCWCCAGTCCCACGGCAAACAATAGTGAAAACCCTTCTCTGTGAGCCGTCCTCCCTTCCCAGTGAGCTATTCCCATGGATCCTGTCGCTCAGGAGCAGCATTTCTGCACGGGCAGGGTTGCCAAGCTCGGACCGATGCTCACCCAGGACCACCAGCACGGCCACCTCCTTGACCACTGCAGCCTCACGCCACTGTCCCTGCCAGTCCCTCCCATGGTGGGTGGGAAAGCAGATCCCAAAAACACCCCCAGGACAGCCCCACAGCAGGATGTCTGCACTCCCCATCCCCCCTGAGCGCAGATCCTCCCTGCTGCACTCGCACAGCTCTCCAAATGGAAAACATTTAAAAGAACAAGGTCTGCCTTTCCCGGCGTGATTTAAAATTCCCGTGTTTAGCTGCAGTGTCACAGAGGAAGGAAAACAAATCAAAACAAATCAAAACCCCACGCAGGGCTGGGGGCTGGCACGGCTGCTCCACCTCCCCCTCAGCCTCCAGGGCAGGGTTTTCACTGAGGAAACAGCCCCATTCCTGCTTGGTTTACTTTTCCAGATGATGGGGACTGGTCTGCTCTTCTAGGAATGCCTCTGGGAATGCCCCCTGGGCCAAGGCAAGGATGAACCAGGATGGCACCCAGTGCCAGCCCCTTTTCCACACCCACTGCACCAACACCAGCCCCACAGAGCCCAGCCCTGCTGCCTGCCTGCCCCTTTGGGCACACACCACATCAGAGGAGTGAGAGCATTGGGATGAGCCTGCAGAGATGCTCAGGAAGAGAGGGAGGAAAAACAAAGATCAGGCACTGCTGGTCCAGGTCTACACCAGACACAGCGGTGGGAACAGCTGGATGTGGCACTCAGCGCTCTGCCCTGCTCTACCCTGGTCACAGGCTGCACTCAATGATCCTGGAGATCTTTTCCAACCCTATAATTCTATGRAGCACATCAACTCCCTCAGAGTCTGGCTCTCTCCTCTGTCACATCTAGGGCACAGGAGACACTACAGAGCTGGTGGGGACATGGCCTGGGCAGGCAGGAGCTGCTGGTGGCAGCCAGCTCTGAGCTCCCGGTGCCTCAGCTGCCTGCTCTGGCACTGTGAGAACAGCAGAGCCCAGCAGGACGCGTGTTTGTGGGCAGGCAGCAGGGAAATGCTCTGCTGAACCTTTTACAGGAAGGGAGGGCGGATGCCAAGGGCCACCCCAGCCCTGCCAGCGGCTTAGGAAAGAGGGTCTGGGTTTGGAATGGGAATGCTCCATCTTCACACTGCCAAGAATGCAGCAAAGGGATGAGTTTGACACCTTACAGCAGTAACAAAACTTTTTATTCTGCCCCTGGGTCGCTGGGAAGACATCGCCCTGCCCAGAGAAAGGACTGGAAACCCTCAGAGCTGTCCTGGCACACTGTAACACACCTCAGAGCGTGTTTCCTTAGTGAGCAGGATGCTCTGCTGCAGCACTGGGCAGTTTTGCAATGGGGTCAGTGCGACCCTGAAGGACAGCAGCACAATTAATGCCAATCTCCACGGTCCGGCAGAAATAGCCCGTGTCAGGAAGCGGGAATGGCCTTTTATGAGATCACAGGTCCAGTTAATTGGAGTGACTGTGTTGATATAACAGGCTGAGACTGGAAGGCATTCGATTCATCTCGCACCACCTTTTAATGAATAATTAGCACTCAACAAAATCAGTGCACCTTCTGCTAAGTGGATTAAAACTGGTCACCTGCTGGAAGTAAAATGTGGTTACATGGGCAAGTCACCACTCCGTGGGCTTTCTGGTGAGGATCACATGCTTTTCAAAGCAAAACAGTGCCAGGGGGAGGGAAAAAGTACCCTCCCGGTACAGACTGCAGAGAAATGGGGGCAAACAGAGATGGGAGCAGGGACAGCAGCTTCCTGCAGACTACATCCTTGACTACGAGGAAAATTTAAACCTGCGCATTGAGGAACAAAGCACAATGGCCCAGAGACCAAAACGTGGCACCTGAGAAAGGTGCTTGGGTTTTGTGAGGCAAATCATTAATTCCCATGTGAGCCTTCTCCTGGGTCCTGGTTCAGCTCTGCTCAGGYTCCAGCATCCCTGGTCCCCACTGCGCTTCTTCTCCCTGGCACCTCAGCTCTGTCCCTCCCCTCAGCATTCCCCAGTGATGTTCCCTGTTCAGCTCTGTGAGTTCAAAACCCTTCCYRTGCCCAGCCCAGAGGGYTGYGGGGCTGGTGGGTGAGCTCCCTGCRGCACAGCACGGCTCCTTCCCCGTTTCTGTCCCACCTCCCCGTCGGAACACGTTCCGTGGCCGTGTCCCGGGCATCAGGCTAACAGGGCTCTCATTGTCCAAATCACTTTTTCCGTTCTCCGAGGCACAAGCCGTGCGTTTTCTCCTCTCCCGCTGCCCGGCTGCTCGCTCTGCTGGCAGGTTTCACTGGRATGGGGAGCTCACCCCAGCATCCTGACCATCCTGCAGCCAGGAACAGACTCTGCCTGGACCACGGTTTGTGCTGTGCCACTCAGGATGTGCTGCCCCCGAGTGTGGGTGCAGAACTCAGCAGAACTGCAGTGCGAGGGTAAAGGGCTCTGGAGGACGCCTGGCTGGAGYGAGTGCTGGGCGTGGGAGTCGGGAAGCAGCCCAGGTTCTTGCCACTGCCCAGRAAACCTCAGGAATGTCCCAGCCGGGTGTGCACGGGGCCTGAGCCACATCCCAGCCCGCAGTACAGCTGGCACTGGTTGCAGGCTGTCTGAGCATCCTGCAGAGCCAAAATCCTGGGCTCTCCCCATCCCTCAGCCTCGGCCCTGCGCTGCTGAGGTTGCTGTGGGTGTGTGGACCCTTCGGGGCAGGGGACAGCCCCACATGACAGCAGGAGCCTGTGCTCAAATTGCTCCCATTTGAGCAATTGCTGGTCCCAGCGGTTATGGGGGCTGTCGTGTCCCCCTTGACAAAGCCATCCTGACCCCACCATTGCTCTGCTCCCCCAAGCACTTTGCACTGGGGCTGCCCCTTCCAGAGCAGTCAGCTGTGCTGGTGGGGGTGCTCAGGGCCCAGGACTGTTCAAATCAGGTTCAGCACTCACTGGGCACACAGAGGGACATCAGTCTGCTGCCCAGAATCCCAGTGAGCAGCCAACACACCTCACAAAGGGGCAGCTCCTGGTGAAGCAGGTCCTTGGGTGAGTCTGTGTCTGTGATCAGCACAGGGTGTCCCTGCAGCACAGGGATGAATGAGATCCCAAATCATGGCAGCAGGGAAGGGCCAGGCCATGGAGGCCCCTCAGGGAYGTGCTCGCTCAGCAGCAGCCTCAGGCGCATGCACGGGGTCATGGAGCATCCCAGGCTCTGACAACTGGGAGGACTCAGAAAAGAGCAGCACGAGAGGCTGAGGACCTGGGAAACCCGCCAGCATGAGGGAGAGGAAGCTCGCTCTGTTTATCCTTCCTTGGGAAGGTTACGGGGTGACACAGTCACTCTCTGTTGATGTCCCATGCCAGGACATCCCTGAGAGCGCGGGGTCACGTCCCCGGCAGTTGGGGCAGGAGAAGGTCTGGTGAGTCCCATGGCTTCAGGGCTCCATCCTTCCCCTTGTCCCCAGGGCCCCATCACGCACGGCCCTTTCGCAATCCGGCTGGACGGGTCTGCTCCGCTTCTCCTGCTTCCCGGCAGCCCCGGAGCACCGGGAGGACGGAGCAGGGGAGCCCCGACACCCCCACCCCACTCTGCCGCGGGTCAGAGCTCCGGGGTGAGCAGGGCCAAGGTCTGGAGCGGAGCAGAGTGCCACAAACTGGTCCCAGAAGCGCCAGGAAGCAGCCCAGGGTCACCATGGGGATCTGGATTCCCTGGCAGGCTCGCTGTCACTCCCAAAACCACAACGTCCTGTGGCTGGGATCTCACTGCCCCCCGCTGACCGAAGGCAGGGCGCTACCCTGCCGTGCGCTGTGCACCCCCATCGTGTGCAGGGACAGGGACCCTGCTGAGGAAAGGACACCCCAAGCTCTCGGGGTGTCAGCAGGGGCAGAGCATTGCGTGGGGCTGCACTTCCCTTCCCCCGACAACGCCGGGTCCGGCCCCCTTGTCCCCCTGATGTCCTCACGTCCTGCTGTCACCCCTAAACCAGGTCACAGCACAGCTCCTTGCAGCTCCTACCCCCACCCAGCCTCCCCAGGACGCGGCAGGGTCTGCCCGCTCTGCTCCGAGCTGCCCCGGGCTCGGGAAAGGCAGCCCTGGGAGGAACCAGCTGCCGGCAGGAGGRAAAGAGACCTCGGAGGAATGCGCAAACATCAGCCATCCCCAGGGGCGGAGGGGCGGGCAGCGGGGCTGGGGGCTGTGGGGCTGGGGTCCCAGGCACCCTGGAGCAGGGAGCCAGCCTTCCTGGACCTSCTGRAAACAGGACCGGCTCATCTGAGAGCAGATGGAAAAGTGAAAAGCCAGCAGCRAAGAATCATCCCTTCCAGCCCCGCCAGCCCTCCCGCCCCACATCCCTCCATCCATCCTCTCTTCCATGACCTACAGCAAGTCCCGTCTTCATGGAAACGCTGAGTTTCCACCGGCCTTTGCCACCCGCAGCTCGGCCCGCAGCCCGCACGCTTTGGGGCGCGGTACAGGCACCCACAGACCCGCCGGGCTCCCCTTCCCCCGAGACTGCCCGCCCCGGTCCCGCTGCCCACGGCACCTCCCGCACCACGGGCACGGCACGGACACGCTGCGAGCACCGGGGCT
>NW_026623339.1:2000966-2004202 GCF_030028575.1 Malurus melanocephalus | reverse complement strand
GGGCCGGGGCAGACAGCTCCGAAAGGCAAGGGAAGGAAACCGGCAGGAGTGATTTACCCCGGCAGCCCTTCTCCATAGGCTGCAGTGGATGGCTGGACAGATGCCCCCCTCTTTGAGGACAGATGTCCCCTCTTTCGGCCATCCCGCCTGTCCTGGGCAGGCTGCAGCCCCCAGACCCACAGGGRARGCYCAAGACCGGGGATTCCRTCCTGCAGGAAATCTCCATCCCACAGGGCTGGGGCTGTAAGCTGACACTGAATTCCTGGGAGGAAGATGGGGGCGTCTGCCTAAGTGTGGGGACCTGCATTGTTTGAGGTGACACAAGGCCAACTGTGAGATGAAAAGAGGGGACATGAAGGTGTGAGAGGGATGTACTGGCACCCAAACGCTTTCCCCTAAGAGACGAGCCACAGTGAGAGCCCAGGAAACGCTTTATTGCCAAGAACAGCGCTCCCCTCAGCCCYCAGGCACACAGACAGAGGCTGCCCCACCACACCCCGTACCAGATCTATTTATACAGACCAGCAGCTCCTCGGTGCCGAGAGCCAGCCCCAGCACCGGCCTCAGGCCGCACAGGGGATACAGAGGGCTGGGCAGCCCAGCCTGTGTGAGAGGGACACTCCCGAATCACTGAGGCACCATAATGTGCCCCGTGACCGACCCAAACACTGCCCGGGGGCTCCCGCAGGCCTGGGGGCTGCAGACAGCCTGGCTCCCAGCAGAGGTGGAACACCCAGCGAGCAGGAGCAGCTGGGGTGGCACAGAGGTGGCCAAATGCCTCGAGTGATAGAAAGATCTGTCTGCTACCCATGTACCTCACAGCCCTGTGCACATCCTGCTCACCCCAGGCCGTGTCCCCTCTCAGTGTACCTGGCCTGCTCGAGGTGCCCCTGTGCTCCCGCTTGCTCAGGATGATGCTGTGTGGGATATGGGACCAGCCTGGCATGGGGGGCCAGCCTGTCCCKGGGCACTGCCTTCCCGTGCCCCRTCAGAGGAGACGTCCCAGGAGCTGAGCGCCGGGAGAGCTGCCCCAGGCCACCGGCAGGGCCACAAAGCCCAGCTTGCTGTAGAAGCTCAGCTGCTGGCGGTCGGCGTCACTGACCTGGCAGAACACTCCCCGCGAGCCTGGAAGGGAGTTGAGRGGTCAGGGCACCCCGACCCCAGTGCTGGGACTGGGGGCACAGTGGCAGGACCCCCTCCATAAGGGGATCAGCCCCTTGAGCACAGAGTGCCCCTGYGATGCCCTGAGACACATTTCCAGTGTCCCCCAGTGCAGGGGGAGGGGACAGAGCCTGGAAGAAGGGGCCAGACCACACCGGAGAGGGGACAGCTGAGAGCTGGGGTACAAGTGGGGCTGACTCCCAGCTCTGGCGGGGAGGGAGCAGCTGGGATGGGGCTGTGCTGGGTTGAAGGGGCAGCACTCAGGCCATGCTCACCGTTAGCCCTGAGTGCGCTCAGCAGGCACAGGGCCAGGCTGCGGCTGGCCCCGATGTCCAGCACACGGGGSGCCGTGCCCAGCTGCACCAGCGAGGGGAAACGCCTCAGCACGGGCTGGGGCACAGCCAGCGGCTCTGCGTGGAAGAAGAGCACCGCTTCCTCCAGGGCATCCTGCGGGACACAAGCACAAGTGAGGGAACCCCCTCTGCTTCTCCCATCCCCGCTCCCCTCTGTTCCAGGCGTCCCTCACCTGTCCCAGCGCTGCCCCCCCTGCTCCCAGGTCGGGGGGGTATTTGTGTCGTATGGCCGGCAGCCAGCTGCTGTCTCGCTGCTGGAGGAAACCCTCGGCGTGGAGCGCTCCGGCYGCGTAGCCACACGGGCCACCCTCATCCTCCAGCACGAAGGTATACTCGGGGCTCAAGCTGAGGAAGCTGCCCAGCAGCCTGCCAGCCAGAGAGCTGAGCTGAGCCCCTGAAAAACCTCAGAGCAGCCTCCTCCTTCGTGCCCCAGCTGGACAGCACCCACTGACCACCCCTTTGGGACCCCTGGTAGAAACCCTCAGCCAAGGGGAGCCATTGCAGCCTCCAGCAYGCAGGCTGGACATCCACAACGGATATGAGCATGGGGATGTCCCTCCCTGTCCTTCCCCTGTGGCAGGGATGCCAGGAGAGGCTGTCACTTCACTCCCCATCCCTGCATCACCCAGCACATGTCCAGGTTCAGCACTGCCCGAAGGTGTCACCTCTCACCTGTCACCAAGGAGATCCGGGTARGCCACGAGGATCTCAGCCACTTTGGGATCGCAGTCCAAACTCTCCCGGCACAGGCGGTAAAGCTCTCCCTGGAAGACCCGGACTCCTGTCAGCCCTGGCTGTGCCAGCCTCACCTTCTGCTGGCCTCGGGCTCGTGGCCACAGCACAGCCAGCCTTCAAGCCAGAATTGCCATTCTGGTCAGGCATCCCGAGAGCAGCCGCTGCGGAGACGGCCCCAGAGCAGCCAGAACGGCACCAAAAACAACTCCGAAAACTGGAGTCTCCAGAGACCATGAGCACAGCAGGACATCCCCAAATGTCCTGTCTTGGTCACAGTTGAGTTTGCTGCTGCAAACATTGTGCTAAAAGCTTTGCTCCTGAAAGGGGAGGCTGCCCTGATCGCCCAACAACAGGGGCAGGACCGTGCCCCGCTGTGCCCGGTTCCTGCAACGGCCCGATGGGCTCGGCTGGATCTTCCTCTCGGAGGCTCCCTGCACACAAACATGTTTTTGTTGTTGAGGTTCAGCCTGAGCAGATGAGCTGCACTCGTGCCTGTGGTGGCTGCAATTGAGGCCTWTTCTTGAGCTGGAGTGCAGCAGAGTGAGGGATTGAGGGCTAAAATGGACAATGAGGGGTTAAAATGGGAAATTGAGGAGCAATTTTGGGGTCTAAAGAGGTGATTTGGGGGTCAAAATGGAAAATTCTGTGGTAAAATGGGCAATTTGGGGTCCAAATGGGAGATTAGGGGGACAATTTGGGATCCAAATGGGAGATTTGGGGTGAAAAAGGGGGATTTGGAGGAGAATTTGGGATTTTGGGATCCTGATAGGCCATTTGGGATGAAATTGTTGGGCAATTGTTGAACGAACATCTGGGCTAAACTTGGGTTTAGGACAAATTTGGGTGTAAATGGGCAAATAGGGGACATATTTGGGGTCTGAATTGGCAATTTTGGGTCAAAGAAGTGTATTTGGGGACAATTTGTGGGGGGGAAGGAAGGAAGGAAGGAAGGAAGGAAGGAAGGAAGGAAGGAAGGAAGGAAGGAAG
>NW_026623339.1:1996439-2000916 GCF_030028575.1 Malurus melanocephalus | reverse complement strand
AGGAAGGAAGGAAGGAAGGAAGGAAGGAAGGAAGGAAGGAAGGAAGGAAGGAAGGAAGGAAGGAAGGAAGGAAGGAAGGAAGGAAGGAAGGAAGAAAAAGAAAAGTGGTGCAGGTACATGGGAAACCAGGGGCCCAGCAATGACCCCAAAACGGGATGAGTGTTTGAAGAAGGGATTTGGAGGTGGATCCCCACAGACTCAGGCAGTGCCCAGAGCTGCAGACTGGTGAGGGCTGCATGAGGTTGCCATCCAGACTTGTCCTGTTCTGGACATTTCCTGACATCTGCTCACAGCACTGCTGGACATCAGCGCTGGGGCTGCTCTGGAGATCGTCCTCACCCTGACCTGGTGCTGGTTTATCCATGGCTGAGCCAGCTTCCCTCTCCTGCTCTGCCCAAGCTCCCATCACAGGGAACTGGGTTTGCTGAACATTCTCCAGCCCTACTGGGGCTCTGCTGCTGACCACAGACCCAAGAGCTGCCCCAGCTCAGCTGGCTCTGAGCATAGAGGTGTCACCCCACACTGGGAGCTCAGCCTCTGGGGTCAGATGAACCCATAATTTGTCATTTTATGGGCAGCACAGGCCACGCAAAGGCTCTGGAAGGATGCCCCTCCATGCCATGGCTCCCACCTTGTCCAGGGGCAGCAGCGGGCGCAGGATGTACAGCTGGCTGGATGGGAACAGCGGGGGTGGGTGGTAGAAGAGGTCACAGCTGTTCCCYACGGGCAGCAGTGCCTGGGAGAGATAAAATCCATCAGGTTGTGCTGGAGACTCTGCCCAGGAAGCACAGCCGAGGTGCAGAGCCCCGGGGCAGCTCTGCCTTCCCAAGCAGGGCTGGGAYTTGGCTTCCCGATGGTTCCTTCAGCCCCCACGGAGAGGGACACAACCTCACCTGCAGCTCTCCAAAGAGGCCCCCACGCCGTGCCCAGGGCTCTGCATCCCTCCCCAGCAGCATCGGGGCGGTGATGCTCTGGCACCCTGGAAGCAGCAGGACAAGCAAGAGGTGAACAAAAACCTGCTGGGCAGGGGGACATCAGCCACAGATCCTGCTGTCACCGCTCTAAGGACCTGTCCGTGTCCCCCAGCTGTGCAGCCCAGGATGGGGAGAACATGCCCTGCATGGCTGCTTCCCTGAGGAAGGGGCTCAAGGCACACTGSTCCTGCTCACRGAGAAMTTGGACAAGTTCAGGGCATCACCTGGTAACAGTTCTTGGTTCACAAGAGGTCACAAGGACCACAGAGCARCCGGGGAACTTGAAACCAGGGGAAAACTGTGAGAAGTCATGCACAGGCATCCAAAAAACAGTCCCATTTGTCACCCAGGGTGTTACTGCTCCCAGAACTCTTTTTCCAGACAGGCTAAGGGGTTTTTGGGATCAAAGGGCTGAGGAACCGTATGTTAGAAACAGGAATTCTTTGTGGGTATGGTGAAGAGCTGCTCCCATTCCCCATCCCCAGTGCCTCACCCTGCCCCACTGTGCCATTCCCATGGCCATTCCCTCTCCCCTCAGCAGAGTGTGGGTAAGGACACCCTGATGGCGACTGCTGGCCCTTCTGTGGGGCTGGGGGTGATGGGTGAGCCAGGGCAGTGCCCGTACTTACAGCCAAAGCAGCTCCCCCAGGTGCCCTTGGGGTCGGGGTCRCAGAGGAGGTGACCATCTGCAAAGGGCAGGGACACAGGTCAGCAGTGGAAAAGGTGTCAAGAGGAGGGACCCTGACACCCCCAGGGACCCCAGACCTCAGAGGTGGGTCCTGGACACCTKCACCTCCTCAGTGGGGAAGCAGTGGATGCCCTGGAGGTGCCCCAGTGCCACAGASTCCCGACACTCTGTCCCAGCTGGGTTTGGACAGGTGACAGGGGCAGTCAGGGCTGSCATCAGCCACGTACCCAGCCAGAGGACGAAGGCACTGGCGGCCAGCAGCAGGTTACGGATGTCCCAGAGGTAGGGGTGCAGGTCGTAGAGCAGCGCCCGGCCGGCCGTGCTGACCAGGCGGCTGTGCAGGCGGCACGTCYGCGCGCAGAGCAGCCGGAACGACTGAGCCCGGCCTCGCCACCGCGTGCCCTGGGGACACCCGGGGGTTGGCCACCTCGGGGACACGCCAGCCGTGGCAGCCACCCCCCTGTAGTGGCACCAGGACCGGCCTTACCCCGCAGGCGTCGGGCGCCGTGGCCGGGACCCCCACGCTGAGGCTGTTYGCCCGCAGCCATCGGAAGTGCTCCAGGAGCTCCTGGGCCAGGGCCCCGTGGTGGTAGGGCAGGTAGAAGAGCTCCACCAGCATCCGCACCTCCTCCAGGGTCAGCGGYGCTGTAGGGCTGGACACGGCCTCCTCCGGGGTCGCTGGGGCTGTGGGGTTGGATCTGGCCTCCTTTGGGGTCATCAGTGCTGTAGGGCCAGACCCAGCCTTCTCCGAGGTCACCGGTGCCACGGGGCTGGTCCTGGGTTCCTCTGGGGTCACCTGGGATGTGGGGCTGGTCCTGGGTTCCTCTGGGGTCACCTGGGATGTGGGGCTGGTTCTGGCCTCCTTGGGGGTCATGGGGCCAGACCCAGCCTCCTCTGGGGTCAGCTGGGATGTGGGGCTGGTCCTGGGTTCCTCTGGGGTCACGTGGGATGTGGGGCTGGTTCTGGGTTCCTCTGGGGTCACCTGGGATATGGGGCTAATCCTGGCATCTTTGGGGATCCTGGGGCCAGATCCAGTCTCCTGTGGGGTCCCTGTTGTCACAGGATGGGATCCAATCTCCTCTGGGGTCACTGGTGCCGTGGGGCTGGTCCTGGCCTCCTCTGGGGTCACCTGTGCTGTGGGGCTGGTTGTAGCCTCCTTGGGGGTCAGTGATACTGTGGGGCCAGACCCAGTCTCCTCTGGGGTCACTGGTGCCCTAGGGCTCGATTCAGCCTTCTCTGGGGTCACTGGTGCCCTGGGGCCAGGACTGGCACTGACCTCATCAATCAGTGGGGCTGGGGGGCCAGGGCTGGCCCCAGCCCCAGGCTCTGGGGGTGTCTGGGGCACATCAGTGCTGATGGCCTCAGGCTGGGCACTGCAGGGACACTGGGGGGGACTGCCACCCCCTGTCCTGGCATCACCGGTGGACAGGGCAAGGTCCTGACTGGTGCTGGAACTCGTGGTGGGGCCTGGGCTGTGCGGGGTCTTGGTGGCCACTGGGATTTCTGCAGAGTGGGCACTCCCAGCCTCACTGGACAGAGGAGAGGAGGGCTCCCTGCTGTCCCCACTCCCCRTGGCGAGCTGGTCCCCATCCCCTGCAGGGCTCTGCTGACCACCAGCGTGTGTCCTGCTCCCACTGTCCTTCCCAGGCTCCGAGGTCACCTCCCTGCACCCCTCCTCCGGTGCCACACCACCACGGGGCCCGGGGCTGTGCTGATCAGCCCCACCAGGGGCAGAGTCGTGGGGCTGAGGGCCGGGAGTGACCTCCTGTCCTCCCTCCGTGCCGGGCTGTGGCCTTGGTCCTCCCTTGAGGCTGGCACTGGGCTGTCCTGCGGTCCGTCCTCCTGGCAGGAARGAACAAGAGGGAATCTCCTTTGGCACCTGTGTGGAAACTGCTTCTGTGGGGCAGCCATGGGGCAGCAGGGTGGGATGGACACCCACACCCAGCCATGGGGCAGGATGGACACTCACTGGGCACACAGCCACGGGGCAGCAGGGCGGGATGGACACCCACTGGGCACACAGCCATGGGGCAGGATGGACACCCACTGGGCACACAGCCATGGGGCAGGATGGACACCCACTGGGCACACAGCCATGGGGCAGCAGGGCAGGATGGACACCCACACCTCCCCACCATGGCATGCACAGCCCTGCTGCCACACCAGCCCCAGAACCCTCTCCTGGGCTCATCCTCCCTCACCCCCACCCACCGAGCTCCTGGCAGTGCCAATCCAGAGCTCCAGGGATCAAGGGATGCTGCATGTGCAAATCCATTGTTGCCTACCCRGCTCCAGGGCCTGCTGGTTTATCTCTGCCACCCAGTCATGCAGCGCCAGCTCCAAGGCTTCCTGCGGGCTGTAGCTGCCATCCTGAGCATCTTGGCTGTCCCCCAGGGCTGCCACTGCCTCTATTCCTGAGGAACTGCACTCATCAGCCTGGGCAGCCCTGGTTCCATGCAGGAAAGCTGCAGGGCTGGGCAGGGATGGGCAGTGAGAGGCAGGCACAGAGCTGCACGGGTACCTGCATGGTCAGGGTGGGCACAGCCCCCCAGCTCACTCCGGAACCAAGTGCCCAGAGTGTGGATGGGGATGAAGTTGGCCTGGAGCTCACAGTTGGGGTTGAGGAGCAGCCCGTGGAGCCTGGCCATGAGGCCGGGAGCACGGCCCATGTAGGGGCCCAGGAACACACGTCTGCAGTCGTAGTCGTTGGCGTACAGGTTGTCCCAGATGACGGGACGGCGCCTCAGGACGCCCTCCACCTCCTCCAGCAGCGCTGCTGAGAGCTCCTGGGACACCACCTTGGGGCCTGGAGCAT
>NW_026623339.1:1993319-1995459 GCF_030028575.1 Malurus melanocephalus | reverse complement strand
GGGACACACAGCCTGACCCGGTGCCGGTGCTCACCTGTCCAGATGACACCGATCCCCGGGAGCAGCTCCTGGCCGATGGTCTGCAGGTAGCAGGACTGGCTGGGGCTGGGGGAGCAGAGCGAGCTGCAATATTCTGGGGAGAGAGCACAGAGCATCCCCTGAGGGCTGGGCAGGGGGACAGGAGAGGCTGCTGGGGTCAYGGACAGGGGCTGGGGGRTYCCAAAAYGTCCAGAGCTCCCCTGGAAGCACGAGGAATTTGGGGAGAGCCATAGGAGCTGCCAGGGCACTCAGCTGCCAGCGGGGAGAGGGGCAGGGTGCAGTAAAAGGGCACCCCAGTCTGGGGGGCTCCAGTTTGGGGGTCTGCAGGGCTGCAGGCAGTACCTGTAGGGCAGAAAAGGAAGACGGAGGGCTGGCCCAGCTCCTGGTACACCTCGTTGGCCACAGAGGCCTGAGCCTGAGCCAGGGAGGGGAAGACGTCTCTGTCAGCTTGGCACATGCAGGGGTCGATGTCGTCAAAGAGCAGCGCGAAGGAGCAGCACCCCATGGCGGCCACCTGCGGGCACAGACAGGGGCTGCTGGATCCCTGGGCAGCAGAGAGGAGGCAGAGAGCCCCGGGGAGCGGGAGAGGGCAGCTGGGCACGGCCCAGCACAGGGCTGTGCCACTGGAGTAGCAGCCACCCCACCATGCCAGCAGCTCTTTGCCCTCYCTGGRRAGCCAGGGCTCAGCTCTCAGCCTGTGCCAGCCCTCAGGGCTGCCCAGCAGGTTCTGGGGCTTGGCTGGTCCTTCCCCTGCCCCCAGTCAGGCATCCATGGAGCCCTCAGCTCTGTCACCATGACAGGGACAGCACATTGGGCACTGGGCACCCCAGAGCTGCTCCCTGATGGCAGCAGGAGGGGTTTAAAGCCCCACACCAGTCCTTGGGATGGGCACAGAGACCTCACAGACCCCTTTCCTGGGAGCAGTGRGATGAAGGAATGGCCCACGGTACCTGCCTGAGTTTTTGCTGCAGCAGAAGCCGATCCCCAGCGCTGGAGAACACCATGTCCTGGCCAGCAGAAATGGCGAAAATGAACTCCACACCCTGCTCTTGGGCAGCTTCGATGAGAGACCGCATGCGGGCTGGGGACAGAGCACAGCGGGTCCGTGAGAGCTGGGAGGCACAGGATGGAGGGGAACAAGGGATGGAGGGGACAGGGATGGAGGGGAGAAGGGATGGAGGGGGAGAAGGGATGGAGGGGAATAAGTGATGGAGGGCACAAGGAATGGAGGCTTAGGGGAGACCATTTCCACTCCGTTAGGACACACAGGACTTTTGACAAGGGTCTGTGGACCAGAGATCCCATTGCCAGAGACCCACACGGGGAGTTCCCCATGCTGGCTGGGCTCCTAGGCAATCCCAGTGGGCTGAGGTCTTGTTGCACTTGGCAGGGTCTGGGGGCTTCCATGCAGGGTCCTGGCAGGTTGGGAACAGCTGGGACACAGCCCATGCTTCCCCCTCAGGGACCCGGGACGCCTGCAGCCCCCCGTGGGGCCCCACAGAGCCGCTACCTGCCTCATGCTCTGTGTAGGGCTCTCTCCAGAGCAGCCGGTGCTTCAGCTCGTCCTTGGGTGCGTACATGTAGCAGTTCAGCCCCCGGCGGCGCAGCCTGTGCAGAGAGAGCGAGGACTCAGCAAGACTCCACACGGGCTCATTGCTCGGCCACATGGAGACAAATCTCACCCAGTGCTCCCGGTGCTGAGCTCTGGAATTTGTGTCAGAGACCAGCAGGATGTGCCCCCTGGGAGGGCAGACACCCCCCTCTTTTCTGCTGTATGGAG
This sequence comes from Malurus melanocephalus, assembly GCF_030028575.1. NCBI lineage: Eukaryota > Metazoa > Chordata > Aves > Passeriformes > Maluridae > Malurus > Malurus melanocephalus. The sequence goes on along the minus strand of NW_026623339.1, from coordinate 1,993,640 downwards.
CCATGATATATTAATTTATTTTTATTTATCCTCCTCAGCAGACGATGTTTTACATTTTCCTATGGTCAACAGAGTAAGAAGCACTTTAGGTATCTCATGATACAAATCCCTTATCTTGTTTCTTTCCAGRTAAGAAAAGCACGGCTGGACATGTCACTGTCATGTGAACCATGTGAACACATCCCAGCCCAGCACCAGACAAGGCCCTGTTAGCYCTTCTCATTCCTGAGGTGCTTTAAAACATCACAGCTTCTTTTCCTTCMATTTTTCTGCACCTTTATCTTTAGTCCCTGCACTCTGGCCTTTAATTGCACTGCACTG
>NW_026623339.1:1987630-1992635 GCF_030028575.1 Malurus melanocephalus | reverse complement strand
CAGCTCATCCCACTCACGGCCTGTGCATGGGCACCAGCTGCTCGGAGAGGAGCTGCATGGATCAGCTCCCATCCCGGTGACGGATCCTGCGCACATCCTTCCGTCACCGGGACACACGGTGACGCACAGACACGCGTGGGGACTCACAGGGACACGGCAGGGCCACCCACACCAGGCAGGGATGGCAGTCTCAGGACACAGCAGTCACTTGTGCTCGGGATAGAGTGATGCTCAGGGTTCAGCCCAGTTCTAGAGAGCCCGGGCTGGCTGGAAGTGCCCGCTTGGCGTCCTCGCACSCACCGGGGCTGCACCGGGATGTGCGGAGCCCCAGCACCACCTGCCGGCACTGTCCGTCCGTCCGTCCGTCCCGCAGCACCCACGGACCGGCCCAGCGCGGCTCCTTCCCGGGGCCGTGAGAACGCTGGGACAGAGGGACACTGCAGGAGCAGCCCCAGAAGAAGCACGAATCCCCTTCACTGCCAATTCAGAGAGGAAAATTCAGGGTACTTGCCATTGAAAGAGAAGTTTCCTCTGATCCATTGACCATGGTCTCCCATAGAAACCTGGGAAAGGGAGGAAAAAAAGGCAAAATGCAGTTGTGAGTGCCTTAAAACAGTCTCTCTCTGKGCCATCCCTGAATGCAGAGATGCACTGCAGGACATGCAGCACCCATTCAGCTGTTGGGGCCACTTCCAAGGAAGGRCATTTCCTATTTCTGTATGCAGGAAGGCTGGGAGGTGCAGAGCTGTCTGCAAATGCAGTGAGAAAGGATATCCAGTGGAACAGATTGGGGACAGGCAGATAAATGGGTTTGGAGAGAGGCAGATTTGACAGCTTCTCAAAGTGGAGTTTGAAAGGGGAACCTGTCAGTGTCCCAGCACAGACCTGAGATTTAGCAAGAGAAGAACCTTCAGGCATTTCTATTCTCTGCAGGATCTGGCAGCTGCAATCTGAAGTCTCACAGCAAATCCATTACATCTTGGGCAGTGATGGCAATTGGCCATCAAGGCATCTTCCTGCTTTCTCTCTGCATCAGGGGCGAGTTTTGAATCCATCACTGCACCTTTCAGCAGCCAAGGGAGCAGATATTTGGAAAGTGACGGCATTCCCAAAACTGGGCGGTGCACAGGGGCAGGCTGCACTGACTCCATTAAGCTGGGAGGAAGGACCAGCTCTYCATGTCTGGCACGAAGCCAGCGTTGTCCAGAAAATCACCCACRTTTCCCAAAGCATTTGAGTGCCCTGGAGCCCGTCTGCCCTCATTCYCTTGGCTCCCTTTGGCAGGAGCCCACCCTGCAGCCCCCAACACCAGCCCTGGGCAATGGGGAGGTGGTTTCACCACAGCAACACCCACTCTCCATCTGCCTTCTCTCTGCAGACTGATCTTCTACCTGCCTGAACACCTACATGATTATGATTATTCCATACACTTTGAAATAATTCATAGTCACCTTGCTATCCATCCCCCACTGCGCACGGGGCCAAATCTGTGGTCAATCAAGAATCCCAGCAAACATTTCGCCCMAAAAAAGCTATTTCTGTGGTAAATAATTTGCTATTTCAAGATTACAGCGAGGTCCCAGGAGTCTCTGTATGGCATCAGCAAGTGACACTTCCACAGCACATGTTGCTGTGAGCTGACGTGGGCTGGCAAGGAGGACACYGAGTCCTGCACACACCCTGCCAAAAATGTTCTCCTGGAATGGCTTTGCCAGCAGCATCCCTGTCCTCTTTCCCAGGTCAGCTCTACTATATCAATGATTCTGCTCTGACTCATGTCAGCTTCTCCACCCCTGCATTTCCTGTTTATTTGGTTTATTTGCACGGTGCTCCTGCTTCCTCCCAGGTGAGGCAGTGGCCAGTGGCCCTCAGGGGTACTGTGCTGCCAGGAGAAGAGCAGATGATTTTGCCTGGTGGGTGCCAGGCCTGGCTCAGCTCCAGAGGGAACTGGGGATGTGGGGAGGGAGAAGCACAGAGCCAGCTCTGGGCATGGCCCCTGCACTGTTGCCCCATGGGTCAGGTGGGCAGGTGGAGCACATCACGAAGCTGCCCCAGGGTCCAGGGCAGCCAAAACCCCGTGCAGAGCGCTGGAGGCCGAGCAGTGGGTTCCCTGTGCCCCTCTGGGGGGGGTCGGCTCTGCTGGGGTGGGCTCAGGGCTCCACGCGGCTCTGGGAAGAGCTGGGAGCACCCCGAGAAGTGCTGGTTCCAGCCCCCTGGCAGAGACGGGGCGCTGTGCAARGGCCCGATTCCCGCCTCCCCCACAGCCCCGGTTCACTTCGGGTGGATCGGAGCAGCCCCTGCAATGCCCGGGCGGGTCGGGCACCGGCCCCAGCCRCGGCCCCGGCGGGACCTACCTTCCACCACGCCGCAGAGGAAACGCGGCCGCTCCGCCATCCCCGCGCAGGAGCGGCGCAGCCGGCGCGGGGGCAGGCGCAGGGTGCGCGGGGGGACGGAGTGATGCGCGGAGGGATGGAGGAGTGCGCGGAGAGATGGAGGAGTGCGCGGAGAGATGGAGGAGTGCGTGGAGAGATGGAGGAGTGCGCGGAGAGATGGAGGAGTGCGCGGAGGGATGGAGGAGTGCGCGGAGAGATGGAGGAGTGCGCGGAGGGATGGAGGAGTACGTGAAGAGATGGAGGAGTGCGTGGAGAGATGGAGGGTGTGCAGAGGGAGGGTGCGCGGAACGATGCGCGGCGGCGATGGAAGGTGCGCAGGGGATGGAAGATGCGCGGGGAGGGATGAAGTGTTTGCGGGAGGGGATGGAAGGATGCTCAGAGGGGTGGAATGTTTGCGGGGGGATGTGGAGGTGGAGAGCTCGCCGGAGGGGATGGAGGGTGCGCGCAGGGGTTCGCGCAGGGGCGGCTCCACCGCCCGCCCCGCCGCGGGAACGCGCTCGCCGCAGCGCAGGGGGCGGCCCCGCGGGTGGGGCCGGGGCGCGGGCGGGGCGGGGGTTCCCGAAATCCGTGCGGAGCCCGCGGGAGGTGATTCTTGAGCCGCAGTCCCGGAGCCCCGCGGAGCGGAGCCCCCGGCACTGCAGCCGGTTTCCCTGCGTCCCCAGCTGCGGGCGTTCTCCCGSTGCAGCGCCGGGGCGCTTCCTTCTCCGGCGTTTGAAGCTTCCCGGGATCCCACAGCCCCAAGATTGTCCCCGAGGGCTCGATTGTCATTATCCCCGTGTGTTCACCGCTGAGCTGGCCCTGCCCTGGCCACACCCTCATGCCAAGCCCGGGGTGCGATGCCTCTCCGGCTCGGTGCCATCGGGCTGCTCCATGTGCCTTGCAGGTGACTCACCTGTCAGGCTGTTTGYCCTGTGCCACCCTGCTCAGAGCTGCTGCCACTCCTCAGTCATGAACTCCCTGTCCTGCAGCTGCACATCACCGTGACCTGCCTACACWCGGGTCAGAGGTTTTGACACCTCTGAATCATTTTGTCCTTTTTCAGACCGCTGTTCGCGTTGGTCGCTGTCATTGTTTTGCCAGCGTTTGTGGTCTGATCGTTCACYCGTCTCGTACACTCTGTTATTGGTATTGCTGTGGTTACATCCCATTGCTGTTTCTAGTAAATTATTTTTAAAATCTGTGTGATCTTTAYCTTTTGTGCCTCCATCCTCCCCATCCTGCCTCAGGTGGAGGGAAGGGCAGTGAGAGGGTGATCTAGGATGTTTCAATGGGAACACTAAATTGAGGAATACCATTCCTAAAYCAGGACACCAGCACAACTTTTTTACCATGCAAGTGTGAGGGATGGAAGCAGGAGAGTGCCGAGGGTCATCCCTGCATCCAGGCACTGCCAAGCCCCTCCCAGCAGCTGTTTCATCAAACCCACAGGTGAAAAATGGGCATTGGGGCCTGGAAAACCGGGATCCGTGGCTTCTCCCTCTTCCCTTTGCAGGTTGATGTCATGTCTGGAAGCTGAGTTACGGTGCCTGGACCATCAAAGCAGCACGAAGCGCAAGAATGACTGACCAGGAGGGGCCAGGCAGGGTCACAGTGCCATCAGAGTGCCACCAGTTTGGGTCATCCATGCACAGGGTGCAGCAGCTGGGAGTGCTGGCCTCAAGTCTGRCCCTGCAGAAGGCTGCTGGGGCAAACTGGAGTGGCCAGCCATGGCAGGGACAGTGCTGGGACCAGCCTGGTGTCCCTGGAATGGCCTTGGTGCCTGGGGACATGGCATGGCTGGATATGGAGAAATATGGATGACATTACCCTGTCCACAAAAACGGACAGAGAAGGAAATTGGACAGTGTGMACACACAAGTGTTTGCTGTGATTCCTTCTCTTTTCTGTGCTCTCTGGGAGCATCTGGCTATTTATCCCACAGTTTTCTTGGACTATGAGATTGAGCTAAGCAGCCTCTAGTTCTCCTTTTTTTTTTTTTTTTTTTTTTTTCTCCTATCACAGATATCACCTTTTTTTCCCATCCTGTGAAACCTCATGGATCCCCTGTCCACTCTCCATACGGCCCCCACTTATCCTCAGCCCATCCGAGCGCATTTTCCCGTCCTCGGCGAGAACACACGCCCGTGCCACGCGTGTGTGCACAAGTTCACACTCACAGGTGTTCACACACATGTTTACACTCATGTATGCACACACACACATGCACACACACGTGTTCACACACATGCACGCGCATTTTCACACTCGTTCACGCGCACACAGGCACTCATCCCGCCCCGTCCCGCCCCTGACACGCGTGTCCCCGTCCCCGCCCCGTGTCCGTGCCCGTGTCCGTGCCCGCCCCGTCCCCGCCCCTGCGGCGCGGGCGGAAGCGCGCGGTGCGCGGGGATGGAGCCGCCGGCCATGGAGGGGCCGCTGCTGGTGCAGCACAGCCACAAGTTCGGCGCCAAGGTGGGTCCCGGGATCCCTTCCTATCTCCCTCCCTTCTTTCCCTCCTTCCCTCCTCCCTTYTTCCCTCCYTCYCTGCCCTTGGACCGGTTGGGTGCCGGGGCGGGGACACCCCGGGGCCGCTCCCGGTGAGCGCCCGGCCCGGGTGGGGAGCGGCCCCGGGC
>NW_026623339.1:1974377-1986823 GCF_030028575.1 Malurus melanocephalus | reverse complement strand
GGCTCGGTGTGACCCGGGCACGGTGTGACCCGGGCTCGGTGTGACCCCGGCTCGGTGTGACCCCGGCACGGTGTGACCCCGGCTCGGTGTGACCCCGGCCCGGTGTGACCCCGGCTCGGTGTGACCCGGGCGCGGTGTGACCCGGGCACGGTGTGACCCGGGCACGATGTGACCCCGCCTCGGTGTGATCCGGGCGCGGTGTGACCCCGGCACGGTGTGACCCCGGCACGGTGTGACCCCGGCTCGGTGTGACCCGGGCGCGGTGTGACCCGGGCACGATGTGACCCCGCCTCGGTGTGATCCGGGCGCGGTGTGACCCCGGCTCGGTGTGACCCCAACCCGGTGTGACCCCGCTCTCCGCAGCGCTGGAAGCGCGGCTGGTCCGCTCTCTACCCCGCCAGCCAGCACGGCGTGGCTCGCCTCGAGGTGTTCGACTGCAAGGAGCCGTCGGCGGCCGGGCGGGCGGGTACCCGGCGGCTCGCCCGTACCGTGGTGCGGCTCAGCGACTGCACCAGCGTGGCCCCGGTGGGCGAGGYTGGTCCCCGCGCCGGCACCGCCACCTTCCGCCTGGAGACCCGCGACCGCAGCTTCCTCTTCGCGGCCGAGAAGCAGCAGAGTGAAGAGTGGGTGGCGAAGCTGTGCCAGATCGCCTTCCCGGTGAGCCCCGGTGTGGGTGGGGGGGTGCAGGGAGCCGGCAGCTCGGACATCAGTGTGTGTCTGTGTGGGGTGACCCATTCCCATCTGGTGGCACCGGGAAGGACACCCTGAGGCATTGCCAGTGGTCTCAGATTCGGAGCAACCAGTCCTGGCACTCCGGTTTGCTCTCGATGGCTCCTGCTGTGTGTTTTAGGATTCCTCAATGTGCTGTCAGTAATTCATGGTTGCAGCTCCAAATTTCAAGTCGGGCTCTTGTTTCCCGTTCAGAGCTTGTGCTCTGCCCTGCAGAGAGCTGGCCTGAGGCCAGGTGATGGCCGAGGAGTGTTTCCTCTTGGCCCAACCATTGCTGCCTTTCCTGCCACAGCAGCAGCGGCGGAAGCAGAGCCTCGAGAGCGTTGTGGTGCCTGGCTCCAGGACCCATCTGRTTCCAGGATCTGGAACCCCCTTTCCCCCACTGGGGCTCACTCCTGGCTGCTGCTGGGGTCACCCCATCTATGCTGGGCCTCTGGCACAGCCCCTGGAGCTGTGGTCAGCCAGAGTGACCAGCCGAGGCTGTTTGGGCAGTGGGTGCCCTCAGTGTGGTTTTCTGTGCCCTCTGGGAGAGCAGCCTGTGCCTGCCCAGCCCCACAGTCCTGGGTGGTGTTTGCYGAGCCCTGGGTTGGGCTCCAGCCCATTCCAGGCTTGCAGTGCTGGGYAGGGCTGCCTGGCAGCTGGTGATCCCAGGATCTCCCCCCACGGGTGTTTGCTGAGTGTGATTTACCTTTGTCCCTCGTGCAGCCTCCTGCCATGCCAGGTGTGTCTGTGCAGCTGGCTGGGCTGAGAGGCACTGGTGTGGTGCTGGAAATGACTCTGTGTCAGCCTGGTGCAGCTGGAATTGCAGCTTTTGCCCTGAAAAGAGCTTGTATGGCCGAGCTGGGGGCACAGAACACCCTTRGAGTGGGGCAGAGTAGTGGCCAGGCTTGGAGCAGGGCTGTGCTTGTGCCATCCTCACATGGGACCCCATCATTTGTGTGTCTGGGGTCCAGAAACAAGCTGACATTTTGTGAGCAAAAGCCTACAAGGCTGACAAGTGTTTGAAAAAGGCCTGACCTGGAGCAGGAGGCACRAGAGCTGCACGTGGCCTCTCTGCACAGAGCTGGAGAACTTCAGCTGGGATTGCTGATCATCTGCRGGGAGAATGTGATTTTGTGTCATGTTGCTGCCCAGAGGGTAAGCAGGGTCTGGCAGCTTGGGGCCAGAGATCATTTGTAGCTCAGAACGGGATGGTTTTTCCTTTTGAAAATGAGGAAAAGCACAGTCAAATGGATCCCTTGAAGGCTCTGGCAGCTGTGGTGGCCCTTGGCTTTCCAGTGCCAGGCTGGAGCCCTGCTGCATTGGATGGTTTAACTGAGGAGGTGCTGCTGCTGTCAGCTTTCAGAACACGAGGTTTTAGGACCCAAACACAAGGGCTGGATGACCCTTTTTTGTGCCTTGCTTGCRCTTCTTGTTACGAATCTTTCAAACTGAAACTGTGGCAGTTGCCTCTGCTGCAGCCCCAAGAACAGCTCCAGATGCTGGCCACACACTGCCCCTCCCTTGGCCAGCTGCACAGGGCTCTGTGAGTTTGTAATTTGTAATTTCTGGAGGAGCACCAAGGTTTTGTGTCCCTGCTCTGGGCCATTTGAGGGCTTTGCTGACAGTGTGTGCGTTGCACTTTCAGTTCTGCATGTGCTAAAATAGAAGCACTCGCTTCCCCTCGGCAGGTCCCTCTCCTCCTGGSCAGGACAGGACACACCCCCGTGTCACCAGGCCACCAACCCCCCATGTTTGTGCGGGTGGGTGTGGGTGTTTGGGCTGTGCCATGCTTTGGGGGCAGCTCTGTGGGTTGTGCTGCCCTGCACCCTGTCCAGGCAGAACCCAGCTGGGGCCAGGGTGCTCCAGGAGCTCAGGGAAGCCCCTCTGCGCTGCCTGACCCTGTTCATCCTGGGTGTGTGGGGTTATGGGGCTCTGTCAGTGGTTTTGGGGTGGGCAGGGTGCAGGACAGCCAGGCTGAGTGGGGCTGGGGTGGGCAGCAGGCGCCGGGCTGTGCAAGGGGATGCGGGGTCTGATATGGGAAGAGGARAATGGGGCTGATCTGCTCTCTTTCACCAGGGAAATGGCCCCAGCGATGGCGTGGTGTCACCGCGTGGCCGAGAGGGCAGTGGGGACGCGCCGGCCCTGGAGATGGCTGTGAACTCCATCTACTACTCCAGAGATGAAGGTGGGACCTGTCCCTGCTCTGACTCGGGGCCACCTTCTGTGGGGCCTTGGCCTGACTTGGGGCCACCTTCTGTGGGGCCTTGGCCTGACTTGGGGCCACCTTCTGTGGGGCCTTGGCCTGACTTGGGGCCACCTTCTGTGGGGCCTTGACCTGCTGCTGCCCCATCAGCGGGGCTGTGCTGGGCATTGCCTGGGGCTGGGTGTCCCTCTGCCCCGCAGTGGGGCTGTGTGTCCCCGTGCCCTGTGCAGCCCTGTCCCCACAGTGAGGCTGTGTCCCCATACCCTGAGCGGCCCTGTCCCTGCAGTGGGGCTGTGTGTCCCTGTCCCCGCAGTGGGGCCATGTGTCCCCCATACCCTGAGCAGCCCTGTCCCCACAGTGGATCTGTGTCCCCACACCCTGAGCAGCCCTGTCCCCACAGTGAACGCCTTCTGGGTGACGGTGCAGCGGACGGAGGCGGCCGAGCGCTGCGAGCTGCGTGGCTCCTACGTGCTGAAGGCAGAGCGGGACAGCCTCGTCCTGAAGGACCCACGGACGGACGGGATCCTCTACGTCTGGCCCTACCGGCTGCTCCGGCGATACGGCCGGGACAAGGTGGGCAATGGGGTTYAGTCCATCCCTCCTAAGGATGATGGCTGGATCAGAGGGGCTTGGACACACCAGTCACTCAGGATTTGTTCACTTTGTGGGGTGAACTTGGCTGAGCTTTGGAGGTCTGTCCCCTCTCCAGGGTCCTCAAGCAGTGAGTCCCCTCTCAGTGAGGGGGGTGCCTTGCTGCTACCGAGTGTGAGATGTCTGAGAGGCCACCTGGATATGGAGGAAGTGGCAGCTCTGAGGTTCTTTAGTGGTGGCCCTGGGGCTGTTTACAGCAGTTGCCACGTTGGCTGTACTCTGCTCATGGTGTTTTCTGCACATTCCCAAAGTGGAGGTGGGAGCTGAGCTGCCCTTGAGGGGACATCCACAGAGTCTGTGCTGGGGCAGGAGGAGCTGCAGGGTGTGGGGGGCTGCACAATGACCCCAGCAGAGGGGCTGACTGTGCTTCTGTGTGCCAGCACTGACTCACAAAAGGAAGTCTGGTCCCAGAGGCTTTTGTAGCARCCCCAGGGGCTGCTGCTGCTTGTGAGAGAGGCAGAAAATCCCCCCTGGTCCAGGGAATGAGGCTCAGGAAGGGTGTGGGCATCAGCTGGTGGGACCCTGTGCACCAGAGTGTGTTCAGGCCTGAGGAAGCACAGCTGTAGTGTGAGACTCCTCTTTAAAGGACCTTACCCCACTAACAGAGTACTGCTGWTAGGTAAATGCTTTGCTTACTCTTGGTAGCTGAGCTGCTGCTTCTGGGCTTCCTCCTGTGGAAAGTGTTATTTCCTGGACTCTCTGGTGCTAATGCAAGGCAGCAGAGCTCCATTGGGAGCTGCAGTTCTGCCTCTGGGGCACTCCCAGTGWTGTCCCTCAGGTGGGCTCCAGTGCCASGTTTGTTCTGGGCTGCTGGGCACCRGGTGGCCCTCACTGTGGGAGCAGAAGGAGCAGGATTTCATGGCAGTCTCGCAGCGTGTGCAGGATCTGTGCTGCGGTCACACACCCTTTGATGGGAAGCACAGCCTGTGCTGGCTCAGCGGCTGCCGAGCAGGATGTGACCCTTCTGCTTCCCCTTCAGGTGATGTTCTCCTTCGAGGCCGGCAGGCGCTGCGACTCGGGACCTGGGAACTTCACCTTCGAGACCAAGCAGGGCAACGAGATYTTCCGCCTGGTGGAAGCGTCCATCCAGGAGCAGAAGGCGCAGGTGCAGGAGAACCGGCAGAGCTGCGACTCKCTGGAAGCCGACAGCCCCAGCATGGTGCTGCTCCGCCAGGCCATGGCCGACAGCCTGAGCCTGGAGCTGCCCGCTGAGGGCGACGACGCCCCGGCACCCAAAGCGGGGCTGGCACCCAGGGCTGGCACAGCAGAGGAGAGAGACGCCGCGTCTCTGCTCAAGAGCCGGACTCTGCCGGAGCTGCCCGTGCCCCCGGCCAAGCCCGCGGTGCCCAGCACCCCGCCACGCTCCCCTCTGCCCAAGGTGCCGCGGCCCGTGCTGCTGGCTGAGGACCCGTCCAGCGTGTACTCGGAGCCCTTGGACGCCGTGAAGGGCCCGCGGCCGTGGCCRGACCCGCTGTACTCGGACCCTGTGGACAGCAAGGCCGTGAGCGGGGCCAAGGCGCCCGGCGGGGCCGCGGAGGAGCCGAAGCTGCGGCTGCCGGTGCCGCCGTTCTCGGGCCCGTACGAGCAGGTCCGGGCTGAGGGGCAGGGCCGGGCCGAGGGGCGCTCTCAGGGTCCCCCCAGGCACAAGGAACACATCTACGACGAGCCCGAGGGCCGCGCTCCGCGCTCGCTGCCCGCCCTCACCTGCATCTACGACGAGGCGCGGCCCACGGGCGAGGCCTGGCGCACGCAGGGCCATGATGGCAAGGGCGGCTATGAGTACCCCTACAACGCCAGCACTGACGACTACTCCGTACCCACCTTCCAGCCCAAGGCCAAGAGCCCCAAGCCRGTGCCAGCCCCCAAACCCCAGGCTGCCTTCATCCCCAAAGGGGTGGAGAGGATGGAGGATCCTGGCAGGCGGCGGAGCAGCGCTGCCCCTGAGAAAGCGCTCGCCAAACCCGGCCTCAACAGCAGCAACAACAACAACGTGGARGTGCTCTACAGCCAGGTGGTGAAGCCCCAGGCGCTGCAGAAGAAGGAGCAGTGTGTGGATGAGTACAGCTTGTCGCCTCTCTATGAGGAYTTGGGAGAGATWTGAGGTGCTGCTGCTTTGTGTGTCYGTATCSCAGGAGGGACTGAACATCCTGGTGCCAGCTRGGCTCCTCCTCTCCAGGGTTGTGTGGTTGTTTTTGCTCACCAGCACCGAGGGGCTGTGTTCCCCTGGAGGGGAACAGCAAGAGAGCTGTCGCTGGTGCAGATCCCAGTGTTTCTCCAGCTCTGGAGCTGGCTCCACTGTGCCTTGTGTTCTGCAGGAGGGCTGATCTTTTCCTGTATCTGCTGCTCTGGCTCTGCTCTGGCTTCCTCTCTGACCAGGCTGCAGAGCTCTGGTGCCTGTTGTGGTGCATGGAAGGCTGCTTGCCGTCAGTCTCCAATAGTATTTTTATACAAAGTTATTTTATTATTAAAGTCTGTCTGTCTCAGAATGACACGTTTGCCTGTGGCGTGGATGGGGAGATGCTGGTGCACGTTTGTGCCAGAGCTACTGAGCTAAGAGAGAGCCTCAAAGGAAAGTGCCTGCCAGATTCAGCTATGGCTGGGATGTCCTGATTCCAGGGGATTAAGGGAAATGAGAGTCAGGATCCTAAATATGTGATGGCCTCCAGGCCTAAGGCTGGGCAGGGCCAGGCRCCAGCTCTGCTGCAGCTCAGTGGCTGTTGAGTCACAGATTTCTCCTTCTCCAGCCCCATCCCACTGCTGACCCTCTGCCCTGCTCCCAGACGCTTTCAAAAGCCTGGAATGGCCCAGTCTGGATCCAAAATCTGATTCCTGCTGTGTGGTTTKGGTGATTGCTGTATGGCCAGCCTTGGGCAGAAACCTACGAAGGGRAAAAACAGGTTGGCCTTTTGGTGCTGGGGCTGGTTTTGAGGTTTCACATCCCTGACACTGCCTGCCCCCACGTCTGGATGGGGCTGCTGGTGACTGGTGCAGGTTCAGCAGCCTGACACTGACAGAACAGGCGGGTGACAGGCAGGGCTGTACCTGTGCAGCCCCAGCTCAGATCAGGGAGCCACAAACCGCTGGGGAAGTGGGGAGGTTCAGGTCCCCAAGCTGGTGAGATGGTGATGAAGTGATGAGCTCTGGGCATTTCTCTGGTGCCCAAGTTGCAGGAGAAAATCCTCAGTCCTGTAAAAACACAGCTYAGCTGTCACCAGGACCAGTTTGTGGCTGTTCCCTCTGCTGGGTCCTCTTCTCCCCTTGAGTCTTGCTGCCGGAGAAGGGGAAAAGTCTGAGGGGTTTTGGGAATTTGAGGGAGGCTGAGATGGTTCCAAAAACTGTTGCCTCCCTGTTATCCCCTCCCCTGACACGATTTTGTGATGTTTATGTTGTTGACTGGTTTGCAGGCCCCAGGCTGGGCCCTTTGTGTGYTCCTGGGATCCCAGGGAGAAGAGATGGCTCTGATGAGATCCCTCATGCCCTTGCTCTGTTGCAGCTGTTGAAGCACAAATCATGGTGGGATAGCAGTGCTGGACATGTCAGAAACCACAGGCAGAAAGGGAACTTAATGCAGGATAACTTTATTTTGAAACAGCTTTCAGAACCAGTAAGTAGAACACAAACTGTGCTGGCATCAGGGTGTCAGTGAGATCACCCCACCTTGGCTTGGTTGATCTGCCCCTGRCCCTACAACCTGCACTGAAAACCAGGCTGGAATCTGGGCAGGAATTCTCTGGAATTGCCCTGGCTTGGCCCTTGCTACAACTCCCTTCATGAGCTGGGGTGTTGGACAGCGAGGTCAACCTGGGAAGCAACCAAAYCACCTGGGAGAGCAGAACTCCAGGCTTTAAGATGAAATTCCAGAGYCCTGTTTCATCTTTATTCAAACACCCCACTGAACCTGCTGCTGTGGGATGAGGGCAGCTCAGCACTGCTGCCTTCCTYGTCTGTCTGATTTCCTCCCTGCCCTGCCTGCAGCTCTTCTCTTCCCACTGACAGCAGTCTGTGGCTTGTGGCCCCTGCTAGGCCACTCTGAGAAACCCAAATTTCAGGCAGGCTGGTGACGTGTGCCGCCAAGAACAGGAAATTCGCGGTGCTGCTGCTGCAGGGGACAGCTGGATCTCRGGACAGAGGGTCCCAGAGCAGCAAACTTCCTGCAGAACTGGCTYGGTGACGAACACAACCGTGAAACAACAACGAGGAGGAACAAACGATGGGAAGTGCCTGTCTGACCAAGGCCAAGCTCGGTGTCTTGCCTGACCACATCCGGCCCTCTGCAGCTGAGCCCGGAGCTGTGGCTGCACGGGGGCAGCTCCTGGTGCTCACTGCAGGAACTCCTCGTACTCCTTGGGGAGCAGGGAGCCCTCGCAGGAGCCTCTCCTGGCTGCTGCTGCTGGTCTGAACGTTTGGAGGGGAGAGGGAGCCATCAGCAGRGGAGCCACTGCAGCTTTGGCTCTGCTCGGAGGCTGCAAGACAGGGACAAAACACAAATCCTTGCAGGATTTGGCTGTGCCTCGCCTTGCTGGTGCTACACCCAGCCCTGCTGGCCACAGGGAGCACAGGAGGGCACATCCTGCAGGAATGGGACCAGGAGGGGACAGCAAACCCTGTCCAGGATGGTCACACACACAGGGACTCACCTGCCTGGGCTGGTGCTGCCGCTCCGGGCGCAGCTCCCGGGGCTGGGGCTGCTGCCGCTGCGGGGGTTTGTACAAAGAGCTCTTCAGGTGTTTGTAGAGGTTGCTCTTCAGGTGCAAGGGGTTGTAAGCAACTTCCACTTCCAAGTTGTTCAGGGCGCTCTGCTCAAAAGAAAGGACTGAGTTTGCTACGGGATGTGACAGGTAGGGGCTGTGGGGTTTGCATGTTTGTGGGTTTTTGGTTTCTTTTTTCAGGGATAGCATTGCAGACTCTCTAAGCCACTCTGCAGTGAAGGGTAAAGGGATTTTTGGCTGTGCTGCTATCCCTGTATAAAACAAGAGGCAACTGCTAAGAAATTTTAATGTATTTAACATTCCCTTGCAGGATGCAGCCCTATCCTTTGCCCTGCCCAGAACTCAACCTGGGTTGAAGTTGAGAATCACCCTCAACTCTGTTTCACAAGGCTTCTCCCCCCAAACTCCTCCAAAGAACAGGGATTTGTTGTCCATGAAGAAAGCTGTAGGATACAATGTCTGCTGGTARAGAGTTTTGGGGTGCTCTGTCACATTCCGGCTGTCACCAGACATTGTCACAGCCATTTCCTTCTCTCGAGGTGATAATGAGAGCTGATAACRAGTGACTGATAACGAGTGACTCACCTCGATGGGGCCCCGGACTCTCTCGGGGTGCTCAGCCAGCAGKGCTGGGAAGGCTGATGGCAGCAGGAGCTCTCTGATGGCCACTGCTTTGACCAGCAGAGTGGCCGAGTCGGAGGGGATGATGATGTAATAGGGATGCACCACGACGTTCCAGTTTGGAGCAGCGTTCTGGGGCTCCCCCCTGGCCAGCAGCATCCACTTCCTTTTCTAAAGGGCAAAATCCTGGTGTGAACARCAGGCAACAGCCACTTCCTTCAGCACTGTCACCATGGGGCTCAGAGGAGACACACATATCAGAAGGAGGACACTATTCTGCTGTAGGGCTGAGGACAGTTGGCATTTATTTTGGTTTTTAGCAAGTCAGTTCCTAAGAAAAACACCCAATTTTGCTTCACAGCTTGTCAGTAATGGCCAGTCCTTCACAGTCCAAGCCTTGGTGAATTATTTTTGCATTTAAAGTCACCAAGTCTAACTCCAGCCCTGACATTTGCACTTCACACACCCAAACACTGAAATTCTGATATGTTTGAGGGTTTTCTCTGCAATCTGATGTSCTGTAGCATCTTTCCAGCAGATGCCTTGGCTGGAAGGATTTACAAGGCCAACTCTGGAAATGTTTCCTAGTGCAGGCCAGACAGATGTTASGAGGTGTGCACTCACTGTTCCCTTCCCTGGCCATCCCTCCCCATCCCACTGCAATTTTCACACACTCACCAGGAGGCTGTGACACAGAGCATGGAAGCTGTGCTGGTTTGTCTCCAGTTCATCCCAGTCCAGCTGCCAGCAGCTCGTGGGCTTGATGATGAAGGGCAGCCCRTAGAGTACAGACTCACAGACCCCTTCAGACTTCAGAGCCCTGCAAGGACAGAGTTTGTGTGAGTCTCTTCAGCCATTGCCAGATTTACCACAGGGTGGAAATCTTTGTAAGAACAACTGCTCAGCTCAGAAATCACACTGGTTTTCCTATAAATAAATTTCAGAAAAGACACCAGAGAGTGTTTTTATGCTGTGCCCTGTGCCACGARCTGCTGCCAGGGAAGTGAGTACATTCCTAGTGAAAGCACAGCACTCTGAGGCTTTGCTTGCTTTTTTTACTACTAGTCCAACTAATTAGCCGAGGCTCTGGCACGCAGTTAATTGCTGTGGCCTCATTAGGGAGTGAGGGAGCAGAATTATTGCAAGAGAACTTTTCCCTGGGATAAAGAACTGCTGCATGAGTGACACCCATGGTGCCACACTCACAGAGTGCCATGGTGACACCACGTGTGACTGCTGTTCCAAGTGAGCAAAAATTGTGTTTTTTCACACCAGAATTTGGCTCACCAGCACTTTGAGTTCCCCAATACCTCCTGGTGATGTCACCAGGCCCCAGGATGGTGTTGCACAAGAAGATGAAGCTGCTTTTCCACCTTTTCCCAGCTCCCCAGTGGAAGGCACAGAACAACACTCACTTGATCACCCGGAGTTTGTGCAGTGCTGGGGGTGGCCAGGCTGCCAGGTGCCAGGGACAATTGGGATCTGCTGCTCTCCCAGTGCCTTCAGCTGGCCCCAAAAGCTGGGCTGGGTCCAGCAGCCTCTCCTGCAAATCACACTTCAGGCACACTGGGAGAAGGAGAAGGGTTTAGTTCACTGGAATTAGTGAAGTTTAGCACATAACATCCTCAAAGCACTTACAAATTAATGTTTTATAGCAACTGCTGAGTGAAAAGGACTAAAGCCTGACACAAGGCAACAACTTGTCCTCAAGTCCCTCTGCAAGACAGCCTTCATTTCAGTGCAGCTCTGGCACAGACTCTTTGTTTTGAACACAATTTTTAGGGCTATTCAGCTCTCAGGATCTAAAAGACTCCTTTTTACCTTGACCACATGGCCATAAATTCACACTGTGGCCCTCCAGGCACAGTTTTGCTGCAGAATGGAAACTATTGCAGCCTCAAAGCAGCCATGACAGCAAAACAGCAGCTTTATAAACCTGATGACTTTCCATGTTATCCACAGACCCCACTTGGGTCTCTAAATGGGAGAGAAGATGCCCACAGGACAATCCTGGGTAACTTTTAACRCTGAGGGATTCAGGAGCTCCCTGAAGGGGAGCAGAGGGAAGAGAAAATGAAATACTTAAGGTGTTCTTGGGTGCAGCAGCGTGGCCAAAGCTTCCTGAGGGAAGGAGGAGGTGGAGCTGTTCCCTCTCAGTGCCGTGGTCATGGAGCCACGTTTTGAACAGCATCTCCAGGCTGATGACATTGTCCTCCACTGTCTGTACCTCGATGTCCATTCCCAGGATTGCCAWRTCTGCRGGARAAAACAAAAAACAAATGAAAAAKCACCAGTATTTTCAGCTRTCARAAAGAARATTTATCCCTTTTCTCATATCCAGTAATTATTAAACTTTTGTGTTGGAGGTGCAGACAAATGTCATTTAGCAACAATTTTAGGCCTGGAGAAATGTGGGCTGGACAGCAGAGTTAGGCAAGGCGTGAAGAGATAAACCCTTGCAAAAAAAAAAACCCCAAACCACCAACAAATAATACCTCAGAGGTGCAGCTAAATGAGAAGCTGGCTTGAAACCCAGCAGATAAATAAAAAGAAATGAGGAGAAATAAAATAAAGTGATGAGAAAAAAATCAAATTGCAAAATGCATAAGACATGCACACTTACAAACACAGAAGGTACAGCCAGCCTGGCAACACTAACAGCTTTTAYCATACAGCCAGGATATGAAAAAGGCTTTCTGAGAAGATGAATAAATAGCAGAAATAGCCTTTTTCCCCATCTTGTGATTACCAGGCCAGTAGGGGGATTAAAAAAATCGGTGCTGCATCCATCCACACCGAGAAATCTTTTGTTTATGCATTAGTATTTCTAGCTGGCAAAAATATCACTATGCATTAAAAAAAAACAAAATCAAACAACCTCCCCAGAAATGAATTCATTTCTACCTGGCAAATCACYCAGGCTACTGTAATGACTGTAATTCTCCAAAGGCTCTGCAGGACACATTTTTTACTGTCTCCACCTCCCAGCCTTGAGGAAGGGATTATCCTGGTTGTGCCTCTGCAGCAGARTTGACTCCCACTCACAAAATCTTTCACAACGCCCTTGCTACTAAAAACATTTCCTTATCATCCTCTCTGCCTGTCCTTGGTTGCCAGGACATTTAATTCCTACTTTTTTTCCCTTCTTCAGTTTTCTTTTTCAGTTGGAAGCTGCTCTTTATGACCTGAGCAGCCCCCACTGCCAGTCCCTTGCCCTGACAATGCTTTACTTCTTCCCTCAGTAAATATTTCCCTGTTTCTTTTTCACTTTTTCTCCTTAATGGATATTTAATCACTTACACATCTGAAGCTGGGACAACACACAATGATTTTAAAAGAAATTAACTGCATTCATTGCTTAGGAAAAACATGTTGGGATGCCAACAACTCCTGTGAAATGGGTCTGAAACTTCCTGGAGAACAGAGCCCATGGAGAGAAAGGAGCCTTGGACTGGAAAAAGATGGGCTGTGGCCATAAAAAAAAATATTAATGCTTTATCTGCAGGGCTTGTTTTTGGTTTTCCCCAACCAGAAATAGCTGGGACCAGTCA
>NW_026623339.1:1962878-1973655 GCF_030028575.1 Malurus melanocephalus | reverse complement strand
CTCCACAGGCTTTACTTGAATCAGTTTGCTCTGATTCTGAGACCTGAGCATGTTCAAAGCTGTTCTAAGATTTGCCAGGGTGGTTTTCCATCTGCTGAAGTCTTTTCCAGCTGCACTAACCTGGGGATGAGCCTGTGGAGGGGATAATATCATGATCCTGCTCTGGATATTAAAAGTTTCAGTAGGTTCAAACAGCCACTAAAAGACTGATGGAAGCAATATTCTCAGTGAAATGAAGCTCTTAATTATAATTAGGTGCTGCACCCCAGTGTTTATTTTCTAGTTCAACACAGCACTAATCTTGCACTTCCTGCATGCTGGATCTTGCAAATTCAATGTTCTTTACTATATTTATTTTTATAGTAAAATGGATTTCTTTTTCAGAAACAGAAGGAAGGATCTCCAACAGGTAAAAAGTCCTGTTCATAAACCAGTTGTGCTCCTTTTTCAAATTATTTGACCTATTCATCCCCTGTTGCTTCTTTTAGCAAATAATTCATCTACTCAGAAAAATCAGAATTTAATTAATTAATTTTATTCTTCTCACTGACCAAATCAGGTACTCAGCCTCTTAATTAACGTAATTTTTTTTAGTCTTTATGCTACTTTTCTCCACATTTAGACTGTGTTACCCCCAAAACTCAATGCATTTTTCCCTGAGCCTGCCTCCCACTCACCACTGGGCTCCTCTGCTGGCACACACTGCTCCACATCCTCAGGCTCCAGGAAATCCCTCTTCAGAACCTCAATGACCTGAATTCTTCGCAGACTCACAAGATCTACATCTTGTAGCTTCTTTTCCAGCTGCTTGACCAGTTCTTTGCTGGGATKGCTGGTCAAAATTGTGATCTGGAACATAAATCAGAGCATGCAGGAGCTGCCTCCACCCTCAATCCTCTCTTGACAGGCACTGGTCCATTATGGAAAGAAAAGAAATCATGCTGAAATAACTCACTTATTTAAAAGCAATTTTTTTGAGCTTTGACTGACATTTAATCCAATATAAAATAGATTGAGATGTTCACTGGAGGAACATCTACAGGTTTTGTGTCAGATGAACAGCATTCAGCTGTCCTGTGCTCTGTGCTTTGCATACAGTAAAATGAACTTATTTTTTTCAGAAACAGAATAAAGTTAAATGTTCTCTTCATAAACCAGTTGGGCTCCTTTTTCAATTTTTTGACCTATTCATCCCCCATTGCTTTTTTTAGCAAATAATTCAAATCTCTCTGTGTAAGAAGGGACTTCTACATTAATTATAGTTCCAACAGACTAAATTTACCCTTCTCYCTCGAAAGCTGAATGGGGATTTCATATTTTTTAAAAGAAGCATACAATCTATCCTAAAGATATTTCMAGCAGTAGGTGTGATTCCCACCACCCAGTTTTGGTGTGATACTGATACTGAGAAAAGGAAACAAAAATTCAACTTACTCTGCATTAAAAAAATGCTTGCTATGGGGGAAAAAAATGCAACCACTTCAATATCTGAAGCAGAAAGAGGCCTTTTTTAGAAACCTTTTGTAAGGGTAAAACTCCCTCCTGGCCTGGCAGTGATCAGAGCTTACCCYGCAGCATGGCTTACATCCCCTTGCAAAGAGAATTGCATAATCTAGAAGAACAAGGATTGCTTAKTGGAATAAAAACTCCCTATATCCATGGATAACTTAATTTTGAATGTAGCTTGTTCCTTCAACTGTCCTAGAAAATATCCTGCATTTTGTTGTGTGTCGAAAAGGTCTCTAAAACATGCTCTGTTTGTTCCAACCCCCACTTTTAAAGCACAAATCACATTTCAAATGGTCAGGGAAAATACCCCAAGGCCCTAAGAAAAGTGGAAAATKAGGAGAAAGATTTTCTGGGCAGACACTGGGAGTGAGTCTCAACTGCAGCCTGATCACAGTGTGACTCTGTGAGACCCTGCAAGGGTTTAAGGACCTGAACAAAGTAGAAAGACTTGGGAAATTTCACTTGTGGGAATCTCAGTTTGGTTTTATGCCTGAGCCTGTGAAGTGTGAAATACAGGATTGTTTGGAGCTSATATTTTCTGATGTCCAGGGGAAAACACCATTTCTCTGTGAGTCCTTTCCCCTCAATAACTCCCTGCTCTTTCATGTCAGCTCATGCTGCTTAAAAAAATACTTCCTCCTGTGAACCTTGCTCTGCTTCCTGCATTCACACATCTGTTCCCATGGGTTATTAGCAGCTTCCCTGCCTTTTATGCAAAAACACACATTCTGAGCTGAAAACAGCCAGTGTTCACCAAAATTGATCCAATTCTGTGCCAGGAGTGCTGTATGTACAGTTTCCCTCAGATATCTCCTGTTTTTCACAGGAATTTGTCCAGAGGGATTAAAGGACTTGATATTTTCCTTCAGGATTTCTGCCCAGTGGATGTCTGAAACAGCCAGACTGCTGAACACCTAAATTTTTCTGGCATGTTCGCTGTACTTTAAATATACATTTAAAAGGCATGATGATGTGGGATGGCTCCCACTCCCTTCCCAGCATTTTCTTACCTCAACAGAGCTGTTTGCTGAGCCTCCTGCTGCTGTGTGCCTGCTGTACTGCTTGAATTGTTGCAATCCATCCTGCACAGCTTGCACCACGCCGTTCCCCCCCTGGGGAAAGCAGCCTTCGGCCGGCAGCGAGCGCAGCTCCGAAAGGCAGCCTTGGATTCGGGCAAAGTTTTCTTTCACTTGCTGCAAAAGAGGGTTCAAGGAGCAGGAAAGGCTTGTGAACAACATGAAATTCCTCTCCCTAACGAGGAGGAAGGCTGGTGGTCACATAGATATCTGCTCACCTGAGCCTCACCAAGAACTCAGGGCTGAGACAGACCCMGCAGCTGAACTGGTGGCCACAGGAAAAGTGATTAATGACCTCTACCAAAAATATTTAAAACTATATTAGACACTGTGCCAGAGGTCTCCTTCCTCACTGAAGAGGCAGCAGATGAACATTTGACTCATTTGCTGCAGGCATGTGGAGCTCTGAGTCGCTGAACCACACCTGAGCCATGGTTTGTAGGGTGGGCTKTCAGTGGGACTGACTGGGAACAGTGGAAGGGCCCTGCTCTCAGCCTTACTCAGTCTCACATGAAATTTTTTGATGCTTTAATGCTTATTTCTTATTTTGTCACCATTTTCTCTCCTCCACAGTTAYTGACTTTCTATTTTCCCTTTCTTCACCCTCCCTGCCCTTTATGGACTCTCCTGTTGAGGACACCAGTGAGAACAGAGACCATAAAAAAGCACCCAGCAAAGGTTCAAAACAGGGTGACTGTGTGTGCCACTTCCCCATGTACTCTCCCAGCCTCTATTTTCAGCTCTGGGGCTTTCCTGACTCTCTGTGATTTGTTTAATAAAGCACCCTTTAATGCAGTTCTGAAAAGCAGCACAGCAGCTGAGRTCTGGTATTGGAATGTTGCACCCAAAAAAACAGTGGAGTGAACACAAAGAATGGCCTGGAAATTATTAAAATTATTGTAGAAATGGTTTACAGTGAAACTTATTATTTGTTTTCCTTGATTTACCAGCCAGAAGACTCAGAAGAGGCCTGCTTCTGTTTAGAGGGAGAAAGGATAAAATGCAAGCATGCTCTTCAATCTATATTTGTAAATATATTAACAAATCCCTGGTGCATAAAGCCAATAAATGCAAATTAAGGACCAAGTGCACATTTCACAATGGCAATTATGAACGACAGGATGAAATTATCAAGAGAAGCACTTGATTACCCATCTTGTTCTATCTTGAAATCAAAACTAGATGGCTTTCTGGAAGGAGTGCTTTAATGAGATAGGGGTACTTTAGTGAAATATAATAGCSTGTGATACAAAGAAAGCCAAACAGGGATCAGAAGGCTCCTCTGTCCTTAAAAACTGTGACTCTCAAAATGAGGAATTGTTGTTTAAATAAAAAAGACAGCTGAGCAGGAGCAGCACTCATAAAATTATCCTTGTCACATTATCTATAACCCTTTAAACAAAATAAACACCACCATTAGCCAGAGTCTTCTTGCAGGTCACATATGCTAATTTACTGTTAACCTCTGATTTTTTTACTTGACAAAACGTTTCCAAATGTTTCCACAATTTCTGTTTAAAGTGGAAGGGTTAATTCTCTGTGTTTACACTGATGCTGTGTAAATCAGAGTGTTCAGGGTGATTGGTTCTAACAGGACAGCTTCAAAAATTCCTGTGAACTTAAAGATGCATTTTGTATTCCCAAATTATTACTGCAGAGCTGCTTCTCCTCCTCCATTTACATTTATTCCCCTGCAGAGCCCTAAATGAGTGCAATATTTGTTTTTAATGACTTAGACCTATTTAAAATCTACGTGGATGTGGCACTTAGGGACACGATTTAGTGGTGGCCTCGGCAGTGCTGGGTTTAGGACTGAATTTAGCCTTAGAGGACTTTTCCAGAGAATTCTGTGATTCTAGGATTTCAGGATATTTAAGCACAGATATTTTAGCTCAGTATTTGGAACCTCTCCTACAGTGGTAACATTTGTTCAGTGTCCAAATTGAGTTATGTTTGATAATTTTGACAGAGAAGCAGCACAGCACAAAGCAGCACAGAAAAGCTACGAGAGATGCCCCAAAACAGATATTTTAGTAAGGAAGAGCACAAAACCTTATTCATGCACATCAGGTTCACAGATCAAAAACGACATTCCTCCTTTTAAACTCCATCCTTTGATAAAATCAACCTCTTCAGTGAAACGCTTCAGTGATCGCTTTGAGAACGGTTGATTTTTAGAYTTAAACTTACATGCAGATTTTTAGATATAAATTTAAATACAAATCCTAACTTGTTTTTTTTTTTCCAGAGCCAGGGCCATACCGTGAAGGGCAGCAGACACTCCTGCTGAGGTTGCACCACGTAGAGGCTGAGCAGGGGCACACGGCAGGGCCCTCCCAGAGCACACGCCAGGCACAGAATGTTCCCCAGAGCCTCGGAGAGCACGGAGCAAGTGTTGGCCCAGGAAGGGGAGGTGACATCCACCACCAGGATATGGGATGGCTGCTGGCTCGGGGCTTTGGCAGCAGGGAAAACTCTCCTTGTTTCTAAGGATGGCTTTCTGGAATTCATGGCTTCTGCACGTGGGTGGGATGTGCCCGGTGACGCATCTGAATGGGAGAAATAAATAAAAAACAAGTGAGGCACTCCTTTTCTCATTTACTTCATTTAGACTCCTCCATCCTTCTCCAAAGCAATTGCCCATACTCTAATAAACTCATAAAAAGACAGGAAAAATGCACRTGGTCAGGAAACAAAAATGTTTGCACTGAAGAAAAACGTGGCAGAATTTTTACTGGAGCAGTTTCAAACGTTGGCAGCACGGAGCTGTGTGAGATGATCCCCAGAAATTCAGCTCCTAATTCTGTCCTGGCCAGGAGGCTGCACCCAAACCCTGGAGAGAACAATCCCTGCTCYTTCATCCCAGCACAACACAGCAAGAAAATCCTGCATGTCCATGGATTTTACTTGGGGAGTGTGGAGAGCCAAACTTTGTCCTTCAGAGTGTCAAACACCTGGGGGGAGATCTGAGAAAAGCATCTTTGAACACCTGAGGCTCAGCTGCTCCTACTTTGAGAGATCTCCCCACAATTTTCCAGAAAACGTGGCCATTTCTGTGAAACAGCAGCAAAAAGGAGAGTGCTGCCAGGCCTTGTGCTTTTCCTGTGTGTCATGGGTACAAAATAAAGGAAAATATCCAACCCTGAGCCCAGAATGAACACCTYATAATTAGTCTCAAAAGGTTTAGAGGCAATTTATTCAGATGTGCTCCTCCACAGACCTTGAATATGACATTTTTTTTCCCACCATCTTCATTCAATCTTAAGCACAAGAGCATTTTCCTGTGTTTTTTTCCTTTTTTTTTTTCACTTTGGGAGCAAAGAGCCTTTCTGCAATTTTTCTAAATCTTTCTAAAATCTTCCCTTCATTAAATCCATGCAAAACATTCAGTGCTGTTTCTAAAGACGTAGGAAATGCTTCAAAAAAGAAAAATATTTGTAGAATTACACACACCTCAATATAAACTAGGAAAATTCTTCTTCTCCTGCAGTTTTCTTCCTAGCAGAATTAGTCAGAATTAGTCAAAGTTTGAATAAACTCTGAATTTACACAGTGGGGCTCTGGTCAGCACCCAGGCCTGTCATTTGTGTGGTATGCTCAGCTCACACAAACAGYTCTTTTATGGTCACCAAGGAGACAAGATACTGCATTTCCCACAGCCTCCAGCACTCTGGAGTAAGAATTCCTGCAAGGCTTGGGAAGAGCAAGAAATGTGTTTTTATTTGGCTGAGGAATCATCAGAAAAAAAAAAATCTGAATTTCTAGGATTCCTTAGGATGCCTGTCAGCACAGGCAAAACAGAGTGATCACAGCCCGAGTTTCAAAAGTGAATTTAGCACTTGAGAGCTGGTGAAAATGTTGTAAATATAGATTATGTAGGTATCTCGCTTTGATTAGTCCTCTGATATMATTTCATTGCCAAATGAAAAACTGCCAGATACTGCTTTAATCAGTGTCTCTCCTGGAGCTTTTCAATTTACAGCAGGCTTTACTCAATCACCTCCCTGGATCTGGGGGAGGACTTGTCTGTCTGAATTTTTTGTGATGAGGCTTCGATGCTACCGAGCTCTGCAAGCCCCCTGTGCTTTYTCAAACAAGGAAACAAAACCCATCCTGTCAGAAATCCACAGCAGCTGAGGCTCAGAGTTGGTTTCAGAGAGGAAAATGAGCTTTGATGCTGAAGGAGTCACAATTTTCCTAATTTTGGATGAATTATTTCATTTTTGGAACTCTACAAGACTTCACCTCTTTAAAATTGGTTTTGTAAAATAGATCCTCATCATCTCTTTACCAACCAAATTTCATTTCTTCACAATTGTGGTGTCGTAATCTCTGCTTAGTGAAATGAATATGATTTCTATGCAGTACTCTGTACAATATTTGACAATTTTTGACAATATTTGACAATATTTCTTCACAATTGTGGTGTCGTAATCTCTGCTTAGTGAAATGAATATGATTTCTATGCAGCACTCTGTACAATATTTGACAATATTTGACAATATTTGACAATATTTGACCTCTTTTACAGCTCCCAGGACYCTGGTGAAGCAGGAGAGCTGAGGAATTCTGTGGAAGTRGTTGCTGTGGTAAAAATGACATCCTCATTTAGGCATGGGGCGGACTGACAGAGAGCCCATCCCGAGGGATCCCACCACAATTCCATGAAAATTGTGTCAACTGCGCCTTCTGGCAGCTGATCTGACAGGGAGTTATTGCTCAATAAAACAGAACTCACCAGGTGTCAGGGCTGGTGATGTGCATTCTGCTCAATGCCAGGAGACACAAATTCTGCACAACTAGGAAGGAAAAGAGAGAAAATTTGGTTAAACTCAGTGATTTGTGACTGCTGAGGATGTTATGTGATTGCACATCACCCTACGTGCTCGGTTTGTAATAAAAAATATTATTAAATAATATCCAAATCTAAAAAAGGTGTAACAGCAAAACCACWGGTTAAAGAGGATTAAGGATAATTGGTTTAAAAAAGGTGCCATTTTCTGAGTAAGCTTCAAATCCCTGGGAAAAAAGGAATATTCTCATGTGGAAACGAGATCAAGCTGCATAAATCAGTGGGTTTACTAGAGAATAAACTTACTGTGCAATGTGAATTTTTGTGTCCACCTAGCTTAGAAAGGAAGGCATTCATTTAAAAATTCAGGATGAACAAAAGAATAAAGACAAAAAAAGCAAAAGACTTTGCATAAAATCAAGCTGCTGAAAACAAAATTATTCCACATCCTGTATAATAGAAGATATTACGTGTTACTCTATTCATCAGTGCTATAAACAATCATGAATAAATGGCTTTAGGCTTGTGCTCTTATTGACATAAAATCCTCAAATCTCAGTAAGAGTCRTCACTTTGTATTAGTGTTAAAATCACTTATTATAACCTTTATGGGTTTTTTTTTTCTAGAACATTATAGTTTAGAAAAAGGCATTTTAAGTGTGAATAAAATGGAGCAGCAAATTATTGTAAAACCTTTTCAAATGGTGAGTGGCCAGAGCAGAATTCCCTGTGGAACAACAGGCAGCTCTCCAACCCCAGCATGGGGTTATCAGGGATGCTCGAGTGACAGGCTGGGATTCCCAAAATTCAACTTTACAGGAACTAAAATAACTCTGAGATGAAATAATGAAACCTCGCAGGGCAGGCACTCTGTCTTTCCCAGAATCTTGATTAAGGGATGATGTGATGGCTGCACCCCACACTAAAACCCGATCAAAACCCCAATAATTCATGGTTCCAGAACCAGGGAATCACCTCAGGGAATCATGGAAAATCTTGGGATTTACCCACAGGCTGGAATTTCCTCCAGGTCCCTGCATTTCCTCCCACAACCTGGATTCCTTCTGGCTGTGCCCTCTGAGTGTAAATTATCAATTTATGTTCTCATGTTCATATTTCCTGAGCTATTTTGGGGTTTTTTTAGAGCTTTAGGCACCAACACTCCCTCGCTGGTGGYTGGATCCTTGGAGGAAGGGAAGGGGGCTCTCTGTCCCACAGAAAAACTGGAAACCTTTATGGACCCCTGGAACACCAGGATGGGCACAGGTGGCTCTGGGTGTYGAGGTCTGTGTGGGGACTGGGAGAGCTGTACTGGGATGTACTGGGATTGGGACAGCTGTACTGGGATTGGAACACTGGTAATGGGATTGGGACAGTATTACTGGGATTGGGACAGCTGTACTGGGATTGGAACACTGGTAATGGGATTGGGACAGCTGTATTGGGATTGGGACACTGGTAATGGGATTAGGACAGCTGTACTGGGACTGGGACACTGGTAATGGGATTGGGACAGTATTACTGGGATTGGGACAGCTGTACTGAGATTGGGACACCTGAAATGGGATTGGGACAGCTGTACTGGGATGTACTGGGACTGAGACAGCTGTAATGGGATTGGGACACTTTTACTGGGATTGGGACAGCTGTACTGGAATTGGGACACTGGTAATGGGATTGGGACAGCTGTACTGGGCTGTACTGGGATTGGGACAGCTGTACTGGGATTGGGACAGCTGTAATGGGATTGGGACAGCTGTACTGGGCTGTACTGGGATCGGGACAGCTGTACTGGGATTAGGACAGCTGTACTGGGATTGGGACACCTGTACTGGATTGTACTGGGACTGGGACACCTGTACTGGACTGGGATAGCTGTACTGGGATTGGGACACTTGTACTGGGATTGGGACAGCTGTACTGGGATTGGGACAGCATTACTGGGATTGGGACAGCATTACTGGGACTGGGACACCAATACTGGGATTAGGCCAATTTTACTGGGATTGGGACAGCATTACTGGGATTGGGACACCAATACTGGGATTAGGACACTTTTACTGGGATTGGGACAGCTGTAGTGGGATTGGGACACTGGTAATGGGATTGGGACAGCTGTACTGGGACTGGGACAGCTGTACTGGGATTGGGACAGTTGTAATGGAATTGGGACACCTGTACTGGGATTGGGACACCTGTACTGGGCTGTACTGGGACTGGGACACCTGTACTGGGATTAGGACACTTGTAATGGGATTGAGACAGTTGTACTGGGCTGACAGGGACCAGGACAGCTGTACTTTCCCCCCCAACCTGGGGCCTTGACGGAGCATTTTGGAGCTGCAATTAAAGCAAACCCAGAACACCCCTCTCTGCCTGATCTCTGGTTTTTTTCCAGCTGCACTTTCCACCCCTGAGGTGTTTTTTTTCCCCACATTTTCCTTCACGTTTTCTCCACATCCATCGTGCTCCTCGAGACGCCTTAACTGCATTTAATAGRGGAAATAAGGACTAATTACCAATTACTAATAAACACAATTACTCTTTTTCACCTCCCAACTTCCAAACATCCTCGACAAAGCTTTCCGTAGGGAATTTTGGGGAGAAATCTCCTTTTCCCGCTGCCGTGTCCGGGTTTGGGCCGTTCCCGATCCCGCTTCGTCCCGGGGCTGTTCCTGAGGGCACCGGGAATGGACCCACCTGGGCAGGGCCCTTTTCCCGGTCCTGTTCCCGTGTGAATCCCGGGTTAATCCCGATAAAATCCCGGTGAATTCCCACAGAATTCCCAGAGAATCCCGAGTGAATCCCGGGTCAATCCCGGCCGGGCGGGGCCGCCGCGCATGCGCAGCGAGCGCTCCCCACACAACGGGATATTCGGGAATCCTTCCCCAAATCCTCTCTTTATCGCTATTAATTTACAATTTATTGCTTCATTCCATCACCCGAAGCTTCATTTTAGCAAAGACGACCCCGGCGCGCCTCAGTAAATAAAGGCGAAAAGGGCTGGAATATGGAAAATCTGGGATTGTAAATTTATGGCCCTTCAGGGGCAATTTTTCCCTGGGGAAAGCAGGAGATGAAAAAGGATTTAAAGCCTGGAAAGTTGGAAAGTCCCCGTGTGAGAAAAAGATGATAAGATAGCTAAAGAATGTGGGTCAGCTGAGAGTGAGAAATCATTAAGTAATAAGGATAGAATGCTAATTAATTAAGAGAATTAYGTGATTTGGCCAGAGTTCCCTCCGAACTGTGGGACAGCCCAAAAATCCCTCTTTGAAGGATAAATGTGTGTTTTGGAGATGGAGAATTTAACAGCATCAGTTTGTACTGTGCCAGTTCAGTGACTGAAAAGGAAATCCAGGAATTCTCTAGAGGGACAATTTTTGCTGGATGTAGGTAAACA
>NW_026623339.1:1923104-1962563 GCF_030028575.1 Malurus melanocephalus | reverse complement strand
CTCCAAACCAAACAAAACCATAAAGAAAACAAAGCCAAAATGTACCAAATCCGCCCCAAAAAGGGTGACTCGAACGAATCCCGATAATTAAGAATGGGATGATAATTAAGCGAGCGGCGCATGCGCAGTGGCGTTTCCAGCTCAGTGCTGCCGTCCTGTGGGGAACGCTCGGTACTGCGAGTCGGAKTTTYCCCCTTTTCTCGGRTTTGTAGGGGTTAAAATGARCATTTTGGGGTAAAATCKGAGTTAATCKGCKCGGSAGAAAATGAAAAWTTTGARGCAAAATTGAGGTGATGTTTTGGAGGTAGAATCCGAGTTAATCCACTCAGGAGAAAACGAAAAATTTGAGGTAAAATTGAGGAGACTCATAGGTGATGTTTTGGGRGTAAAATCCGAGTTAATCTGCACGGGCGAATATGAAAATTTTGAGGTAAAATTGAGGTGATTCACAGGTGATGTTTGGGGTAAAATCCGAGTTAGTCTGTGAGGGAGAGAATGAAAAATTTGAGGTAAAATCAAAGCGATTCATAGGTGACGTTTTGGGGTAAAATCCTAGTTAGTATGTGAGGGAGAGAATGAAAAATTTGAGGTAAAATTGAGGCGATTATAGGTGATGTTTTGGGGGTAGATTTGGGGTCATCTGTAGGGGACAGGTCAGGAAAATTCAAGGGATGAAACTTTTAAGAGATGGAATGAACATTTTTTTTTGGGGGATGTGAGGTAAACTGTAGGGGAGGGAGCGAACATTTTGGGTTTATAATTTGAGGGGACGGAGAACACCTTGGAGGGAAAGGCATTGGTGAATTTGTCAGGGGGGCAGGGTTAATATTTTGGACAGATATTGAACTCTAGAAATACGTTAATTTTTATTTTATATATATGTATATATATATATATATATATATATATAAGCAAAGTATCTGAAAACACTCCATAGAAGGCTACAAAACCTGGGTGCTCTGGAAGTCAGGAGTGATCGTGATTTTTTTTCTGGTTCTGTTTAGGAAATTGCTCGGGTGGACACTGATTTTTTAAAATATCCTTCAGCTCTCCCGATTGAAGTAAAAGCATCATTCCCCTCTCTAACTTCCATCAATCCACGGTCAGTATTCATTCTTGGACAATTAACCTCCGGAATTTACACAGGAAATGCTGCCTGGTGGTTCCAGAATATGTCTGAGTGAGTTTTTTTTGTGATTTTCGAGCAGCTCGTGGTTCCTGCTGCCTCAAAAAATCCCGGGAACTGAACTGCTTGGGATATTTGGGGAGAAATGCGACATAAAAGGTTAAAAAGGACGGCAGAAATGAGATAGAACGGACCGGTCCCATGACGGTTTAGCTTTGAAAAAAGCACAAATAATGGAATTATAACCCCTGGCTCCCGCAATTCCCTCTATGGCCGCGGTTTCCCGAGCGAGGAAATTTCTGCAATTTCCACTTTTTCCAGCCGGCGTCACTCCCGGGTCAGGCAGAACTTTTCCAGCCGCGCATCCTGGAGGTGTCTCGGGGAAAAAGCAGCAGAACCTAATTTTTATCACCTCTGCAGATCCTAATTTTATGATTTTTTTTGTAATTTTTTTTCCTTTGTTTAGTTTTCCCCCTGCTCTGAGGTTTCTCTGTGATGTGCTGAGCTCTGGCTCCTCTGTTCTCCTCATGTCAGATCCCACGTGTGAGTTCCTGAAAAGCTCAAAAAAAAGGGCAAAACTTCTTTTATAATTCAGAGGAAGRAATTTGGGGCTCCATCCTTAATGAGTTTCCATGGCAAAATTACTAAAACTAATCGTAAATAGCGTTAAATTGTAATTATCCAAAGGTTTTCTATGAAAAATTRGTTTGGAAAAGGTTCCCTGACTTGGGTTTCCAACTGAATTTTGAACTGAGTTATCTTGGGCAAGACAAATTTCTGCCCTTAATCCCAGGCATCCACTCAGAGCAGCTGAAATGGTGAAAAATTTGATTTTCAGATCTTAGGAGGCTCACTCAGGGTTGGTGATGAGGAAAAAAGTTTCTTTTATGAATGCCCATCAAAAATAGGATTTAAATGGGGTTCTCTSCACCCCTATGAGAACACATGGGCTCAAATCACTCAAACTCACAATATTTTTGCTTTTTCAATGAGCTACTTTATGGATTACAGAAAAATAAATGATTGGCATTTACAGCTGATTCTTTTAAATGGAATATTAAAAAAAATCAGAGCACAGGAGATTTTATGGAGCGGCATGAAATGAATTAAAATGAAATCTCATGGAATGAAACGGAATTTTATGGAACAAAATGAATGAAATTTAATGCAATTGAATGAAATTTCAAAATTTCATTTAACAAAAGGAAGTTTCATTTTGTGTCATGGTATTACATGAATAATTATATTTAATGAAATGAAATGAATTGAAATGAAATGAAATGAAATGAAATGAAATGAAATGAAGTTTTATGGGGTCAAATAAAATGGAATGAAATTTTCAGTTTCATTTAAATCTGAAAAATTTAAAAAATTTAAATTCATTTAAATTCCATGAAACGGAATGAAATTTCATGGAATGGAGGGAAGTGAGATGGAATTTCATGAAATCAAATGAAAATTTTTTGGAATGAAATTGAATGAAATTTTGGAATGGAGCTGCACTGCTTCTGCCCGAAGGTGAAACTTTTGGGCTTAAAGCTGGGTTTAAACTGCAAGAGGACAGGGTTGGGTGGGATATTGGGAAGAAATTCCTGGCTGSGAGGGTGGTGAGGGGTTTTGACAGAATTCCCAGAGAAGCTGTGGCTGCCCCTGGATCCCTGGAAGTGTCCAAGGCCAGGTTGGATGGGCTTGGAGCAAACTGGGACAGTGGGAAGTGTCCTTGCCCATGGATGGGATGGGATTGATGGGATTTAAGGTCCCTCCCAACCCAAACCATTCTCTGATTCTCTGATATTCCTGTGTCCCTGCTTCCCTGCCCCTGTAGCTCATTAAGAGGCTTTTGGTGCCAGTTTGGGTTCAGCCACAGTGGATTCACCTTTATGGATCAGTTTTCCCCTCRTTTTTGTGCCTGGCTGACCCAGGACAGTTCTGATCCCGTTAACTTCGTGCTCCAGGTACCTGGAGTGGATAATGAAATTACATTATAAAATTAATGAAATTTAACCTGCCCAGCATTAAACGCTGGGAACTGCAGCTCTCTCTGTTGGAGGAATTAGGAAATGAAAAAACAAACAAATAGAAAAATAAAGATTAAGCAGGCAGCACATTCCTGATGGAGCCAGGTTTGAGGATAACCCTGTGGATGAATAAAATCATGAACACACCCGTGCCAGATCAGTGTTTGTGCAAATAAATCACACTTTCCACTGGTTCCACAGCATCCCTGGTTGTCCTGGGCTGTGCCTGGTGCCCATCCTGAGCCTCCCAGTGGGTGACAGTCACAGATGGGTTTGGTGCTTTATGGTGAAATAGTGATTTATTTTCTGCCTTCCCTCAAACAGACTTCCAGGTGAGAGCAGAATCCCTAAAAGAGCAGGGTTGATTTTGTTCAGTGCTGGACTCCTCTGAGATGAGAACTTCAGGAATTTGCATTTTGCCACGGGGAGAAACTCTGGCTGTCCTCCCACGGGAGGAGCCTGGTGATCGCAGCAGCTCCGGGGCAGAGCTTTGTGCAGCCTCTGACCCTAATCAGGATCGTGATTTATGGGATCATGGAGTCCCCTGAATTACTGAGCATCTGTCTGGGTCCTTCCAGACCCTGCAGTCAGGGCTGGCTTCTCCCAGGATTTACCAGGCTGGGGTGAGCTGGGTCTAATGAAGAGGCTCGGGGGGGTTGAAATCACGAAGAGATTTTATATCTGGATGGATGGATGGATGGATGGATGGATGGATGGATGGATGGATGGATGGATGGATGGATGGATGGATGGATGGATGGATGGATGGATTCATGGATGGATTCATGGATTCATGGATGGATTCATGGATGGATTCATGGATGGATTCATGGATTCATGGATGGATTCATGGATGGATGGATGGATTCATGGATGGATTCATGGATGGATTCATGGATGGATTCATGGATGGATGGATGGATGGATTCATGGATTCATGGATTCATGGATGGATTCATGGATGGATTCATGGATTCACTCCCTGCCTCCCTTGGATTCTGTGGTTATCCCAAATCCATGCCCTTAAGAGCAACGCTCATAAAAAGGCAAACAGTTTCCACGTGGATGTAATTAAAATCCAAGCATGAACACACAATTACTCAAAACTCCTTTCTTCAGCTTCCAAGCCCCGCGAGGGCAGGCTTCAGGTGTGAGTTTAAATGCTGATTCACCGTGTTCCTGAGCTCCTGGCAGGTTGTTGTTAATTTTAATGATTTCTGTTTTCCCGGAGGAAGCTGCGCTGGCATTGGCAGCAGCGGGCTGGCTGTAATTGGGGTGCAGATCCCAGCAGCAGAGAAGGGAAATGAATGGATAAATGACAAAAACCGACCAGAAAAACAGCCTGAGCCTGCAGGGGAAAGCAGCTCAGTGAATTCCTTCTCTGTGGGTCCAGAGAGACCAAACCTTCCTTCCCAGCGTGCTCCAWGCCCCATSCAACCTGGCCTTGAACACTTAAAGGGATGGGGCATCCCTGTGTTCTTCTGTCCATGTTTCAGAGAAAGGATATTTTATTTGACCTCTTTCAGGTAAAATACCCACCCTGGTGCTGGTGGGGCAAGGAGCTGGAGCAGAACAGCTCTGACAACTGAGATGGAAACCTCAGTTCACCCTTCACCCATCCAACCTCAAATATTTTATGTTATTTGGTAGAAAATTTGAGACATTTATTGTTGAGGCTCTTAGAAACCAGGAGCTTGCCCACCTCTGCACATACAGGTGCACCCTACAGGGAAAGGATTTTTTAATAAATTCAGAGAGTGGGAGGTAAAAACCTTCCTGGGGTAGAGAGTTTCCTGTATGAGCAAAGATTTCTCAGGTGTGTAAATATCTCTGAGTGTCATTTAAGTTAATAGGAATGTAACACATTTAATGATGGAATATCCTGAGTTGAAGGAACCCACCAGGATCATGGATCCAACTCGTGGCCCTTCACAGACCCCCCAACAAACCCTGGGAGTGTGCTCCATTTTTCCTGTCTGTTTTCGGTTTTTTTTTTGGGTTTTTTTTTTTTTTTGTTTTTTTTTTTTTTTTTTTTTTTTTTTTTTTTTTTTTTTTTTTTTTTTTTTTTTTTTTTAATCCAATAAGAGTTTTCTGACTGCTTTTGAATTCCAGGAGGAGCAGGGTGATGCTCTTTGTGACTGTTTGATTGCAGGAAGGTTTCCTTTGCAATTGCAGCCCTTGGACTGTTTTAACTCATCTTCATCATGATCCTAAGAAGGGCTGATGTGTCTTCCTTGCATTTTAGGGTGGGATAAGCGAAATGAGATGTCAGGAGTGAAATCCAAACCCCTCCACCCCACTCTTCTCTCTGAGCTCCCTACCAGCGAGTTCTTCCAACAGGAAATTTGAAAGAGCAGATGTAAGGAAGGAAATTTWTATGAAGAGAGGGGTGAGGATGGGTATTCCYAGAGARGCTGTGGCTGCCCCTGRATCCCTGGAAGTGTCSAAGGYCAGKCTGGACAGGGCTTGGAGCAAACTGGGACAGCGGGAGGAATAGAAGCTTTTTCCATGGAATTGAAGCTTTTAAAAGGTTTTTTCCAAACCAAACCATTCCCCGATTCTACGATTCAGCGGTCTGCTTGTCCAAACACGCCTTCCGACAAAAGAAAAACAGGATATTTCCTCTATTTCCTTTCGAGATTTCCTTTCCTTCTCCTTTAGAGCAGCAGGAGCCGCCGGGCCGTGCCTGGGGAGCGCTCGCTAATGGGATCAGCGGTTTGTTTTCATTTAATGGGCTGCCCGAGGCCGTGGTGTAAAACCCCAACCCCTTTTGTTTCAGCTGTAAATTGCCATTTAACTCGACAGCTCCGCTCCTATTGTTCCTCGCCTGAAGATCAAGCAAGGTAAAGGAACGAGATGAAAAAGCTCGGGGGGAAAAAGCAGCCGGGGGTCAAAGTCAAGGGCAGAGACGGGAGATTCCCCCACGCCCTTCTCTTGACAATGGGGCAATTTATTTCTGTTCCCTCGGTGGAAGACACTTTAATATCCTAATTTTAGCTTCCTTTCAGCCGGTGAATAGGGAATATCACTGCGCTGGCAGGGATGGGAATCGCATTCGCGCAGCCCCCGCCTGCAGATTCCCTCAACCCGACGTGCGACGCTTCTTCCTGGCATTTTTATTCTTACTTAGGAAAACCAGAGCCAGTCAAATCTCATTTTGTACCCCTCAGACCTTGCCTTGTTTTATTGTGATGCCAGCACGACGCGGAGGAACCAAAAAACACCCCCAAGAGAGCATCAAGGCGAGGGGTTTTGTGGACGTTCCTGCAGATGCTCTCCCGGCGTTTATCCCGGGCATTTTTCCCCCCCTCCTCCTTTTCAGCTCTTGTCTCTCTTTTCCGCAATGCACAAAGCCCTCCTCGACTCCAAATCTCTCCCAGCTGCTCGGGGAAGAGTTTGTGAGCATTGTCCCCGGTTCTGTCAGCATCTCGGCCGTGCCAGGCGAGCGCCACGCTCCTCCTTCCCCTCGCACAACGAGAACAGAGAATAWTTCACAGATATTTTTCAGGCAGCGATTTGGCTGTTTCTTTGACTTCTTGACCAAGAATGGATCATTTCTAATTTTCAGCCACTTAATTGTCCATTTTTTGCGCAGGGAGGGGGCAGATTTCCCTGTTTATTTATATTTTTTTTATCTATGAAAATAGCTTTTCCTTTGTTTCCCCCAGAACAAAGAAAAGTGAGCGCACCATTTAAACAGCGAGGGCCGTGACGGGCTGAGCCCATCCCCGGGGTGAAGGCGCTGCCTTTAATAGGGTTACACGCAGCAGAAATAAATTTGGCCGGCAGTCTGTAATCACTGCCTGAATTAATGGAAAAAAAGGAGTTCTTTGGAGCAGGCTGAATGGCCCAGCTGCAGCAATTATCTCGTCACTCATCGGAATGACGACGAAATTAGTTCCAGATTTAAAACCGGGCAGCAGAGGCGAGACACCCACTGGGGATTTATTTCCCAGTTAATAATGCTGGAGGTTGCCTTTCCATCCGTGCTGGTGCTGCACGCTCGTGGCTCACTGGGGGTTCATGAGAGACGGGCACCTGGACAGAGCTTGGTGCAATTTCATTCATTTTTTTAGGGATTTGCCAGAATTTTGTCCCAAATCGCCTCCCAGTTCCTGCCCTTAAAAGTTCCAGTGTGTCTTGAGGTGCTGGGAGCAGCATCCTCACACCTACAGTGATTTACACAGATTTTTATCCATCTGTTGGGAACCCACGTCTCTGTTGGGGTTTCCAGGTGGATGATCTGGTTCTTGGAAAAGCCAAATATGAGAGTTTTGGCTGGACATGTCCAGGGGGACACCTCCCACTATCCCAGAGTGCTCCAAACCCCATCCAGCCTGGCCTTGGACACTTCCAGGGATGGGGAATCCACAACAATCCCTGGACAACCCAACCATCTGACACCACAAATCTCCCTGCCGCGTTCAGTGCATGCACAGGCAGCTCCAAGCCTAAAATAAATTCATAAATTTTGCATTCCCTCTTTCGGGGGACTTCAACTGGTGAGTCTCACATCAGCTACGGCTGCATTGAATGCTGAGCAAAAGGAGACTGGCACATAAATTTTATGTTTTCATTTTAAGTACCTGCAGGAATGGATGTTTTTACACGAGGACAGATTGTCATGGCCTCAGCTGACTCGCTGCACTCTCCCATTGAAGCCGGGAAGAAAAGCCTGTGATTTATTTAAAGAAGGCTTTTTTTTTCTCCCTTTCCTGCCGGTGCTGGGAGGCACGCAGAGCCTTWTACTGAAATGAAAGCAGTGGTTTCAGCTCGCCTTGTGTGCCCTGCGAGCAGCTCCCAGGCACCACTTTGTGCATTACGAGGAGCCGAGTAAATCACTCAGCTGCTGCCACCGGGTGTCACACACAATTCCAGGACACGCATGGCAGTGTCCCCTCCCTGAGGAGAGCTGGTGAGAGCCTCAATGGTGAGAAAAAACCCTCGGGAAGAGGGTGCCCAGCTGACTCGGAGCTGAGGTTCTCAGGGAGCAGGAAAATCGCTGCCTCCATCCCTCACTGCCCATCACCGAGTGACCTCAGGTGACAGCTCCACGCCTGGGGCTCGGCGGTGTCAGGAAAATTAATCCACAAACAGCACAGGTTTATGTCCAGAAAGGAGACACACGAGTCCTGTAACTTTATTAATAAAGGGAGAGGCCATGGGACATTTCCATGGGCTCTCTCAAATTGCTGCAGGATGCAGCCTCCTTTTTATCCCAATTTCCCCTCCGCATTTCCTTCTCTYTTTCCCCACCTGCTGAGGTACTTGAGAGGTACCAAATCCCCTAATACAGACCCTCATTTAATGCACATCCCCTTTTTTTTTTCTTTGTGTCTCTGTTCTTTTCCTCTCAGTCCAGGGATTTATTGGGATTTATTGACCAGTCTGTGTCAATGGGTGGAATCCCTGTGGAATTTATGCTTCCTCCCATTTTTCCTTTCACCTGTCAGGATTTGGCCTTACCTCCCAGCAGACCCCACAGTTTGTTTGTAAAGACACCCCCCTCTCATTCCTTTTGGGATTTTGCTGCCCCTCTGTGATTTCTCTCGAGGAACTGGATCCTATCTTTGGGGTGAAATGCAAAAAAATGYCTTTATGGCACCCCTTCCCAGCACATCCTCAGCCTTTTCGCAGCTGGCAGAGCTTTCAGTGCCCGTGCAGAGAATATTTTAATCTCTGCTGCCGTATTAGCGTTATCGCTGCTAATGGTAATCAATAAATTAAGGGTTGTGGGATTTCCCACCGAGATATTGCTCCGCCGAGCCCAGCGCTCTGCAAACACCCGCTGGGAAAGCAATTCCTGCCGGAATCGCTRTGGAGCCGCCTGGGACAGCCCTGGGGGAGATGGAGAGCTGTAAATCACGGTCTGATAGAGGCTGGTGCTGGTTTAGAGCAAAGGATAAAGAGCCCACAAAGGCTTTTGTGCCGCGGGTTGGAGTGACACGATTCCTGCCCATGCCTGAGGGGTGGGAAATCAGGGATGTTTTCCTATCAAATCAGGATTTTCATTTGTGAAGAGCCCAAGATCTTTGAATTTGGTGTGGGTGACAACATGGAGAAGTTGAAATAATCTGAAATATGCCAGGTAACAAGGGACARGACAAGAGGAAACAGCCTCAAGTCGCACCAGGGTGGGTTAGATTGGATTTTGAGGAAAATGTCTTCATGGAAAGGGTGTCCAGCCCTGGCACAGCTGCCCATTCCTGGAGGGATTGAAAAGCCCTGTGGATGTGGAATTGGGGACATGCTTTAGTAGCCAATTCGGTGGTGGTAGCTCAGTGGTTGGACTCAGTGATTTTAGAGGTYTTTTCCAACCTTAATGATTCGAGATTCCATGAAATCCTTCCCTGGGAGGCTGGGATGGTGCAAGACCTGAAGGTTTTTGAGTCATGAAGAAGCAGCTCCAGCAAAGCCCAACCTCTCCATCACTCAGCAGTCAGCCCCTCAGCAGAGAGCAGCCAAAAAACTGATTTTGGGGTTATCATTTCCTAAACCTCTGCAGTTGTCCATGCCCCTGCTGTGGCTTCCCAGGAAGCTCTTCACAGTAGGATCTTACTTCTAGATTATTCCTTAAGTTCTGTGCGTTTTTTTTAGCTCATGAAACCCGGCAAAGGCTGCTGGCTGGAGTTGAAATGGATCCAGGATTTCTCCTGGATCCTGTTGCCAGCTCTCCTTTCCAGTGGCGATTTCCCCAGCACGTTAAGCAACAGGTTGGAGCATTTCCCTTTCCAGCTGTCCCAGACAGGGAGRGAAGATTTTATGAGTGACCCCAGATTTATGGCTGTGAGCTTTCCCAAGAATAATTGGGAAGGGGGAATTTCCTTCCCAAGGCTCCATTAAACGAGCAGCTCTGTTTTCCTTCCCCACAGCCACAAAAACAGCAGCGAATCGACCGAATGTGAGGTTTTCCTGCCTGCATCCTCTCCCAAATCCCTGTAACTGCACATTTGACTTGCAGAGGATCCTTTTGTGGCTTTTTCCAGGCTGACCCGTTTGGAAAAAGCCATAAAATGAACCGCACTCCCCTAATTTGTCGGGGTAGCAGAGGGGAGCGGTGGCTCTTGAGCCCAGAATGCCGCACGTGGAGATGCT
The DNA here is from genome assembly GCF_030028575.1 of Malurus melanocephalus. Taxonomy (NCBI): domain Eukaryota; kingdom Metazoa; phylum Chordata; class Aves; order Passeriformes; family Maluridae; genus Malurus; species Malurus melanocephalus. Next base: position 1,952,324 of record NW_026623339.1, on the reverse strand, counting down.
GAGCACATCCCCATGTGCCYGAGGCAGAGCTCCAGGATCCGTGCYGAGCATCAAATCCACCATTAAATGGCTCCAGGGGGCACAATGGACTCGTCCCCATCCATCCATCACGGAACAAAACACAGGAGCTGAGCCCGGCGCGGTGCTCTGGCTGCTGGCTTTGTCCCAGTTTTGTCCCTGCTGGTTCCCACATCCCTTCCACCAAACCGTGAGCTCAGCCTTCCTCCCTCCAGGGGATGGAGGAGGAGGAAGAAGCRCTGCTGGTTGTAATTATCACCACCTTTGTTTTCATGGATGAGCGAAAATGAGTTTAATTTCTGTTTCCGCAGAGGGTGAAGGGGATCTCAGCTCGGTGTCTGCTGAGCACACTCCTGGATTTCCACCGAGCAAGCCAAATCTGAAGGGAAAAAAAAAAAATCTTTCCGAGTGATCTCATTGTTGTTTCCTTCCCCTGGAGCCAACAAAGAGTGAAGTGGTCAGTGAGGTCCCAATCCTTGGAATATCCGGGAAAAGCCACAGGGAACCTGCTCAGGAGCTGCTTTTGGCCATCAGGGAGGCTCAAAAGGAAATTGAAAGGCAGTGGTGACTCTGCAGGGTGGGAATTTGTGATGGGACCAGAGGACACGAATGTCCTGCTTTGGAGAAAAAGGGAGGAAAAGGTTCTGGAGGATTTAGGTGGTTCCCTCCTGTTGAAAAAGTGGTGGGCAGCACTGGATGAACCTGGAGGTGGGTGGGAAGAGATGGAGATGAATCAGCAGCATGAAAATGCTACTGAAATAACATTTTGGTGAAAGGAGGTGAAAAGCTTAGATGGATTTTCCCTTCCTGACATCCCCGGCCTTCTCAGCTCTCAACATTTCTGAGACAGAAACCATGGCGAGGTGAAAACAGGGAGCCCAGGAATGCAAAATTCATGATTAGGAGAAATTGTGCCTGATTCCTGGGAAAAGTGGTGGGTGAGGGATGAAGGGAAATGGTCTCAGAGAGAGAGAAAGAGCTTCTGGGGGTCTGTTTGGGAGAGGAAAACCAGCAGGGGTTTTCTTGGCTCTGGGTTGGAGAGGGTTGGAGGGTTGGAGCGCCAGGACACGGGGAATGGCTTCACACTGCCAGAGGGGACAGCTGGGTGGGATTTTGGGAAAGAATCCTTCCCTGTCAGGGTGGGGAGGCCCTGGCACGGACTGCCCAAAGAATCTGTGACTCTGCTCATAGCAGGGAGATAGAAAAAAATCATCTTTAAGATCTCCTCCAACGCAAACCATTCTGGAATCCTCTGATCTGTATCTTCACAGAGCCCCTAACGATTTTCCATTTACACTGAACAGAAGCATCCTGGCCAATTTGCTTCTTTAATCACCTTCTGTTCATCCCTTAGGAGGAGCCCAGAGCTCTCCAGGACCACCAGCTGAGGAGAAATTTGGAGATGGTTTTCCCTTTGAAGACGCTTCTCTGGCTGAAGCTGCAGCCTCTCCTCAGCAGGCAGAGACTTGAGAGCGAGCTGGGGARCTGCAAAATCAGGTAGTGCTGGCTCAAATCAGGTTTTAGGGCTGAGAGGAGGTTTCTGAAAGGGTGAAGCACAATCAAGGGAGGGATTTGGGCTCTGGAGGAAGCGGGTAGAGAGGGGGGAAGTTGTTCCTGGAGATAACGAGATGCTGTGGGACCTCTGTTCATCTGAGGCTCAAAAATGGGAAAAAAGATGAGTGTAGGGCTGGGGGGCTTCAAGAGGTGGTGGCCACACACCCTGGGATGTTGAGGGTGGGTAGGTGATGGTTGTGAAAGAYCAAGCAGAGGAAGAGGAGCAGATCTTTGGGGTTTGGGGTACCAGGGAGGGGCCCAGGGAGGTTGAGTGTCCCCATTCTTGGAGGTTTTCAGGAGCAAACTGAAAACAGCTCAGAGGAACCTGATCTGACCTCAGGGTGACCCTGCTTTGAGCAGGAGGTTGGAGTAGARACATCCCCAGGTCCCTTCCAACCTGAATCTCCATCTGATCCTAAATCATATCCCAACTGTTCCCTCTTCTGCAGAACAATTCCAGGGTGGAAGGGAGCAGTCCAGGCAGCAATTTCCTGACGTTTTGCAGTCCAAAATCTGGTAAATCTGATAYGTCCAAACAATATGGTCTGCAAGTCCCTTCCAACCCAGGCTATTCCATGATCCTACAGCACCTGGACATGTCCCAGACCATGCTGGGGTGGCACTAAATTATTCTCAGGGCCAGTGGTTCATTCCCCATCTGGCAGCAAACCTTTTTCTGCTCCATCCAGTGCTGGAGAAGCCAAAGGTGATTTCAGCAATGACCAGCAGCACCAAATCCCCTCCTCGGTGAAACACAGAGCCAGCTTTGCAAACAGAACACCTAAAAAATCCTTTCTAACTCCTTCTCCCCCTCATCCCCATCCCTCCCTCAGCCCAACTCTTCATTTGCAAAGTGGCTGTAACAAAACAAGCCTGGGTAACTCGAGGTCAGTGCTATTTTCTGAGATGTTTCCTGTGTTCATGGGATTCTGGTGTGTTGTGTCTCCATCACCTCCTGCATCCCCACCCCGTGTTTGATGGGTGTGTGGTGCCAGATCCAGGGTGGTATAAACAAGCAGATCCCAGCTYGTTGAAGCACTCACCCTTTTATTTTCTCTGACCCTGGGGCTGCTTTTTGCAGCAAGAACAAAACAGTAATTTAAGGGCAGGGGGAATTTTAATATCTCTCCTCCCAAAATAGCACTAGAGAAGAATGAAGATCTTTTAGCCTGAAGAATAAATGGAGTAGGAGGTTTTTTTTTTATCGCCAGCATCATTTATTAATTAATTTTCCCTCCCCAGGTAAAAGTGGAAAACTTTTCTTACAGTCTTTTATCCTTTTCTTGTGCTATCCATAAATTTTTCAGTAGGAGCTCTGTAAGGCAGCAAGGAATGAACATTCACTGCCTGGAGGGTGGACTTCTCTGAAACATTCATGGGATCCCATAAATGCAGCAGGATCCCATAAATCTAAATAAAAAGGAGGAAAAAACATTTTTATGAAGCACAGCAAGGCACTACCTTGTTTGTTTACCATGCAGGCACAGCATTMTTTGTGTTTTCTCTCCAAGAAATCAGAATTATTTCCTTAAAAGTGCTGTTGCTTTAGGAAAACATCTCCTTGATGCTACAGAGGGATAAGGAAAGAGCAAATTGAAAGCCCTAAAGGATGGATCCTTGACTCTTAGGATGCTAAAAGTGAGATTTGTGAGTTATAAATCTTTTCTGTTTGATTTTATTTGGAGCCCTTGTGTTGTCACTRGTCACTGGGCTGGAGCTGCCAACTCCAGGTTTATTTTTTTGGGGTTGCCACTGCCCAGCTGAACACCAGAGATGGAGACAGATCTTGCTGGGGTTCCAGCATCCTGGGAAATCCTGCAGRATGGCTCATGGATGGCACCAGGACATCAAAAAAACCCCACAGCAGACATGCCCAGCAGCCAATGATTTTCCCATGGGGAAGGATTGTGCAGGTGCCACTAGAATGGGCTGGATCCATAAATTTTTAAAAAAAATTCAAGCTCCAGCCTCACTGAGCAGCCATAGCTCAGGGTGAGAAGTTCAGGCATTCCTCACGGATGGGGGAACAAAGGCCCTCTCCAGGGTGAACAGCTAATTTTGGCCTCTGTGTGCACAACRTTGTTTTCTCCAGCAGGGATTTGCTAAAAATAAGCAGGGATGAAGGGAAGAGGGTGCAAAGGCAGCTGTTCCCATGGGCTGATGCCAACATTGAGGTGCCCAAGCCCAAAACACAGCGAGGAGCAGCCCCACCAGRTCACAAAACCAAACCCAGATCTGGGGTTTACCCATGGACAAGATCTACATCTCGAGGTGGAGGACCCACCAAAGAACACCAGCAGCAGCTTTGCCCCATTCCCAAACCACTCTGCCCTCCTCTTCCTCAATTTGGGAATTGTTGTGGGTTTCATTCATGGAAATATAGAACAATAGCGGGATGGAGAAGCTCAGGAAGCCGGAGAGGGGGAACAATGGTTGACATCACTTCTTCTCCAGGAAGCCTGACCTCTCTGCTGGGTGTTTTCCATGTTGTTGACCTGATTTTGTATCCCGAGGGAAATACGAGGCTGCAGGTCACAGCATCTGTGGTGTGAAATATCCCCCCTTGTCGGCTGAAAGAGCCTTGGGGGCAAAATATCCCTAAATCCTGTCCAGATCCCTTTTCCCTCTCATCTCCCACCATAGCCTTGCTGTGTTCCTTGGGTTTTGGAGGCCCTGGCAGGACATGGAGATGAAGAGGAGATGGAAGAGAGGAGATGGAAGAGAGGAGATGGAAGAGAGGAGATGGGAGGAGCCAGCACAGCACCCAGATGTTAAGGATGGTGTTTGTTACAGGGAAAGGATGCATTGCTGGGATGTCTCTTTCCTTAAACGAGTTTGGGATGTAGAGAGGACTTGGGAAAAGCTTTTGGGGRCTGGTGGTCCGTGGATTGGGATGGGGACAGCCAGCAGGAGCTCTGCAGGAGACTGAACCACTCAGCAAACGACAACAGGAACAGCAGGGATGCATTTTAGGAGCTTTCCAGAGGGAAGTCAAGGGTTCTAAGCAGTGATGCCCGCTTTTCCTTCCAGAGCTTCAGCTCTCTTTGCTGCCTTAGGAAGCTCAGAGTGTCCAGGGTCTCAAAAATAGGGAGAATTTGGGATTGGGGTGGTGCCAGGTCCTCGTGAGCACAACCCGTACTGTGGGGATGTGTCTGTACGTGGAAACATAATCAGAAGTTTATCAAGGCTGGCTAAAACGCTTCCCTGGTGGCTGCAGGGCAGCTGGGTCACAGCCCAGCATATTTATTTATCTTGTCTTTGCTCTGTGGCGGYGAGCAAAGTCCAATTTGGTTTTTGGGGAATAAAAAAAAGAACACTTTGGAATGTGTTTTCACCTGCACCAGGTTAAAAACGAGGTGAGARTGAGAGACCCTGAGCACTCTTGCTGTGATTTGGGATCAGAGTGAGAGACCCTGAGTGCTCCTGCTGTGATTTGGRATCRGAGTGAGAGAYCCTGAGCAYTCYYRSWGTGATTTGRGTTTTTCAGGAAGAGAAAAGGAGTTTTCTCTGAGCAGCCCTGTGCCTCCATCACACCCCAAAGCTGCAGATTTAGGGCTTTGCTCTGCTCTTGGCCAATACCGGTGTAATTAAAATAAGATGCAGACCAGGGGTCTTATCCCCCGGGGTGATTAATGGGGATGGACACAACACAGGGAGCCCAGATTAGCACTGGGAGGGYGGGATTAACGCTCTGGGGGGGAACGAGAGCCCCCACAGCAAATTCGGTGTTCCTTAATGCTTTCCCAACCTTTTGCCATGCCATGGGACAGCTTTTCCATCCCCGGGGGTTTGATGGTGAACCAGGAGGGTGCAGAAGGAGCAGGATGTGCTCCCCTTGGCCGAGGGATGTGTGATTAACGGGTTCCCAGCYGTGTGCCCCTCACGGTTCATTAAATCCTGGCTCCAGATCCTTCCTTCATTACGTTGTGATGACCTCAGTGCTTTAATTAGAGATCTTTGGAGGTTTTCTGTGCTGGACCCAAAATCCCGGCTCATTTTTTTGGCAATGGTGCAACATTTGGGTGAAGTGGAAAAAGACTGGGGAAAGGGTTTCAATGGCCAGATCTCGTGGCAAGGCTGGAATCTTCAGGTTGAGCAGGATGAAGGGGACAAACACGCTGAATTTGTGGTGTGAAAAAGAAAAAAGGTGTCTGTGAGGATGKTTGTGCTGGACACAGCCAGCACAGAGGGGTGCTGGTTGGAAAAAGGGGATTATTTTGGGGGGATAACAAGAAAAACCCATGTGGGTACTGGTGACTTGCCCCAGAGGGGTGCCCAAGCGGGGCTGTGGTGGTTTTGGGGTGAGTGGGGTTGGGGAGGGGTCACAATGCTGGGTGGACATGGGGTTATGTCCTGTGCCGGTGGGACAACACTTGGGAAAATCCAGGATACATCACTCTATGGGGACATACCATCCTTGGGGTTCTGGATGGGATCCTGGCTACACCGTCCCTCGGGGCTCTGGGAGATTTTGGGGGTCTCTGTGTCCCCCTGCTCCTCAAGGCTCTGTGTCACCCCTTTCCCGGGGGTCCCAGGGTTTCCATGTCACCCTTTCCCGGGGGTTCCGGGGGTCTCCGTGTCACCCCTTCCCGGGGATCCCGGGGTTTTCGTGTCACCGCTTCTAGGGGTCCCGGGGTTTTCGTGTCACCGCTTCTAGGGGTCCCGGGGGTCTCCGTGTCACCCTTTCCCGGGGGTCCCGGAGGTCTTCGTCTCACCCCTTCCAGGGGTCCCGGTGGTCTCCCTGTCACCCTTCCCGGGGGTTTCCGTGTCACCCTTCCCGGGGTTCCCGGAGGTTTCCGTGTCACCCTTTTCCCGGGGGTCTCAGTGTCACCCTTCCCGGAGGTTTCCGTGTCACCCTTTCCCGGGGGTCCCGGGGGTCTCAGTGTCACCCTTCCCGGGGGTCTCAGTGTCACCCTTCCCAGGGGTCTCCGTGTCACCCTTTCCCGGGGGTCCCGGGAGTCTCCGTGTCATCCTTCCAGGGGGTCCTGGGGGTCTCCATGTCACCTTTTCCCGGGGTCCCGAGGGTTTCCGTGTCACCCCTTCCCGGGAGTCCCAGGGATCCCGGGGTCTCCATGTCATCCCCTCCCGGGAGTCCCGGGGGTCCCGGGGGTCTCCGTGTCACCCTTTCCCAGGAGTCCCGGGGGAGTCTCCGTGTCACCCTTTCCCGGGGGTCTCAGTGTCACCCCTTCCAGGGGTCCCGGTGGTCTCAGTGTCACCCTTCCCGGGGGTCCCGGAGGTTTCCGTGTCACCCTTCCCGGGGGTCTCAGTGTCACCCTTTCCCGGGGGTCTCCGTGTCACCCTTCCAGAGGGTCTCCGTGTCACCCTTTTCCCGGGGGTCTCAGTGTCACCTTTTCCCGGGGGTCCCTTGTCCCCCCCTCCCCGGGATCGGACGAGCCCACACCCCACGGAGGGGGGGCAGAACGACAGCAGCGGTGGGGGCCGGACGCGCCCATGAGCGAGCGCGGGGGGGAGTGAGGGGTGTGCGAGCCAGGGGCTGGAGTTGGACGAGCCCATTCCTATCCGAGGGGTGACCATCCGCATCCCCGCTATGTTTACTCGCACCTACCGGCGGCTGTCCAAAAATTCCCGACTCCACCCACTGCTAGACGAAAAAAAAAACAACTCGGAGTGAATCCGCGCGGTCAGAAAGGCGGAGAGCGCTGGGAGCGGTGCGGGTGTGCCACGTCCGTCCCCCCCGGGCCGAGTGGTGCGCGCTGCGCGGGGCGGGGCGCGGGGCCGCAGTGGCGGAGCCTCCCCGTTCCTCCGGCGCATCGCGGTCGCCATGGCGCTGTGCGGCCGCTCCGCGCTCCTCCCGCCGCCCCCCCGGCACCGGCCCCGGCCCCGAGCCCCGGGACCCTTCGTCAGGTACCGGAGAGGGCAGCGGGAACGGCAGGGAGTGGGGTGACAGCGAGCGGCAGGGCTGCGCCGAGGGGGCTGTGGGGTGGAGAAGGGGGTGTGAAGGGTGGGGGCGCATTGTGGGGGGCGCTGAGAGGGGATGTGAAGGGTTTTGATGATAAAGTGAGAAGGGGTTTGGTTTGGGAGAAGCGGAGGTTTTCGCAGCTGTGGCGGTGATTGTGGAAGAAACGGCGTTAAACGCCTGTTTGGGGGCGTTGGGGTGGGAAGATGAGGGGGCTCAGGCTTTGGAGGTGCTGGGATAGAGGGTTTGGGGAGAGGTTTTAAACGTTATCATTGGGTGTTAAGGTGTTTGATGGGGATAAGGTGGGGCATTCGCACAGCTGATGGTGGTTGAGGATAAATTACAGTTTAACACCTAATTTAAGGCGTTGGGGTGGGAAGGATAGGGATGCAGAGGTTTGGGGTGGAACAGAAGTGATGGGGTATTAAGAATAGGTTTTCTGGCGTTCCGGGGGGCGGTGAGTTGTAGGAGGTTTTGCGGTCGGATTTGGGCTCATTAAGGGGGTTTTGGKGGGCTGGAGCAGCATGTGAAGGGGACAGGCATATGATGTGGACAGACAAATTTGGCAGGTGGCTACCGAGAGGGAGGTGCTGGTGGCCCTGACAGGGCGGCAGACAGGRGCCTGATGTGACCTTGTGGATGTAGGGATTGGCAAAGTGTGTGGGAGGCTGCGATGGATGAGGAACAGGAGGACAGCAAAGGGCTGCTGTGCARAGAATGGATTTGGGGTCGTGTTTCTTTGGGGGATAAGCCTGGGACTGATTTGGGAGGGGATGGGCGAGGGCTACCTTGGAGACAGGGAAAGAAAGGCTTGTGAGAAGTAGGAAACGGGAATTTGGGTAGGTATATGTGAGCTTTGGGAGGGGCTGAGTGATTATGGAGAGAAAGGAGATGCTGTATTTGTGTGGGCACCTGCTGGGGGTCTTGTTGATATAAAGGTAATAACATTTTCTGAGCTTGGAAAATATATGGGGTAGGATTTGTAGGGACATGTGAGATGGTGGCCTTGGCTCCCTGGGAGCTCAGGTGGCAGCTCAGGTATCCTTAGGTTACCAGGGCTCTGTTTCCTTTTGGAGACTTAAGGTGCACCCATGTGTACAAAGCTGCAGTCCATTATCTGAAGGGTTTGAATGGAGRAAACGGCCTCAAGTTGTGCCAGGAGAGGTTTAGGGTGGATATTACCAAACATTTCTCTGCAGGAASGATTKTCCAGCATTGGAACAGGCTGCCCARGGCACTGGTGGAGTGGACAGGTRTTCAAAAGGCATTTAAAAGACATTTTTGTGGTTCTTAGGGACAGGGTTTAATGGTGGCCTTGGCARTGTTGGGRTAACAATTGGACTCGATGGTCTTGGAGAGCTTTTCCAACCTAAATGATTCCATRATTCTGCTTTATGGTACCACAAAGRATAAGCCAGGAACTGAAGTGCTTGATGCTTTCAATAGTTCCAGCACAATACATGGAAGTATTCACCAGTGGGAAGCCAGATAATAAGGGAATGGGGATGTTGCACGTGAATTGCAGATAAACACTTGGCCAAGCTACCTGGGTTTGTGTTTGCTGTAGATTCTCAATTAAAAAAAACCAAACAAACGCCAAAACCAAAAAAGCTTTTTATGTTTAGTACAAGGAAGGAGCAAAAGCGTTTTCACTTTTTGGACAGTTTGCCAGTGAAATGAGGATTTCTGTTGTGAGAGAGAGAAATAGAGGTTGTTCTGCTTGCTTGAAACATGGCTGTTCTGTGCTGGTTATATTTCTCTCTGCCTGCAGTTAGAAATTGAATTGATAATGAGAGAGAAGGAAAAGTGACCTTTTCAAGTAATTTTTTCACTGAATAAATTAATCTTGTTTAGAGAGGGCTTAGATTTTATTTAGAGCCATAAAGTATCTAAAAATTCATGATTCATGATCAGTAGCAAAATGCCAAGATGGTTAAAAAAATGCTGGAAGAGAAAATGGTTTCCACTCAAGCCTACCTCTTCCTGAGTGATTTTTGTAATCTGAGACCCTGTTTTAGAGTTGTCATGAGAACATTCAGACTCTCTGAACATCTGCAAGCTTTTGAGCTGCACTGGGRGATGCAGCCAGCAACTGTAATTTGGTGCATTTGTAGGAGCCATGTCATCTGTTAATTTTTTTTCCTCTCCAACATTCGTTCTTGTGCAGTTTTTAAATTTTTTTTTATTGTCAGGCCAGATGGAGGCCAGTGTTTGCAATAAATTTCCCAGGCAGTCAGCAGATAGCRGGCAGTTAATAAAAATAACTTAAAACAAAACAATCCATTACTCTCCTCTCCCTGCCCCCAAGTTCCCAAACAGGAATGGAAAAATTCTTCAGACTATATAAAGACCGGAGACAGGGCCAGAGATAATTCTTGGAGTTCTTCCACATACTTGAGAGTTGTAGTTTGCCCTGTGGCACGTTAGGAACTGGCGACCCTCAACATTGTAACAAATAAAGAATGGGTTTGTAAATAGAAAGAAAAAAAATCCCTTAAGTAAGAGAGGGGTGCTGCCCAAAAAAGGGGATTTCTTTTTGGGAGGTGATGTCATCTTTCGTGTGCTTGTGTTTAGTGGTGGATAAGTGTTTTTTCCTTGTGAACACAGGCATTTCTGCACAAAATTTCCATTAAGTGCTTGTTTTGAATATCTCCATCTGAAAATCAATGCAGATTTGTTCTATTTCAGAGCGCTCTGCACCCACCCAATCTGAATTACCTTTATGTAAAACAGAGTAAGCAAATCCTCACGATTCATTATCCATGTTGGTAACGTAATACAGATGAGTTCTCACCATGTGTCTGTATGGGGAAATGCAAAATGAGTCTTTGGGTGAATTTTTCTCTTGTCTCTTCCTCTGTGCTTAACATTTTCCTGCTCTGAACCATTCTGTTGTTAATCACATCGTGGTTGAATATATGGCTTTTTTTCATGAATGAGGTATTTGGGAGCACGGGACCAAAGAGGTGTTGTGGTTTCCCAACCAGTTTTAGTTGGGGACTTGTCTCTGATGGAAGATTAACAGTCTGTGCCCATGAGTTCCTTAGGTAATTATGCTGAGGTTCAGGATTTTGTAAGAGCACAGTTGGATTTTTTTTTTTTTTAAGGAATGCACTTTATTTTAGCAATTCAAAGAGAGAGCTGATTTAACTTGCTGAAGTACAGGAGAAAAAAGAAAAACAACTCCCATTCCTTGAATATGGATGGTTTTCTGCCAACCAAGCGAAGTAAGATGGCTTAGGGTCTGCTCCAGTGAAAATTGAGGGATGTGGAACCATGTGATTGATGGGAATGGAGAGGAACTAGAAGGGAAGTTTGCCAAAGAGAAAAGCAGAGCTGTGGCATTGACTCAGCTGCACGTGGAGCTTCAGCTGAGCTCTCCCTTTGTGATCATTCAGCTTGAACTGATGGCCCAGCATCTGATCTGGAGCTTGGTGGCCACGTGGCTGCAGAGCCTGTGGTCCAGGAAAGGCCCTGAAGGTGAATTTAGTCTTGAGGCACCCTAGCTTAACTTCTGATTTCTGCTCCAGTGCCCTGTCCTTTTAATCAGTGACAGAGCTRCTGGTTTTTGCTGCTTCTTCAATTRTTATTTTYTCAGCTGATAATGTTTTTGGAGARGGAATGGTTKGTGCTCTCCAAAATGTGCTGCAAAATTAGAAAGTGACAATACAGGCATGGTTTTTATAAATTAGCCTGTTAATYAGAGAGAACATATAAGCTTAGGGTCTGACTGGTGTGTAAGTGATGGATGACCCATCCTTAAATAAAAATCCTCAACAAGTTTGTGATGTGCAAATGGCATCAGGCAGTTCCAGGTGTCTAGYAAGGAGAAACTTCCAATGTGCTTTGAGGTCTTTGGATTACAGAATTGAATATTCCAGTCCATTTAAGGTCAAGAAGTAAGGAATTTGGTCCTGAAAATGCACACAGTTTAAATTTATTCATCTATGTCCAGTTGTAATATTTGCTTCTCAAAGCTCCTAAACTGTTACTAGATCTCCTGTTGACGGTCAAGATCCCTATGCTCATTGTAGAGAAATTTGGAAAATAGCTGGAAAATTGTCATATGTTTTAAATTGGGTGAATGTTGTCTTTTGTGAGTGCCAAGCAATGAAACAGTTATTTTGAAATCAATGAAATTCCGAGAGGCTTTAGCTCAGCCTGACTTCTGGTRTCTGTTTTCACAGCTATAGTAAGGTGGGGATAATGTCAGATTGTGGGAATCCAGGGAAATCCTGGMCTCTAAATAAAAGCAGACAGTGTTTCTGATGGAAACTTGAGGTCAACAAAAGACCCAAGAAAACTAAACTTGACCTTTTTTCGGGGAGTAAAATGAAAACAGCTGGTAATAACAGCGAGTTAACAAGAAGTGAGATTTGGGGAAAAAAAAAAACCAAAAGAAAACGTGTATTACCGTTCTGTTTTGTTTATTTATTTATGCTAAATCGAGCGGTTAATGTTAAAACCATTGTCTTAGGTAGACAGCAGGAATCTATTCAAGTTATTCCCWGCTAATGTGAGAATTCGCCCAGGCTTGCCAGGGCTATCTCCGATTTTCCCCGTTGTTCCCCGGCATCCATCAAACCACGGCCACGTGCGGCTTTTTTCGGGCTGCCAAGCCTTTGTGGGGGAGGAGCGAAACATCTGCCAAGATGAAGCAAAAACCAGCTCGAACACAGCGAAATCTCAGCCTTTGTCAGCCGAATCGGGTTTTAAACACAGTTACAGCCCTGGCGGCCGTATGGTGAGAATCCACCGGCGATCGGGCAGGGATCAATGCTAATATCGGCGCTGGATTAGGACGTCAAGAAAAGGCAGCTTGCACTCAGGATAAATCCAGCCAGCCTTGTGGGAAAATAAACGAAATCGGATGGAAATTCAAGCACCGCGTGGTATTGTTGAGGAAATGTATTTGTTCTTTGTGATTGAGAAAGGCGAAGTTGTTAATATTGTCTTTATTTGCCAACAGACGTGCCTTGCAGCGCCGTGTCTGCTACCAGGCTGTGACAGGCTGGCTGTTGTAAAGCGAGGTGCTTTGCATAATTAGTGTGAAGACGTGAACAGATGAGCACTAATTCTTGGAAGTTAATGATTGTCAATTATCTCCCCTTTTTTATTTTTTTTTCTGGATCTAGTCCAAGATTAGCGGAATATCAAGTACCTCAAGGTACAATTCCTTAATTGACCCAAGCGCACTTTATTGCCAGATGTCMCCCCAAAATGTGGCTTTGCCTTTTGACCTGCCTTCATCAGCAGTCAGGTCAGCTTGCCGCTGGTTGAAAGCGTTGTTTTCTTTTTAATTCCTAGGCTGGAGGTTGTTTGGATCCATAAGCTGATCCGACCTGACACATGGCTTCAAGATCGTTAGTGCAGACACAAAGGCGGCGAGAAGGGCCAGACTGGCCCTCCCAGCACCCGGAGATTTTATTCTGGTTTAAACCGACAGAAAAATCCCATTTTCTGGTCAAAAGTGGGGAAAAAAATTTCCTCTTCACCTATTATTTCAACTTCTTACCCACTTTGGAAGTTGTCTCATAGGATATGGGTGGATAAGTCGCTTCCAGCTCCTCTTGCCCAAATCTCATGAAATCCAGCATTTCGGAGCTTCCTTTCACTATGTTTCCAAACACACCTAATGCTGTTTTTTTCAGCTGGAGGTTACTGTAAGTTTAGCTGTGGTTTTGTCGATGGTGGCTCCAGAGCCAAATCTTCCAGGGAAGCATCCCWAGGCCCACAGGTTTGAGTGGAGGTTGTTGTTTCCTTTTGAATTTGTGCTGCTGGGGTCAAATGAAAAGGAGTAAAATGTCAGCRCTTGTTTTGGAGACGGAAAAAGTCATGGATTTGTGTTCCCAGGACAGTGTCTTTGTTTTTGTCAGATGACTCTCTAATGTGAAGTCCAAGAAAATGCCTTTATTTTCCCCCCACTGACTTTATGCACAGTTTAGCCTGTATTGTTTAAAAGCATGTYGTAAGAATTCTAATTATTCTCTTCCCTATTTCTGAATGGCATCTTTCTTCAGGCACACAAGTCTTCTGTGTTTGGTGTCAGCTTTTGAATGTAATGATTTATCCACGCTTGAAATGACATTGAAAATTTTTCTCTGAAGGAGCTTTTTCAAGGAATTCTCTCATAGAAACCAATCCTTAAATGAGGCAAGGGAAAATATTCTGCTGTAATCTGCTTAATATTAAGAATGAAATAAACAACTTTATTTCATGGTGAGATATATGACCAATAATGAACATATAATTTGCTTGTTGCTTTCACATTTTATGTCAGGACATGTARCATGACATCCAGATTCACCTGGCAGAAATGTTTTAGTATCTTAATRTGAGGACTGTAGATATTTTTAAGGGCTGCACCAAGGTTACAATCTATTTGACAAATATTGAAAGTAATTCTAGGAGAGTAAATATTTCAGTAAACTGAAAACTTAAGGAAGGAAAGGAATACACAACCTGTGAGGACTCTCTTCCTCCAATTCTTCCTTTTTTCCACCCATCACAGTTTACTTGATCAGAAAATACTTGCCCAGAACTCAAGAAGACAAAAACCCCATTTATTTGCTTTTTTTTTTTTTTGCTCTGGTCTTCTTGCACAGGCTCCTAGTGCTACTTCTTATAAATGATAAATGTGTTTTATTGGGTCACTCTTTTATGGAAGCCTTTGAAATTAAAATTTAAAGATCTTAGGAATAGCTTACCTTGTTTCAYATGGTAATGGTTTTTAACAAATGGGAAAATCTTTCCCCATGAGTTTTTATACTTGTTCTTTGTTAAATTGAGTTCWGCCCATTTGATTTTTCTATAACTGRTCGGGAGGGGGGAGAATGATAGGTTTGTAATCCTGTCATATTTATAATGTATAAGAGGTTTTAAAATTTAGAGTTCAACAGCCCTGAAAAACCTTTGGCTGGAGAATGACTTAAATTTGCCATCAGAGTTGACCATGAGCAGCAGAGGGATTATTGCATCTTGTTTCTGAGGAGCTGAAGGAAAATCTCCCTCTTGTGCCTTAACACTTTTTCTGTTGACTGTTTCTTTCCTCACTCTGAGCAGAAACAGGAAGATGCATCCTCTGATATGGGAAATGTTTATTAAAAGTCCAGGAGCTGTTTGCTGTGTCACTGCAGAGGTCCTTGGATGTCCTTTTTCTTCCAGTTTGTCCTTCAGATCCTCTCAGGAATCATGGAAACAAGTTCTTTGCAGATAGGTCAAGAAGCATTTTGGGAAGGATTTTACTTTTGAGCAGCTTTGTGCCAAGAAGTTGCTTCCATTTTCTTGGGTTTGTTTTCACAGAGGCTGCAGCAATCCTGCARGAGCTCCTCAAATAACTGTGGGCTTGTGCAATTTGTGTTGCTGTTTCCATACCAACAAATGAAAGAAGTCCCATTTGTTTGTGCCCACAGTGAARAGTCTGGGGATTTTTTTCTACCCTCTATCTCGTGATATGGGAAGTATGAAAATATGAGCACAAAAATAGAGCTTGTTGTAGGGAATCATCTCTCACCCAGCTGGTCTGGGCTTCTGATTAATGCTGGGATGAAAATTTTCCTGAATAAGGTACAAACCCTTAATTTTGTATCGCTCTGAGATTCAGTTTTAGGTGAGGCTTTAGAGAAGGAATGATTAGAAGTTGCTAAAATGTGAAACATGAAGTTCAGTGTTTGTTTTTATGGATTTCCTGCCATGGCTGTGTGGGCAAATATCTGATAATACCTGATGAAGTATCTTTGCTGTCATCAGTGGCTTTAATTTCTGATTCCATATCTTAAGATCGGATCAAAATGTCCCTCCATCCCTCCATCCAGCAGACTGTGATCCACTATAGCATATCATATAATTGAAAAGTTCCAGGTAAAAAGAATAATTAAAGGATTCAAAACTGAAACATGTGACCTAAAAAAGGGAAAAATTAGTGCTGGAGCGACTTCACTGACTTTGTGCTTCCTGTGAAAGTATCTCCAAATGGAGTGTTGTCTGTCCTTTATCACTGATGTTTGAATTTCCCTTAGATTAGCCATAATGGAAACCTTTCATGTTCATTCTTTCTTTCAGAGAAAGTAGAGCACAATAATTGTGGTATTGCTGAAAAGACCTATTTGCTTTTTTACTTAGCTAAAGTAATGCTGAAAATAGAAATATTTGACCTTACTTTATTGTTTGTTTGAACTGATCATAAATTTAGCTTTGTTTGAGTGTTTCTGTGAGAGACATTTGTTTCCTGGAGCTGAACAGTTCATAGTTCTGTAAACAAGTCTATAAACAAGAAATCCCATTCATTAATATCAACAGTGAAATTTCTTGTCTTTTATCTGTATTTAAACAAGCTCACAGAATATTGCCTCTAAGCATAAATTGTGTTGCTCTCTGTGTGGCTGTTGTAGCTGAAAGATGCATATTGGGCAACAATTAAAATTTATATAATAAACTATTCACTTTGATTATAAAAAAAAATCTGYCTGTTGCAGATAGAATTTTGCCTGGTTTAAAGATAAATATTGGACAGATGAATTAAAATTCATATAATAAACTATTCATTTTGATTATGAAAATTCTTGGCAAACCTTGGCATTGTTTCATTTCTCTTTAATGTTTCAGTTGGTGATCTTGGAGGTCTTTAACAACATTAATGATTYTCCTGATGATGCTGGAGATGCTGAAACTTCTCTTTCTCAAGTTCCTCTTGGGATGTAGGTGCTCCTGTGGTCCTTTCTGATGTTGCTTTGGTCTTTGTTTCTCTTGTGGAGAAGGGAATTTGCTGCTGGCCTGGTGAGAGCAAACCTGAGCAGCAATTTTTGCCATGTTAGAGATTAACAGAGCACGTGGGTAGAAGGGAGAATTACAGGTTCCAGTCTTCTCTCAGCGCTGTGGATTTCATCTTTTAGTGGGCAAAARTAATCTGGAATGGTTTGATATGAGGTCTGAATCTGCCTCAAACAAAAAATACCCAAGYTGAAGTGTGTCCTCTTTGTTTATGTAATAAAGGGAGCAAAGCTGGGTCAGCTATTCAGCCTCCCAATTTGACATTTCACAACAGTGACCTTGAGGACAAATTCTCTTTCTTTTGCAGTTGCAGCCGCCTCCGAAATATCCAGAGCATCCTGACACAGAGCAGCAAATCTCAGCCTGATGGAATCCTCTGCATTTTAGGTTAGTGTTACATTTTTTGTTCTCATTGTTACTGATAACACTACCTCGAGTTTCAGAAAGAAAAAAATCATCTTCTTGCACCAAGCCCAAGCCTGGTTTCTCAGTGAATGAACAGGTGATTGTTAACACTCTTTTCTCCCTAAACAATTCTTCAGCCTATTTACTAATTTTGGGCAAAGAGTGACTTGAGAAACTCGGGAAGCAGTTAGGAGTTAAATGTTGGCACGTAAACAGTCTGTGTTTTCAGTACTTTATTTCCTCTGCGAGAAAAGGGCAGGAGGAAATAAAGGTGCAYGTGCAAGAGGCCTGTGGGAAAATAACAGGAGTTTTGGACTGCTTTAATATAATTTCATTGACTCTTGTTTCATCTTATATAATCAGTGTCAAGATATTAAAGGAAAAATGCTGACGTTATGATTGAAAACTTGAGTCCTTAGAGAAAAGGGCTTAGGAGTGATTGTTTAAATAATATATTACAGTTAAAGAGAAGTCTTATGTAGACCTAAAGAAGCTCTGTGTGGGAAGTGATACAGAGGTCTATTTTTTTTAGGATTTTTATTAATTTTTTAATGATTTAGCACAAAAACTTAAAGCTTATTTGCTGGACAAAATAAAATTTGTGAATATATATATATAACTTCATTCTCTTAGAGTCAATGCAAACTGTACAACRTGAGCCTTCCTACCCTACATTCTCTGGGGTAGGAGGCTAAGTCTGGCTAAGCAGTAACTGTAAGGTCTGTAAGGTCACTGTGTCAGCCTTCCAGTGAAACTTAATCATACAGGATAAACTGCTTGTGTTTGCCTCTGTTGCTGATWGAATTTCATAAAGCGTGTTAAATTGAGCCATCTCACCAATGACACTGCAGAATTTAATGATTTGGTAATTCTGAGACTGCACTGAGTCCCAGGTAAAGTACAGTCATTGAAAAGATTGTACAGCTTTAAGGAAAGCAAAGGAATTGCTTTGTGTAATCCTCAGTGTCATGTGAAGGATTTAATTCTRTTCATAAGAGCATACCTCTTAATAAATAAGCACTTGTGGTATGGAAATATAGGAGGTGTGTTTTGTTGGGAGACTTGTGCTTTGCACTGATCTCTCAGCACCCACAATGGGGCTCTTGTCTGCTCTGACCTGGCTCCTGTAGCCTGCAGAATTTCTGGCATAACTTCTGTTAAACAGGCATGTCACTGTTATAAATGCATTAAATCTGTCATCAAATACAAGCTTCAGATGACAAAAAAACCATGTAGTTTTACATCCCGGATCCTGCTGACTTGTGTGGGAAGTGGATRCTCATAACTATGGTTTTTTACAGTCAGTGCATGTTCTGTTTCACTTGGCTGCTTTTGATGGCCTGGAGTTAGTGCAGTTCCCTCACCCCAACTTTAGTTAGTGGGATAAAAACAGWATAAACTTCCACTGCTTTCCTTCAAGTTCATTAATATTTGTACTGAAATGAAATCTCACTGTGAGATCCCAAAGAGAGATGAGAACTGACTCATTGTTGGTACAAGTATTTAAACGTAGTTCCAGCTGATTTTTTCAAAAGAATCCTCTAATCTGATTTTGAAGTGGTTGCATGGCAGCATTCCTGCATTCTTTTCTGGGGAGAAAAGGCRTCACAACTGACAGGAAAAAGAATTTGGAGGGTTGGCATGACAGATGTCTTTWCAAAGTTGTGATGTCTCAGCTGGAATGTGTTGCTGTTAAATGATACTACAAACTATTTTTTGTAATAGTGGTGTTTCTTGCATTTTAACTTTCATCTCCTGGTTCTGTTGCTCTGATTTTTGMGGATGTGTGTTTAGTGTGAGTAGGGTGTGTCTGTAACTGACTGTGCTTATAGCTGTTCTGGTTGTAGATTAAATTATTTCACTATTCAGCTGAGCTGAATTTCTACAAATATTGATATTATTTTTTATTCTTGTCGAAGGGTATGAGTATACTTTCAAGGCTGTTCCAGTAAACCTTTACATTTATTTTATCTTGGTTCTGTTCAGGTGCTTGCTACTTTTAGAATGACTATTTTTTCTCCATTATATCCATCCTACACAGAGCTCTTCCTGCTGAGGTTTCTCCCACGTTCTGAGAACATTTAGTGGCATTGCAGTGATTGGAAAGGGATTGGGATGAACAAACAGAGGCTATTTAAAGGATTATTTGCTACTTCTACCAGCACTTCCACAATTGTGTGTTGGTTTTGGGYCAGTGTGTAAAGGTGATGTGTCCATTCCCTCCAGCCTCACCTTCCTGCTCCCTCCCTGTGGTGTCCCCATGTGCATTTTGCATCAGCGCTGGTGGTGTTGGGTATCTCACACCCACTTTATTTTCCCCCAGCATTCGGCCAGCCTGTTTTCAGCCAATTTAGCAAACTGAATGGGCTCGCTGAGGGGCAGCTGAGCCCTGGCTGCTGGAGCAGGAGCAGGARCGGCTCCTCGGGGCTCAGACGGAGTCATTGTCTGCCTACACCCGGGTGATGAGTTGGGAACAGGCGGGGGAGTCACCAAACTCCCAGCTCAGCTGGAGACAGGCGTCGGGCTTTCCTAATTAATGGCCTTGCCCATTGTTCTGGGGAGGACTCCTGATATGCTCTCCGGGATATCTTATCTTGGGCATTGTTTCATTTCCTGTTTGTTTGCTGCTAACTATATCTGTTCCTTTAACTCCATATGTTTCTGCAGAATAGCGCTAAAGCCTCAGGGTTAGACGGGATCTGGACAGGATACTTGAAAGGCCCAAGAAACCACAATCCCCAAATATTCTGCAGAGTTCATGGTTTTGTTAAATTAGTGCCTTCCCTTTGCAAGCAATAAATTCACCCATGTCCTCTGCTATGAGTTTAATTTGTCAGCTGTCCCCCYTTAACATCTTTTTGTTTTCTCCTCCCCTCCTTCTGTCATTAACTGAAAATGCAGGGGTTTGGTGTTTGGCTTGCAAGGTCTTCCCTACTTGAGGCTGCGATTTCTGATGAAATCTCCAACTCTACAAGGGATGGTGACATCATAACTGTTCTATTTTTTAATGAGGACAGTTTCTCATTGTTCTGCTGATATTCCAGAAATTAGATACACAGGATCAYAGAATGGTTTAGATTGGARGGRRMYTWAARRKTWWKKWRRWYCMAWYCCCCYKGCYATGGGCAGGGACACCTTCCACTGTTCCCCAGGTTGTGCCACACCCCATCCAGCCTGGCCTTGGAACCTTCCAGGGATCCAGGRGCAGCCACAGCTTCTCTGGGCACCYTGTGCCMGGGCCTCACCACCCTTATAGGAAGAATTTCTTCCCAAGATGCCATCTAACCCTGCCCTCTGGCAGTGGGAAGCCATTCCCCSTTTCCTTCCCTGCAGCCCTTGTTGCAATTCCCTCTCCAGCTCTCCTGGAGCYCCTTTAGGCCCTGGAAGGGGCTCTGACCTCTCCCTGGAGCCTTCCTTCTCTTCTCTGAACAGCCCCAGCTCTCCCARCCTGTSTGTGCCAGATTATTGCTCCTCTGACAGCCTTCAGAAGGTGCCTCAGTAAGGCAAGTAATCAGTAAAACAGATTATCTTCAGCACATTGTGTGTGCTCCCTTTCCAAAGCTATAACTGATTCCAAGGTGACTGATTACATTTAAATGGAGTTCCCTAAAACAATGGGATAGTTTCTTCCTGAAAGAAGGGAGTTTCCTCTTGTTTGTAACTAAAATCCCACCTAGATACAAAGGCTTTGCCAGCAATATTTGTAAGTTGAGTCCCATTGAATTCTGGGTTATGTTGATGTGCTTGCTTTCACAGGGCTGAAAATGTAAATAAAATAGAGGGACATATAAGAAGGAGAGGTCAGAAACAGCAGGAGAATAAGTATTCAAAGATTATGGAAGGAAAGATTTATTGAAGGATCAGAAAACGGGAGAGATGTGATGCAGCTCCTGCRTCTCCCAAYGCAGTCAAGGAATTACAGAATRGTTTGAGTTGGAAGGGACCTTAAATCCCATCCAGTCSCAGCCCCTGCCATGGGCAGGGACACCTCTCACTATCCCAGGGTGCTCCAAATCCCCTTCAGTCTGACCTTGGACACTTCYAGGGWKKYCCMARMCYYYYYKGGSCMRKYCMRMGRRSSSMRKKRWWMMRKYKKKKRAWTTWAARGGRWTKRAKTYMWYYKKTYYATAGYCTTWYACCAAATATCAGRTACTCTGGAACRTGTGAGCYACCMAWAGTTYCTGAGCAAACAAGGAGTTCATTAGACGGTGGAATTCAATAGCTGGATGCAGACACAGCATCTGGGTAGCCCTTTTAATCTAAAATGTAACAGGAAAARGAGCATAAATAGAAGAACCTGAGGTTTGTTCCAATTTCTGCAAGTTCAGGGGACTCTTGAGTAGTTTGGTTTCCAGTTCAAGTCCTGAGACTCAGATGTTCAGGCTCTGTTGTAACATTATCAATGTCCTGATCTCTCCTTCAGCACTGGTAACAGATCCTAATTTGCTGGCAGCCATTCCACTGTATCCTAATGTAACAAATCCTAATTTGTTGGCAACGGTTCCACCGAATCCTAATATAACTTGGTAGGAAACTTGTCATTAGAGGATTTTTTTGYCAGTCAAGTCTGGTGACCTCTGTGAAATGTGGATGCCAAGGATACTGCTTTATGTGTAGTTTTATATATTTGAGTAAACTGTATTTATTACAGTGGAATTGTGACTGTCATCCAGAGAGACAGAAATACTTTCTAAATCTGGCCTCATTCCTTTCTTTTTGTATTTCTCTTCTATCTCTTTATGCTCCAGATATTCAGTTGTTTTCATTTCATTTTCCCAAGGASCAGGAAAGGTTTCCTTTGTGCCCCATATGTTTTGTCAGAACCTCTTCTSAGGAGTCTGCAGTGGCTCTCTGGTGACTCAGGGATTGCACTGTAACACTGATAAGATAATGTTTAATCATGTATTCTAAAGCGGGAGATTTGGGTCACGGGATTAGTTTGTTAGGAAGCTTCAATCAAGAATATATTAATTAGAATGCATCCTGCATCCAGCCAGATGTTTGAATTACTAGACAAAACGGAATTTTGGATGCAGAGCACTGCAGAAAACAAGATACTTACATTTTTAAAGCAGTACCTGTGGATTTAGGTTGAAAGTGGGATGCCAGCRTGGGGCAGTGATCTCACAAAAACTCCTTTTCCCTTATTCTCATCTCCCAGTTTGTTCAACTGGGGAGTTGAGTTCATATTCCTGCTTTAAAGTTTAATAAATTGGGGAAGAAAACAAACTTTTTGGGTTTGTTTTTTAGGACACAGAACAATTTCCATGTTTTGCTGTTGCAGGGATAGACAGTCGATACAATGAAGGGTGCAGGGAGCTGGCAAATTATCTGCTCTTTGGTTTGTACAACCAGAACAACAACGACTTCGAAAGGACAGGCTTTCCTGAGGAAGTTCTGGATGGTGAGTGACTGCTCAACATTTTKACTTGGTCTGGATGGCAGATGAGTAGAAAAAGGGACATAGATTTAAAAAAAAAGTCATTAAATCTCTAGTTGTCTATATACACTTGAAATAGCCTTTTTAAAACACCATTGAAGAATTCATTTTTAAACATAGGAAGATAAATCCTCTATGTTTTATGCTCCACAAGTTACCTCAAAAGTTGTAAACTTAAACAATTACAGTCCTTTAGTTTACTCATGGTATGCATGTGCACTGTATTAATGAATGTGTGCTCACACCTCTGCAGTTCTAAAGCACTTGAGCTCTCTTTTACTTCAGCTCAYGAACTCACCTTTGTCATATTTGGACGTTGGCCAATCACTGTGATCACAGCTTATTATTCCCTTATTTGCATGAAACTTTTGGATATCTASCCCGCAGGCTGTGGTGGTGTTAGTTTTGAGTTGGAGCAGCTTTCTGATGTAATGTCAGGCAAGAGCAGCTGGAGTTGAGAGTTCTGGAATTGCTCTGGGACTGCTCTTCCCGACCCTCTTGGCTGCACAAAGGACAGGCTGATGCAAGTTCTGTGCAAGACTTGGGAATAACCCCACAGTTGTCTGGAACAGTAACAAGTGCTCTTGTGCTTGGAGCTGCATGTGGCTGCCAAATGTTTCTTCTTGTTGTTTGAAAGGAATTAGGAATTGCAGTGCATTCAGATAGTTGAACAATTTTCTTTTTTAATGAGGTACATGGTAGAAAAAAAAATGTTTTCTGTTTGGTTCCTTTTCTGTGAGGAGTCCTGATGCTTGAATATTTGTTCTGCTTGTTGCAGATATAATCATATTAATAAAACCTGACAGTGTGCATCTGTACTGCAACCCTGTGAATTATAATCATCTTTTGCCCTATGTGGCACACTGGAGGAACTTGCATTTCCACTGTCTGACTGAAAATGAGGTAAGTGAAAAATGAATGCAGACAAGGATTGCTAATGGACTTGTTAATGAACTGCTCCTTAAAGTGAAACTTCTTTTTTTAAAATCTTTTCAGAAGCTTTTTTTTCTCTTCCCTCCTCAGCAGGGGAGTGATCTGTGTGTGTATCTGGGTATTAATCATTTGCTAACGTGTGCAAGAAGAATATGTTGTCAATACTTTTATTTGTTGGAGCGTGAAGACAAATTGCTCCTCTCTCCCACTAATTGCTATTGTTTGGACATGAGTCAGTGATCTTTTAATGAGGAAAAAAACCTGGGTTGTGAGAAATGTAAAATTGGAATCAAGTATCACAGTCAACATGGAGATTTCCAACAGCCTTGTTTGCTGCCAAAGCAGTGTTTGTATTGGTTGCCAGTAGTTTTAGAATATTAGAAATCAAGAAACTTCATTATGTGTTTTCATTTTAACTATTGAATCTTTCTTTCAAGAACTATTAACCTCACTTTCATTACATCCCATGACTGATGTGGGTTTCATCTTGAATTAAAGGTCAAAAATACTCTAGAAAAATTCTGTTTATTGTCGTGAGGTATTTTCAGAGGAGTRAAAAATGAAAATACTGTTTGGGTGTAGAATAAGGGCCTTTTCATTCCATTTGAGACTGGAAATGCTTCTTCCTACTCTGAGTTTTGTGTAATTCCTTTTCTAAGTTAGAGTTGTACTGAATTCTGCAGGGAGTGGGTTTGGAACCTGTGATGTTGGTGGGTGAAGCCAAAGGAAGAATGAATGGGAAAGTCAGGGAGAGAACCCTTCTGTTCCCTTGAGTTTCCAGCTTGAAAACTTTGGGGCTTATGATAGATTGGTTGTGTTTATATTGGCTGGTTGATAGCTTAGATCACAGAATTAGGAAATAATTCAGGTTATAAGGGACCTCTGGAGATYRTCTTGTCCAACCTCCTGCTTYAGTGGTGAGATCAGACCAGGTTACTCAAGGTCTTTTTGCAGCTGGGTGTTGAAAGCATCCAAGGCTGATGACTCCACAATTTCTSCTCCATTTTCCCACTGTCCTCAAAGTGAAAAAGTGTTCTTGTCAAACCCAAACCTWTCTTGTTTTAAATCCTGCCCTTTGTCATGACCATTGTGGAGAACCTGGCTTCACCACCTCAGTAACATTTTGGTGGCTTTGAATTCCAGATATTGAACAAACCTGGATCACTCCTTCTGGAAAAATTCTCCATCCCACTGATTGTGGTGACCCTTCACTGAACTTGCTCCAGTTTATAAATGCCTGTCTTATCCATGAGTCCCAAAACTTGTGGAAACAGTTCCCTGAGTGCTGCAGAGAGGGATAATTCTTGCTAGGATAGAACAGCCAAGCTCCAGGTTAAAACATGCCACAACAAAACCTAAAACCTGGCTTCACAAGGCTTTTCTGTTGCCAAAATCCTGCTGAAAGGGCAAATCTGATGGTGGGAAAACACGTGCTCTTTGAAATCAGGAGTGGGGTACTTCTTACCACGCAGTTGCCACTGCAGCTGCAATCTCAGCTATTGAATTTTAAGCTTCATCTGCTTATGGGCTTTGATATGATTTATCGTGGTAAGCAGGAACCTTAATCACTCAGCGTTGGCTCGAAATAATGATGTAACTGGCAAGGTTAAACCATGCCACTTGTTCTTTGTGGAAATGAAGGGAAAAGTGTGATTTTGGAAGTGGAAAATACAGTTTTAATTCCTTGCTGTTTGATGTGAATGAGCTTCAGTCACATTCCCAACGTATAAGAATTGCCAGTTTCCTAGATTAGTGCAGAAAGACAAAATGTTGCTGTGTCAGGCTTTAAGTGCATCCTGTTTACAGGAGAATTCCCTGCAGTGGCTTTTAAGTACTTTTTTTTAGTGATAGAAGTAACTTCATAACAAAGATGCCAAAAAACTGCCAGAATTTTAGAAATAGATAAAGCAGTGCTGTACCTGGCTCTGGCAAAACATAGAACTTCTCCTTCCTTTTTTCCTTCCTACCTGCTTCAACCAGACCACAGGAATTTTAGTGAATATCCTAATCTTTAAAAAAAAACACCTTTATTTTTAAGAAATGCCCTTGTTCCAAGTGGCCAGATAGGATAAAATACTGAAATTCGATGCAGTAAATTTTGGGTTGTGTTTATTCCTGCAATAGCAGATTGTCAGCAAGCCTTAAGCACCTCTCCAAAACCCCAGTTCTTATTCCAACGGCATTTTAAAGTCCTGAGAAACTGGCAGTTGTTTGGGGCTTGGCTTTGAGCTGCAACTTTGATCTGGCTTTCTGGGATTGAAGAAAGAACAAACCACGGATGAGCTGGGGCTGCATCTTAAATTCAGGCTTGGCTTAAAAGAACTTATTCTCAAAATAAATGTGCTGGGTGTACCCTGAAGCTCGCAGAAAGTTCATAATCATGTAATTTGCCTTGATAAGAAGTTCAGAGCAGTGCTCATARAAATAAAATAAAATAAAATAGGCAAAACACTGCTGCCTTCTGATCTTGCTCCAGAAAACAAGTGGCTCTTGAAGAAGCCAGCAGGGCTAGACCTGGTGGTTCCAGACTTGCTGCTAAGCTGTGCCTTTTCACATCAAAGTCACTGTGTTTTCAGGTTTAAAAATTATTTTGGTGTGATTTGCCTCTTCAGTCTGGTTTTTRTGCTKTTTTGAGTTTGGGTATTTGTTCTTCAGTCTGCTGAAGTCTTCAGCTCAGTGTTGCAGGAAGGTTTCTCCTCTTCTTTCCTCCACCTTTTTCTCCATTTTACTTCTCCCTCAGACAGAAACTGGTTCTCATTGCTTAATCTGTGACCTGAGGCTTATTCTGTCATTGATTTTCCTTGCTCAGTGTTGTTTAGCTGGTAATACAGTATTTTATTTTTATTTTTTTTCCCCTCAGTGACATGTTTCTCATGGCACATCTGTTGATACCCTCAAAATAACTTTTATCTTTCAAATCTCGATGTTGAAAGACTTCACTGAAAGTTGAAAATGAAGTCTATAATTATTCCTTCCATCTATCATTATTGAAACCCTTGCTCTGAAGTTTGATTTTTTTTTTTTTCAATTTCCATGGGATTGATTACATCCCTGCCATGATGGGATTTCCAAAATATAGAGAATAAAGATGTTCTTGAGCTTCTGGAGGTTGTAGGTGATATTTCAGTGGTTTACATACTGCATTTTCTCTTCACTACCAATCAAATTAGGGCGTGCCTAATGCAATTTGATTTTAAATKACTTCTTTCAGTATGAAGATGAAGAAGCTGCAGAGGAATTCAAGATTTCCAGCTTTGTGGACATGGTCCGGGATTGCAGCCGCATCGGAATCCCCTACAGCTGCCAAGGTAGGCTGGATTATGCTCAGAGTGGGAGTATTTTGCACCCTGCAAATTCAGGSAATAAAGATTTCCTTGCCTTTGGTAAAACATAATTAGTGTGTCGATWGCTTCCTTTTAGCTGTTGTTTCTTAAGTTGAATTTCTTTCTGAGAACTGGAAGCCCTCAGAGTTCGTCTGGGGAGCAAATGCCCCCAGCGTGAGGCAAAGAAATGATTTGCATTCAGAGAAGTGTCCTGAGCTGCTACAGAAGTTCTCTGTTCCCATGGGAGCTCCAGATAAATCCTCCTTTATGTAAGGGGAGAATAAACATTTCTTTATGCAAGTTTCCTTTTTTAGTACTGAAAAAAAAAATCCTGCCCTGCACGGCTTCCTGTTGGGATCTGGAGCCAGCCTTGAGCCTCAGCAATTCAATCTTGTGTTCTTTTTTTATTCCTAATTYTTTATTGCTTCCCTTAGGGAAGGGTGATAGGCTCTGGAAAATCATTAATGGCTCCTGGGGTTCTGTGTTAGGAAGGATGTGAAGAAATTGTGTAGCTTAAGGCTGATAATGACACTTCAGATTCTTTGCWGCTACACCAGGGAATGCCAGGATGAAAAATTTTCATCTCCCCCAACTTAAAATTCTGATKAAATGGGGATGGTGGAAGAAATTCTTCYCTGTGAGGGTGGGRAGGCTCTGGTRYRCRGTGCCCAGAGAAGYTGGAAGTGTCCAAGGCCAGGTTGGATGGGGCTTGGAGTAGTCTGGGATAGTGGAAGGTGTTTCTGCCCATGGCAGGGGGTGGAAWGAGCTGATCTTCAAGGTCCCTTCAACCCAAACCRTTCTGKGATTCTGTGATCTTGACAGTATTTTACTTCAGGTCAAGTATCTGAGGAGGAACTGGAGTAAGCAAAGCTCCCTGTTTATTATCTTGAATTTTAATTATTAATTGTCTGGGAATGAAGTTTGTAAGGGGATATGTAAAATCCTGGGAAAAAGGGACAACATTTAGGAGCTTCTAAAAGCTGCTGTCTGCACAAAAAATACTTTTYGCTTATTTAAGTTGCACAAAGATAGGACAAATAAAACCCTCTGTGAATCCCAGGARCTCAGAGATCCTGAAGTGGCAGGATTTGTGAGGGAATGTTGCTGTGYTCACTCTGCAGGTCACCTGCAGATATTTGACATGTTCATCGTGGAGAAGTGGCCGATTGTCCAGGCCTTTGCACTGGAGGGCATCGGGGGCGACGGCTTCTTCACCATGAAATATGAAGTGAGTGCTTCCCTTTCTCATTTCCTTTCTGAAGCAGAAGTTAGTCACGAAATTGTTTTGTTTGGAAAGTACTTCTGGAGATGATGTAGTCCTGACTCRCTGCTCAAGTGAGCTGCTAAATGGAAGTTTAAAATGTGTTTAAAACTGAGTTTTAATTGTGCCAGGATGGAGACCTGACATTGTTGCTGAGATTCTGTTCTGAGCTACACAGCACTGTTCTGATTAAACCAGGATTATTTGGACATTCTCCTCAGGCCTCTGCTGTGATTCAAAAYTTTTTTCCATCCCTCCTAGAGTCTCCTCTACCAAAATCCAATTTTTTTACCCCTGCTAGATGGGTTACAGATCTTCAAGAGTAGAGCAGGAGGAGCTGCTAATGTCAAAAACCTTGAGATGAGCTCAGAAAAGAAGTAGTGACTGTATTTCTGGGGTCACTGGTTTTGACTGAAGAGATGCATCTCCTTCTGTCTCTGACATTGTATATTCATGGGTCATCATACCCTGCTGAATAGGGCAACAGTCAGGATTTTTTTGCTCCTATATTTAATAATGATTTGMTGTTCCACTCTGAGCAACTTACATCATTGATTTGCCCATTTATTATGCTCTGAACAGCGTTTTCAAATGACAGCTTTGCATTTCTGTACTGGTTTAGAGCTTCTTTTATTTCATTGTCTTGAACCTCTGCCACAGCAATGCAGATGTCCTATTTTTCTTATCACTCCTCCTTTTTTTTTTTTTACAGCCATAAAGGGCTTTTGTCTGACTTTTGGTAGCTGGAAAGCCCCCAAAGAATTAACAGTGCCATTGTTCAAGTCTCATCATATCTAAAATTGTATATGCTTGCTCAGAAATATTTTCTGTGAGTTCATGTGCTTTTTCTGAGCCCTGGTTCCTTTTTTTTTCAGGCTTTTTATCATTCAGTCTCTGGTACTGTAACAGCTCGTGGTGTCAAACTGCCCAAACCATTAAATATCGAGTGCAAACAGATGAGCATCTTTGGGGAAGACAATCAATAGCTCTTCCTGATATCTGAAATGAGTTAATGAAAATTTGACTGGCAGTTCAGGAGTTGTTCAGGTTCTTTAATTGCCCTTTAATTAACCCAGTTCATTTMACAAATCCCTGGAGGCTCTGACAAAATGTTGTGGCACAGACAGGACCTCTCCTGTGCCATTGATGGAGCTGATACTGTCTCCAAACACTCCTGATTATTTCAAAAGGAGCAGGGAAAATACTTGGACTCTTTTTTTAAGAGCTCTCTTGGCTTTGGCAGTCCAGGCAGYTCCAGCTGGAGTTCTTGCTTGCTTCCTCCTTGAAGTCATGAGGGGATTTYAAGTGAGAAATGACATTCTTAACTCTTTACGTGGGTGTTTGTGTGGTTCTGTGTCAGGCAGCTGCTCTGTGTCACTGATGGGGGAGGAAACCAGTCTGGGAGGAAGTGCTTTGGGATCACTGTAAATGATGTATAAATTGATACTTCTGCCCTTATTAAAAGGGAGTGTTTTAGTGCATTTTTAGCTCTCTTTCCCTCTGAGATTTTTCCCTGTGCTGTGTGTTCTCTTAGATTTGAACATAATCGAAGGACGATAATTTCGGACTTATCCCAGTCTTTTAAAGGCAGTTGCTGCCT
>NW_026623339.1:1917300-1923031 GCF_030028575.1 Malurus melanocephalus | reverse complement strand
GTGAGGTCTGGAAATCATTAYTGACATAGCTAATTAAATGAATACCTGGAATAACTGTAAAGCAGTAGGTTAACAAAATTCCAGCCAATGTTGCATTTTTAATTGAGTGGRTGATGGGGAACCCTGTAAATGCAGRATAATTCAGATAGAAATGTCYCCTAGAAATAYATTTTTAATTATTATCATATGCATCATCCTGCTACTTGGAAGAAGGGATTGCAAAATTAAACTGTCTCAGCCTAAATTTACATTGACTTAAGGCAAGACTTGCCTGGTGTTCAAGATGAGTTACCCTGGAATCTGCTTCTTGGCTGTCCTAAYGCAGAAAACTCATCTTGCCCTTTTGCCTGCACCAGCTCATCTTGTTCCTTGCTATTTTAAATTGAAAAACTTTGTGAAACGATTTGTTTGAAGCATTCAAAGAACACTTTKCACACAGTTCAAACCCTCACTTAAAGAAATGAGTCTCTTCACTTTGTTTCTCGTCTTTTTTTTGCAACCAGCAGTGTAAAAATATTTGTGATATCAGAGTTAAGAAGCACTGTTAGGCAGGGCAGTGTGCTCCAGGGCTGTCTCAGTGCAGCTTAAACCTGAACCTGTGGCCTCCTCCTGATGTTTTTCTCACAGAAATATATTTTAAATCTCTTTCAGTTGATGGATGTCAGTGTTGACTTGTGGAAGACCTACAGCAAAATGGATCCTGTGTCCTTGGAGGATTTGCTCTTTGAGGTAATGCAGGGGAAATGTTCTGCATCAGTTCCTACTTGGTGTAACTGCAGAGTTTGGTTTTTATGGTGTTTATGGACTTAATCTAAAGGTTTTGCCTGCTGCCTCCTTCCATGCCTTAAATCCACCACAAATTCTGCAAAACACTAAAATTACTTGTTTTGGTTTCCTTGCATTTCTTACTTTGTCTGCAAGTCTCCTCCAAGTTTTTATTCATGTCATTAAACCACGTACAAAGTACATGAAGTTGCTGTTTGTKTGTGTTAATCCTCATTTTGCAGCAAGGAGGGTTTAAAAAATCCCCTTTGACACACAACCGTTCTTCCAGGATAAAAATGCATTTTTCAAATGCTTTGTAGCTGTTTTAAGTGGGGAACAGTGACACTCAGTGGTTGTCCTGATGCTTTGGGAAATGCAAATAATGGGAAGTGATTCCTCACATTAATGCTGTGCTTTGATCTCAGTGCTAGAGCAGAAAGCATTTTATGGTTTATAATTTAATAATATATATATTTTATAAGCACTTGTATATATTATTATGAATTTTTTATCTGTTTCTAGCTTGGCAACAAATTAGGCTTTTAATGTGCAGCAAGTTCTGCAGAAATTATCCTTTATTAATAAAATATTAGGAGTTCATGCAATTTAGTTGTTTGATCAACTGCTGTAATGAAAATTAAAATTTCACAGAGTTTTTACAAGGTTCTCAGTTTAAGTAATCACTCTCTGATATTTTACTTCTCCTTTCCTCTGTGAAAGTGAGATTAATGTTTGGGCCTTTTCCTACACCTGTTTAGTCTGCTCTGAGCAGACTTACTGATCATAATTTGAAGTTTAAAGCCTCAAAGTGGTTGCTAAGTTGACTTAAATTTTCTGGAGAAAATAAAGATAAATCCACCCATAAAAAGACACCCTGAAACCCAGCAGAATGTCCTTAGCTTTTAAAATATATTTATTTTTTTGAATTTACTGTTTTATTGGGTAGTTTGTATTTCAATGAAATGTTGATTTTGACTTCCTTTCTCTGCTCTAACACTTGCCAAATATTTTCCTTATAGGATTTAATGATTTTTGARCACCAGTGGACCAACTTTTTTGCTAATTTTGACACTGAAATTCCCTTCATTCTGGAGCTCTCAGAATCTCAGGCGGGGGAGGTAGGCCTGCTTCAGCAATCCTTGAAAATCCTGTTGTCATCCCTGCAGAAGAAATAATAATTTAATAACAATTTAATTTTGATCTTTTTTTTYCCCTACCCCATTTCACCTTGCATGTTTGATGAGTAGAAATGTATGGTTTGGTTTTTTTAWTTTTTAAATCACCACCCACCTTAAAAATTTGTGGTATGATGGTTTAGGAGACTGCTGGGGTAATTCACTCGAGTGTTTGCTCACTGATAATTCAATTTAGGTGATTTCTATCTGCACAAGAGCTATTTCTAGGTAGATTAACTTTCATTTGGATGGAATCTGGTGTATGCATGGCTTAACAAGTTGAATTTGCACCTATCAAACCTCAGACCTAGCTGAGGGTGTAGCATAGGGCATGGGAGAAAATAGAAAATGGGATTTCTGGGGGTTGCTTTTGAAGCATTTTGTTGCTTTTTTGAGCAATTTGGTTTAGGAAAAGGTGYCCCTGCCCATGGTAGGGGGKTGGAGCTGGRTGGGCTTTAAGGTCCCTCCCAACCCAAATCATTCTGTGATTCTRTGAWAWAARATACTTASWGATGTTTGTGTTTATTTATGGAGGTTTATTTATTTTTGAGTGTTCAGGAGTTTTCTCTGAGAATGGTAATTCAGGTTATTTCTTAATGTTAGGATATTTCACGCTTCTATTCATTTACTTCTTAATAATTTTTTTTTCTTCTTCACAGCCCTTCAGAAGTTATTTCAGCCATGGCATGATCTCAAGCCATATAACAGATAACAGGTAATTATTATCCATTATTCCCTGTGGTGTCACTACTACCTCAGTGTGTTATTTCCATATCCCTGATACCATAATGCTTAAAATTCCTTTTGGGACCATTTCAGTAATCACATCTCATCCTGGAAAAAAAACATTCAAAGGCACTTCCTGGAAGGATAAGCTGAATTTTCACAGGATTTAATGCTGAAGTTCTTGCATTTATGATGTAATTTTGTGCATTCTTAATGTGATCAGTTCCTGTTCCATCCCTGGAAGTGTCCAGGCTGAATGGARCTTGGAGCAACCTGGAATAGAGGAAGGGGTTGAAATGGGATGGGCTTTAAGGTCCCTCCCAACCCAAACCATCCTGTGATTCTGTGACAGAATTTTGACTGAAAATCATTGTTTAGCTGAMGGTTGTGTTGCTAAATCCACACTGGGCTGTTTTGAGCTAAATCCAGGTTTGTTTGGCTGCTTGAATCACTCTKCTCATTCCTCTGTATTTGGAATAAACCAGTGCAGTTCAGTGCCCTTTATAGCCTGCAGCATCCTCTGTTGTTTGCATTGCAATCATGAAAAGAAAATAAAAGAAAATCCTTGACCTCTCCAGCTGAGTCTTGGGCCCAAAGCCAGAACTGAACCCAAAATAGTTTTGTTTCTTTCCAACACAGTCATTTCAGGCTTTTTCAAGAGGGTGACTTTGAAACTAAGCAGCTTTTTGAGGCAGTTAAAGATAAAAGAATCTTCTCACAGATTTTGGGAACAACCTTGAGATATGTTACTGTATTTGAAAGAAGTTATCTTTTTAATGCAAGTGGGTTTTTTCTTTGAAATTTGACCCTTTTCAATGGGAAGCTTTGTGCAGCTCCAGACAATTTTTTAATCCTACTCTTGTACTGMGAAATTCAGCAGATGATCCATAGCACTTGAAAGCTTTGATTTCATTTGTTGTTTGTAAACTTCCTGCAAATATTTTGGTGGTGATTCCCTCTTTCCTCCCCAGCCCRAGCCGGCAGCCCTTCGTCCTGTTTGGCAGCCACTCCACAAAAGAGAACTTGAATTCTGGTAACTTTAATTTTCCATCTGAAGGACATCTGGTTCGAAACACTGGCCCTGGTGGAAGCACTGCCAAGCATATGGTAAGGCTTTGGAGAAGTTATTTGAGATTTTGAAGCGTTGTATATTCTCTTTTTCTTGTTTATTTTTTGTGCTTATCTTCCATGAGTTAAATACTTAATTCTTCGTAACGTAAAGCACCTTAGCAATCCATCAGTTTAAGGAACAAATTTGATTTTTCTTGCTCCTTCCAAGTTAAACCATACTGGTTTCTTAATCAGGGGTCTTCTGAATGAGTTAAAATATTTTATTATCTATAAAATCGTGACTTTTTAAACACTTGTGGTGCTGTAAGTGGGTGGGGGAGAGGCAAATGCTGTTTGTGAGGATGTGTGTCCTAACCACAGAGTGAAAATCTGTGACACACTGCACTGTGACACACAAATTCTGTTTTAATCACACAAATTCTGTTTTAATCACTTTTTTTTAGCCATTTCTTAGAAAAGAAATGAAAACACCCTTTTTTTTCTGATAACACCTTTATGAATAGACTTGGGATACCGATGTGTATCCAAATTCCGCTGTGTGCTTCAACATCTATTGATGAAACTCTGAAAAAAGTCTTTCAGTGTGCCAGGAATGTTGTGATGAAGTTGTTCAAGATTAACTTGTTTCCATTTCCAAGTGCAAGCTTGGTTGTTTAAACATTTGCTGAGCTCCGTGGCTCCTTGCACCGYGGCGCAGGGGCCGTGCCGGGGCGAGCGACCCCAGGGATTTGGGATCCTCTGGCTGGAGAACTCAAAAGGGTGGCTCCAGAAGGCAACTGGCAGCGAAGGAGGAGAGAGGTAGAGTGTGGAGAGAGCTCCCTGCYACCTCCAGGGGCTCTGGGAATGGCAGTGGTGTGAGCCCTGTGCTGCTGAGCCGTGGTGGAGTGAGCRCATGAGTGAGGCCATGAGGTGATGAGCTTGTGGACATTTCACGGGGAGCTGCCTCAGGGATGGATGGACGTGAGGTTTTTGAGCACAAATCATTTGTTGAGAGCTTGAGAAGAGAGTGTTTCTCATCCTCCATTTGCTGCTGTAACATTTTTTCTGTAAAAACACTTTGAATTCTGTCTTTTCTTCCCCTTTTATCAATGAGATACCATTTAATCCCTTTCAAAATGCAAGTACTGGATTATTCTGATGTACTTGCTCCATCTGTTGTCCTCAGATTCTGATGYTGTTCTTAAAAAAGGTGGTTTATTTACAGGTACAGGTGATACTGTTTTAATAGGGTGTCATGAAAATAGTAAATAAGACCAAGTGCCAGCATAGTTATGGGAACCTGACACACTTTCCTCTTCATGAAAAGAGCAGTTGGCATAGGAAATTGAAAACACGAGTCAGAGCTCATCTCCTTCCCAAAGTCTTTCAACCATTCAGGTCAAGTCAAAAGTGAAATAAACCTTTGAAAACGTAAGTTGCTTTTTCACAATCCGGTTCCGTCTGTGTTGTAAACTYCTGTAGTCTTGTCAGTGCTTAGAAGACTTAAGGGGAACGTAGTTAATTGTTAATTACTGCACTGATTCATTTTACTAATGGCTGTTTGTATCTCATTAATACTGACTGCTAGGTAGTGCAGTGTGTGTCTCCAAAGGGACCTCTGGCTTGTTCAAGGACCTATTTTTTTGGAGCCACTCACGTTCCTTTCCTGGGTAAGTAGATAAAATGTACCAAGGCATTTATTACCTATGATTCCATACAAATTTGTAGCATTTAAAATGCTACAAATTTAATTTTCAAAGCTCTGCTTCCTTGATGAGCATCAGGCCATGGAGTGGTAGATTCTGTAGCCAGTGCATGAAATCATYGCAGATTTTGTGGATAAAATTTGTCAGATCTGAGTGCTACACATAAAATCTGTCAGATCTGAGTGTGCAGGCC
Source organism: Malurus melanocephalus (assembly GCF_030028575.1). Taxonomy (NCBI): domain Eukaryota; kingdom Metazoa; phylum Chordata; class Aves; order Passeriformes; family Maluridae; genus Malurus; species Malurus melanocephalus. Next base: position 1,917,416 of record NW_026623339.1, on the reverse strand, counting down.
TTTTCCAAGTGCTAAAGGAATATTTAAGTCCATGTTCCATATGGGTTTAGAGAAAAACAGTTTCCAAAAAGTGGTTGGCAAGCAACTGAGGATTTTTAAATAAAACCAGAACCAAA